>NW_024412394.1:5841530-6034453 GCF_014898765.1 Herpailurus yagouaroundi | reverse complement strand
TGCCCTCAGGAGCCCAGTCAGAGGGGGAGACACAGTCCTGCCCTCAGGGAACCCCAGTCTGAGGGGGGAGACACAGCCCTGTCCTCAGAGAGCCCCAGTCTGAGGGGAGACACAGTCCTGCCCTCAGGGAGCCCCAGTCTGAGGCGGGGAGACACAGCCCTGCCCTCAGGGAACCATCGTCTGAAGGAGGAGACACAGCCCTGCCCTCAGGAAGTCCAGTCTGACGGGGGAGACACAGCCCTGCTTAGGGACCTGCTGTCAGGGGGCCCTTGGTCTGTCAGGGAGACCCTGGCTGTGCCCTTGGAGAGCCCTGTCTAGTGGGGGGGGGGGTCCCATCAGGGCTGTGCAGAGGCTCTTGTCTAGCTTGCCACAGGTACTGTGTGGTTCTGTTTTGAATTCCTGTAAACAGAAATGGGAAATCCCAGGAACTGAAACACTTTTAATCACCCTCCTTTATTGCCGTTCCCTGGGTGACTCAGCGGTAGGAAAATCACAGCTCCCGAGAGAGAGAGAACCGAGAATGAAAGCCGAAGGGAGAGTGATGAGAGAGGCAGCTAGTGACACAGCCTCCGCAGCTGGCCCTTGTCATCCCTACAGGGGCTGCTCTCAGTGGGTCCCCAGCAGCCACTAAAGCTGCTGGCAGAGCCATTGGTGGTGGCGGGGTGGGCGGGACACAACACGACACACCCAGCCCTCAGGGATCCCCCACTCGCAGGGGCCAGTGCACAGAAGTGACGGTCTGGATGTTCTGAGAGGTGGTCACTTACTGTCCAGGGCTTTTGACCCCTGACCTTTCAGGCACATACCATGCCCCCCAGCTGGAATGTGCTTCCTTTCCCTCTGATGTGCAGCATTCTGCTCTCCTTCGGTCCCATGTGACCCGTCAGAGCTGCCATCACACCCTCTGAGCCCCTCTGGGCGTGGAGGTCATCTGACTCTTTTGGGGTATGTAGGGGCTTGCGACCTTTCTTCTCCTCTAGACCTTCAAGCCTCAAGAGTAGGTGTTGGACGGAATGGGCCCTGTGCTTAGGAAAACATGAGTGAGTGAGGGAGTGAATGAATGAATGAATGAATGAAAGAAACTAGAACCCAGACCCAGTTTTCTTGACAGACACAAGAGGTCAGGAGACATCCAGCCCCACTGCCTTTTCCTGGGAGAATGGGAAGGAGATACCTCCCTGAGCTGAAAGGGGTTTTAGAAATTTCCCCAAACTGAGGCCTAGCAAAAGGAAGGGACCTACCCAAAGTCACACAGTTTGCCAGAAACAGGGCCGGGACTTGAACCAGGGTCCACTGTTTCCCTCTCTCTGCCTGACCTTCCACCCTTGTACCCGGACCCTGGCCTCAGGGTCAGGCCGACACCCAGAGGGAGACACACTGTTCTGTCCTCACTCCAGCAGGGCAGGGCAGTACGGCCATGGCCATGGTTGGCTCCACCCAGAGTGGGCACATTTCATCACCAAGAAAGTCTGGCTCAAGCTTGCAGCCTCTGAGCCCAGGGGAAACTGTGCTTTGCAAACAGTGAACCACTTGGATCCCCCATGCCCAATTTTAAGCAGGCATCCAGGACATTCCAGCCCTGGTCAGCAGGGAATGCGTGGCTGCCTGGGTACTGGTCATCTGCCAGGGCAGCCCCTGGGCTCACTTTAGGCTGGGGTCCTGCCTCCCACCTGTCAATGGCAACCGTGTTTGGAGATGATCATGAAAATGACTGTTCTAACTTCTCCCTGTCACTTCACAAGTATTTCCTGGCCCAAGCCTCTTTCCAGCCCAACGAAGAAGTACTGCTATTCCTCCCGTTTCACAGAATGAGGACACTGGGGCCCTGAGGGGTGCAGTGACTTGCCCAGGGGCTCCAAATCATTGCTCTTTATCACCACACTGCCAGTGCCCCACCTGCTGCCGCACCCGTCAAATTCCTCCCAAGGAGAAGGCCGCCTAGAACCCCTGAGACCTGGAAACAGACTCTGGAGACGTTACACGGCGGCCGCAGGTGCTGGGGGAGTGGGTGGTGGTAGGACCCCTTTACTGGGCTGAAATAAAGCTGTAAACTGGAAACCCATTTGGAGTCTCCCCTTCGCTGACCTTCAGCTGCTAGGGAAGGGAGGGGGCGGGAACCAGCATTCGACATTAGGGAAGCACCTACTGGGTGCCAGCCCTGGGCCAGGCACTTGTGAGGTGATATTTGGCCCAGGGCAGGGCAGGTAATTTCAAAGTTCTTGGGTGTTTTTGAACCAGCTGTTTGTAGGACTGGTTTCCTGAGGGTGACGCCCTCTACAGAGCGCACCCAGGGCTCTGCTCTTGGGTCTTTCCCGGCCAGTACTGTCGCTAGAGACGAGGATGAAGACACAACTGCCCACCTCTTACGCTTCTGGAGAAAAGCATGCAGAGTGGACTTACCAACACCGTGGAAGACAGAATCCACATGGTGGTCTGTCCCGTGAATGATAACTTTGGTGTTCCTAGAACAGCCGCCAGGCCCTGGGGAACCAAAGGGACGATGAGGGGTCAGTGCCCTTGATGCAAGGTGGTGAGTTGAGTGTAACTGCAGGAGCCAAAGCCAGATTCAGAGGCTGCCCAGCCCCCATGATGGAATGATTAACCTGGGGGTGGGGTAGTCTTGGGGAGGGGGGTAAGGAAGAAGAGGGGAAGGGAGAAGCATTTATTGAAGGGCTTATCTGCGCTGGCTTTGAAAGGCAAATCAGAATAATAGGGATTCCTGCCCAGGTAGCCACAGGATTAGTGTGAAAATCAAATGAGGGGCGCCTGGGCGGCTCGGTTGAGTGTCTGACTTCAGCTCAGGTCATGATCTCGAAGTTTGTGAGTTTGAGCCCCACATGGGGCTCTGTGCTGACAGCTCAGAGCCTGGAGCCTGCTTTGGATTCTGTGTCTCCCTCTCTCTCTGTCTGCCCCTTCCCCACTCACGCTCTGTCTCTGTCTCTCTCTCAAAAAATAAATAATCGTTAAAAATTAAAAAAAAAAAAAAAGAAAAAAAAATGAGATAATGGAGGGGAGGTCTCTTGTGACCTGATTTTTAAAACCCAGGCTCTAGGGCCTGTTATGCTTCCACAGGCGAGGAAACTGAGGCTCAGAGATGTGAGATGATTTGCCTGAGGATAGATACCTCGTATGACAGTCCAAAGCCACGGACCTTCCCACTCCTCACTTCCGCCTCCACTCTGCCCAGTGAAAAACATGTTTATACATAGTTGCCAGTGGGAACTATTGCTCACCCCAAGATAACCCCATGTTACCACACTGCTCTGATATCATTCCTGCCAAAACAAAAGATCAGTCCTTTTAGTTAACCTGAGTGGCCTTATCTCATCGAAAAGCATATATTCCATGAGACTGGGGTTCCATGGAAACAGCTCTTTCACCTCCATTGTTGCCTTCCAGGGTGCTTGGGAACCCCAGCTTAGGGACATCTAGCTGGGTCAACATATCCAGTCCCCGGCCTCCCACTAGGTGTTCAGACAACTTGGGGGTCTCCTCCCCATCCGGGAGCAGGTGACAGTGGGGAGGGTTCATGCAATCCTGGGCTGGCAGTTGGGCTCCGGGCCAGGAAGGACTTTATGGAGCATTTAGTATAGACGGGGCACTGGGTTCAGGACTGAGCAAGAGGTACTCACAGGGGCGTGTGTGTATTTCTTCGTCATCTAGATGTAGCTGTTCCTCAGGCCAGGTTCTCTAGGAAGCACCCACGGAGATAAAAGTGGGCATGGGGAAGGGTCACTGGGGAGTGACTTCTGTGAAAGGAAACAGGCCGAGGCAGGATTGGGCAGACCTGACAGTTGTCAGCTAAGCCCATCGGGAAGCTTGGGAGCAGAGATTGCCCATCACAGGAACCCTGACTGCACTGGGCAGAAATGACCCATCCCTAGAACCGCTGCTGTGTTCAGCTGTTGGCCCTCCAGGTCAAGACTGGAGAGGTGAGGCAGTGCCTAGAGCACACACAAGGTGCTCACACGACCTTGACAGTCAGCACGTCTCTACATCTTGTGTCCTAGGTGCCTAGCTCTCTGCGCCCTAGTTGCAGCCCCGGGGTTCTGCAAGAGGCTAACACCTAGAATCCTCAGCTCATTACACTCCTTGCAACTGGGCA
Organism: Herpailurus yagouaroundi; assembly: GCF_014898765.1. Lineage (NCBI taxonomy): Eukaryota > Metazoa > Chordata > Mammalia > Carnivora > Felidae > Herpailurus > Herpailurus yagouaroundi. The sequence goes on along the minus strand of NW_024412394.1, from coordinate 6,030,348 downwards.
GCAAGTCCTCTCTTGAAGGGAGGTCTGCACAGCACGTGTCCGAATCTGCCACATTCTTCCATTCAACAAACATTTACTGAGTACCTCCCGGGTGCCGGGCTTTGGGGAGGTGAAACGAATAAATCAGACCCGCTCTGCCCTGGGGAGCTTCCAGTCTGGCACGTCTCCCTGCACACACCTGGGTATGTGCCTCAATATCTGTGTGTCAGGGCCAGGGTGACCAGTTGCCTGGGATGGAGCATATGGACCCATAGTTCTCGTTGTGTCTGCCTGTGTGCGTGCACGTGTGAGGAACACACACTCACGCACCATCAAGGGGGTCCTTGAAGGGTTGGGAAGATTTTCAAAGAAGCTGCAGCTTCATTTGAAAGGTGAGAGAACCAAAGCTGGAGGAAGGGGCAGACCGACAGGCTAGCAGAGAACCCCAGGCGGAAGAAAGGGAAAGCGAGTCGGAGTGGCCAAGCCTGTCTCTGGTGGGGCATTTCTGTGCAGGCATGAGCAAAGAGCAGGTGACAGCGGGCAGGGTTCATGCAATCCTGGACTGGCAGTTGGGCTCTGGGCCAGGGAGGAAAATTTTCTGCTTCCTTAAGAACTAGGGAGGAGAGGGAGGAGAAGGGACCGTGAAGAAAGTCCAAAGACCAAGAACCAGAGCTGGGGTGGGCCCTTCAGACAGGAAGGAGCAGGCTGGCAAGGAGAGGGCCGGGTGGTGGTGAGAGCCAGCTGAGCACCAGAACAGGCCACCTGTCACTTCTGTCAGTCACCATCGACTGTGAACCACAAGCAAACTATGCATTTGAATAAGAAGAAGTGGCAGGAACTTCGTTTAGTGTTTGCATAACGTCAGGGTCTTCGGCCCCAAACTGAGTCCATTGTCCAGGCCAGAAACCTGCAGTCATTCTAGACTCTTCTCTCTCCTTCACCCCCTCAGGTCTTCTGTCCCCAAGACCAGTCTACCTTTTGAGGACTACCAGAATCCTGTTCTTTGGCCCATACTTGCCATGGCCTCTGCCCTTGCCTAGACCACCCTCCCCTCTGTCCTCTGGTGTTAACAGTCTCTTGTCTGCCTGCCTCCCATCTCCTTGTTCCTTCGGTTCCTTCTTCTACGGTACAAAATATACCACAGCAGGGGCACCTGGGTGGCTCAGTCGGTTAAGCATCTGACTTCAGCTCAGGTCATGATCTCTCAGTTGGTGAGCTGGAGTCCAGCACAGAGCCCATTTCAGATCCTGTCTCCTTGTCTCTCTCTGCTCCTCTCCCACTCATGTGAGATCTCTCTCTCTCTCTCTCTCTCAAAAAAAAAAAAAAAAAAAAAATATATATATATATATATATATATATATATACCAAGTCACTCCCTTGCCTAAACCCCATTGTCCTCAAGACAAAGCCCCACATTCTTACTTTGGCTTTCAAGATATGACCCAGACTCTGCTTTGTACCCACCTCTGCTCCCCTTCTATAGCCCTACACTGTAGCTCTTTAATCCTCAAGTCAACTTCACCACCCCCTTACACACACACGCCCCAGGGCTCTCTTGCCTCTGGGCTTCCCCAAATGCTGTTCCCTCTGCCTGGAACACACTCCCTCTAATTCCTGCCTAGACCTTCAGCTTTCAGCTTCTGTACTGCTCACTCCAGGAAGCCTTCCCTGGATTCCCCACCACATCCCAAAGTCAGGTGTTTCTGCCCCAATTCCCTGCCATGGGGAACTTGCAAATACCCTGGCATTTGCCAGGTTACTGTTCCTGGTTAATTATAGCAACTCCAAGGGGGACAGACCCTGTCTGTCTCGCCCAGGTTGAACTGCATGGTGCTACACAGCACCATGTCATCAGCATGTGTTTTAGCATCTACCTAATGTCAGTGAACTTATCACACTGTGGTAAGTGGACTTACCACGATAGACCCTGGGGAAATGATGGGGAATTGGCAAAGTTCTTGCCCTCTCCGAGCTTACACTCTGGTTTTTGCATATTCCAAAGTTATTGCGGGGGGCGGGGCACGTATTGCTTGTATAATGGGAAAAGTGAACCCAAAAAGTGAGGGAAAGAGGAAGGGAGGAAGGAAGGAAGGGAGGGAGGGAGGAAGGAAGGAAGGAAGGAAGGAAGAAAGGAAAGGAGAGAAGGATGAAAGAACTGTTCCTGTCCAAACTCCCTAGTGAGGCAAACCAAGCTCTTCACAATTCCAGGCCCTGCCCTGTCCAAATACCTTGCCTCACTTCTTTTTACTTTGGTGCATAAATTTTATGCTCCAGAGAAAATGCAGTTCCCCAATGCACCATGCTCTTTCCTACCTCTGAGCTTTTTTACACATGCCATGGCCTGCCTAGGATAGCTTCGCTGCCTTTGTGGCTCCTGGCTGCCCTTGGGGACTCAGCCGTCATGTGTCATCTCCTGGCTCAAGTCACATACTTCCTTCTCAGGGCTCCTGTGAATATACCTCCCTGGCACTTGTCCTGTTGTATGCTAACTATTCATCTATATGCTGCATCTTCCTCCCGCCGGACTGTGAGTTCCATGGGAGCAGAAACCAAGTCTTACTCATCTCCGGTCCCTAGAGAACCTAGGTCTGGCCCAGGGCAGGCACTTTCGTATCTGTTGAACTGAATGGGAAGGCTTTTGACTCAAATCCTATACTTTATTCACCACCTCATTTGCCTCCCAGCCATGCTCAGGCCAACGTGCTGCCAAGACTAAGTGGAGGGCTGACTGTCCAGTCTGCTCGGCCCCTGTGGGCCTTACCACATTTCTCAGACGTGATGTTTTTCCTCCCTCATGATGTCACGCCCATCCTTATTTTCTTGTGGGTCCTCAACTCCAGTGCATTGTGGGCCCTGGACAGGTACAAGGTCTTCAGGGTCCTGAGCCCAAGCAGGTACCTCTTTCCTGGTGGCCCCATCACGTACCCTCTCTTCCCCCAGAGGTAACCACTATCCTGATACCTAACACTAAGATTCATTGTTGCCATGTTTATGTAAACAGAATCACCCAATACGCCCCTTTCTGAATCTGGCTTCTTTCACTCGGCATCATGTTTATGAGACATGTCCGCATTGTCACACATGGCAACCGTGTGTTCATGTTCATTGCTGTGTAATATCCCATTATAAGAATATTTCCTACTTTATTTATCCAGTTCACTTTTGATGGGTATTTTGGATGTTTCCAATGTTTGTTTTTGTATACATGAGGCTGTTATGAACATTTGGATCATCTCATGGTGAGCAGGCAGGTGCATTTCTTTGGGGAGAAACCTAGGAAAGGCATTACCGAGTCATAGGATATGCATGTTGTCAGGTTTAAAGATGCTGCCACTTTTCCAAAGTGGTTGCACACCATTTTTTTTTTTTTAATTAAAGAGAAAGTCTAAACCTACATGAACATATTTCATTCATAGTGGTGACTGATAATAGCATTTGAGGGCAAGAAGTGTGTATAGAAGACAGGGCTGTGGGGGGCTTAAGTTTCACTTGGCACTCCTAATACACTTGGAATTTGGAAGTTAAAGTCAAACCTAGTGCCATTTTTTTTTTAATTAAAAAAGAAGGAAAAAGAGAAAAGTCCATGTGTTTTTCAAACACCTTCTTCTTGGGGTCTTTGTAACAGACCCTTGGTTTCCACTCACCTCCAGATCCCTGTCTGAGGGTCACCCGCCCTACTCCACTCCTTCAATCTTAACCTTTACATAAGTGGAACAGAGAGCTCCTAGTCTGAGGAGGGAGGCTGTCCCCACCAGGAAGGAGGCCACAGCAGGACGTGAAGAGCAGGAATTACAGAGGCTTGGAGAGAGCAGAGGAGACGGAACAATAGGTGTAGATGAACAAACAGAGCTAATCACGTCCAAAATTGTCCAAAATTCCCAAGGAGACACAGAAGTCAGGTGTGGTTTGGATTCATTGGAGATCACCTGGAAAGACTTGCCAGTTAGGACGGCTTTGAAAAGCAGGGGCGGGGCGCCTGGGTCTGACTTCCAGCTCAGGTCATGATTTCAGGGTTCGGATGGTGAGTTTCAGCCCCGCCTCGGGCTCTGTGCTGGCAGCTCGGAGCCTGGAGCCTCTTTCGTGTTCTGTGTCTCCCTCTCTCTCTGCCCCTCCCCTAATCACACTCTGTCTGTCTCACTCTCTCTCAAGAATAAATGAACATTAAAAATATTAAAGAGAAAAGGAAAGGCAAGGGCGACAGAGGGAGAGAGAAGAAGGGGACACCACCCGAAAGCGTGGGGGGGACGCGGGAGGTGAGCACATGTGGACTGTGGGACATTGCTCCCCTTCTCCTTCCCACTCAGAAACTTCCACTCACACTTCAACACACACACCACTGACCAGGGAGAACGCTGAACACTTCTCCTTCAAGGGCACCCCATCACCACCTTCTTCCCCATCCTGCAATCAAGGGGCCATCTGCAATTCTAGCTGCAGCCAAGAGGAAGTGGCTGCTGAGCTGGGCCTGGGAAGGAGCCAGTGCTTTCTGGCTGCATCTGCTTCTCTCAGTCCCATCCTCTGAGCAGGGCTGAGTAGGGGAAGGCAACCAGTAAAGGGTGGCTGTTAACACCAGGAACAGCTGGGGCGTGAGGCTCCTTCATCCACTCGCTCACCCCTTCCGTGCTATGGGGCCAGACTCCCCACGAGGGACTGGTGACACGGTGGTGAGGAAGAAGGAGTGCTCTGTGAGCCACTCCCAGAGATGGCTTCACTAGCCTGACGGGACTGTAGAGAGAGCAGGGAGATTCCCCGCCTCCCAAAGAAAGCATTTCCTCTAGCTTGTCTGAGCTCCCGCCATTACAGCTGCTTAAGGGTAGAGCTGCTGTGGATTGTGAGGCCCGAAACCCCAACAATTTGGGAGGGGGCACTCCTAGGAAAATCATTCAAAATGACACATTTTACAAAAAACCTGTGACCATGGAAACACATGGTTGGGCCCACGCAAGTGAGACAGACCCCACAGCCTGAGTCTTGCGAGCTTTTCTTCTCGGTAAACCCAACTCACTTTAAACTCACTTTAAACTAAGCCACTGCTTCTTAGAAGTACAGATATTAGTGAAAGGAACCAGTCCTCAGGCTGTGGCTCTAGGGAAGGGCACTGGGCACTGAGGGCAGGCATTCTGACTGGACAGGAAACGGTTCCGGGAGGGGGAGGGCCAGAGAAGACAGTGGGAAGGGGAGGTAGCTGAGGCTCCTCCCCCACCTGCCTGACAACCCCCTCCCTTCCCCCAGAGCAAGGTACCCTTTAGTCACGGAGCATATGCCCCCTCCTTGGAGCCAGTAGGGTCCTCTCTGTCTCCACTTTCCCAGCAGAGTCAGGAATAGGGTGCATGCAGAAATGTGGCCCATTTTGAACTTTCCCTCCACCTGGGGGTGCCTTAGGAGGAGACAGCAAAGTCCCCAAAGGGAAAGTGAGCAGACTGTTTCTACACCAACTCTGTGTTGACTTTCCTGCTCCGGGTTTCAGCCTTTGCTCTGATTCAGTGCAGTGATTGGAGTAAATCAGCTTAGTACCAACGAAAGGGTTAGGAAAGCCCAGAGTCTCCCAAGGTCTTCCTAACCAGGGACTTTTAGTTAAAAGAGATGATGGTGTCTATTTCTGTGTCAGTGCCTTATAATTTCAATAAGTTAAATAATCACTTTTCTCACCCTGAGGCCTTCCTAATTATGATACCAAACCCAGATATCTTAAAATAGAAGCTTGATAAATTTAACACCAAAAAAAGTTGTTTTTTTTTCAAATTTCTGCATGGTAGATGCTATCATAAACAAATCCAAAGGACAAGCAACAAACTTGGCAAAGTATTGGTGGTTAATATCATAAACAGTTAATTTCTCTAATATATATAAAGAGCTCCTACAAATCACCAAGGAAGAACCAACAATCTTCAACAGAAAAAAGTGAGCAAGGGACATCAACACACAAGCCACTGGGGGTGGGGGGGAATTTGAATGACTCAAACATTTGGAAAGATGCCCAAGTTCACCTGCATATTTAAACCAGCACTTGCATAGGATTTCCACCTACAAAGATCAAACATTTGTCAGTATACTGAGTTGGCAAAGCTATGTAGAAGCAGCACAGAGATCTTTCTGCTGAGCATGTAAACTAGAAGAAATCTGGAGAACAATTTGGCAACAGCTATTGAAATTATGAATGCATAGTCATTTGACCCAGCAATTCCACTTTGCTTTTGTAGTTTTTGCATTTGAAACCACCAAACCATATCAGCTATTCAAAAGTAGATGAAAACGAATTGACAACTTCTCCCCAGGGAGTTGTGAGAGCTTTCTAGGGGAGCCTTTGGTCTTTCTGACTCAGTGGGGTGCAGCTTCCTACTCAGCTACACAGGATAGGTCAATATCTGGTTTTTGACCATCAAGCAACCATAAATAGTTTTCAGATACTGTCATTGTTTTTGTTAATGTTTATTTTTGAGAGAGAGCGAGCAACAGAGTGTGCGTGCACACAGTGGCAGGAGTGCAGGGGGCGGAGGCAGAGAGAGGTAGACACAGAATCTGAAGCAGGCTCCAGGCTCTGAGCTATTAGCCCAGAGCCTGACACGGGGCTCGAACTCAAGAGATCATGACCTGAGCCAAAGTTGGACGCTTAACCGACTGAGCCACCGGGCCCCCCGTCATATGTTGTTTTATGTCTATCTACGGTGGATGGTTGGTTAGGTAGGGAAAGTAGAAAAAAATGCTGATACTGAAGCATAACCACCCAATAAGGAGTTTGGCAATTTGGCTCCCAGAGCTCCTCAGCAGATCCATATTTGGCATTCATCTGATCAAAATTATTTTTAAAGCACAACAAGATGTCCTGGATTCTAATTATTGAACGATATTAAAATGAAAGAAGAGATGGCCGATTCTTCTCAATTTGGCTTTGCTTTTATTGGAAATGGAGGCTACACATGGCCATGGTGTGTTATGTGGGCAGACACACTTAGGAAAAGCAGTCTGGAACCCTCTCTCCCATCCTGTGGAAACCAGACTTGAAATGTATGATGAGGAACCAGATGATTTTTCATGATGTGCAATGCAAGCATTCCACACATCGTGTCCCAAAATAATTATTGGCAATTATTGATGCTGTAACCTGGAAAATTGTATCAAATCCACTTTTAAATACATTAATCCCTAATCTACACATAATATAACTTGTCATTTTGAATTTGTCCAACAAAGCATGCTTTTCCTTCGTCAGTGGCAGTGACCTTAGAAAAACTCAAAATTAGTCTTTATACATTATAAGTATTTAATTAAAATGAACTCTATAATATAATTGTAATAATACATTTCAAAGATGTAGTTTTTTTTTTTTTAATCTTTAATGTTTATTTCTTTTGAGAGAGAAAGAGAGCAGGGGAGGGGCAGAGAGAATGGGAGACAGAGAATCCCAAGCAGACTCCTTGCTGTCAGCACAGAGCCCAATGCCAGGCTCGAACCCAAGAACTGTGAGACCATGACCTGAGCCAAAATCAAGAGTCAGACACTTAACCAACTGAGCCACCCAGGTGCCCCTCAAAGATGAAATTCTTTTAAGCTTATTTATTATTTATTTTGAGGGGGAAAGAGAAGAGGAAGGGGGGACTGAGGATCCAAAGTGGGCTTTGTGTTGACAGCAGAGAACCCAATGTGGGACTTGAACTCATGGACTGTGAGATCATGGCCTGAGCCGAGGTCAGGCACTTAACCGACTGAGCCACTCAGGCGCCCCAAAGATGTAATTTTTAAACTGAAAACAATGTTGATACAAAAAACGTGCTGAAATGACCATTTAAAATATTTCAGGCAATTTCCAATAATACAAATTAGTGTTGGAATGTCAGAGACCTTGTTTGTTTCAAGTTTTAATTTACATTCTGGTTAGTTGATATATAGGAAAGTGTCAGAGACTTTTGAATAATTGAGAGACACTATCTAAGCTATGACATTAGCTATGACTTCCTTGGTTTCCAAGATTGAACAGCCAGATGTGTCACCCCTCAGTGTCTAGGGCTGCCCGAAAGCTGACCCCTTGGGAAGTACCTGAAGGAAGACAGACTGGAGTCAAACATTTCCTTGTAGATATTCCCTATCTTCAGCAATTTATAAGTACTCATGATCTCTCTTGAGCCTTGTAAAACTTCTAGTACCTGTATTTACCTATTATCTATCTATCTTTCTATTATCTATCTACCTATCATCTGTTTGTCTACCTACCTAGTTATTCCCGCTTTACAGAGGAAAATACTGAGGCCCAGAGAAGTTTACAGCACTTGCCTGAGCTCACAAGGGGGTCAAAGCCGGGTTTACAGCTTTCCTTGACCTGTCACTTAGAGGTGACTTAACAGTCCCCAGCTCCCCCGCCCCCCATCCTCCACCGCCTGGCCGCCAAACACACGTACTTCCCACCCCCTTTACATTCTGAGGACAAACTTGGTGCTTTTGTGATCAAAGTAGCTCAGAGCAATGGTGAGTGAGGTCTGGGAGGCAGTCCAAGGCTGAATGGTTGTTGGCCTGTAGCTGCCTTAGTGGGGGGCGTGGGGCAGAGGGCACTGAAGTTCCGCCCTGTGAACAAATGGGTGACATTCAGTGGTCATCCGTGCTTGACGGGGGGCCAAAGCCCCTGGAAAACCACTTGACCAGGCTGTGGTAAATGTTTAAGCTGTGAGGTGAAGGTAAGGAGTGAGTCTTGGGGTGGGGGTGTTTAGGTGCAGGAAGCGTGGAAAGGGAGACTTTAACCCTAGGAGTGGGTAGTCCCCGCCCCACCTCTATCATGTGCCTCAGAGGCCACTAAAGGGCTGCCTGGGTCAGGCTGACAAGGCCCCAGCTCAGGAGCCCTGCTCTGGCCTTTCAAGCGAGGGGGAGGGGTGAGAGACCTTTGAGTCCAGGAGCCCCTCTCCCCTCTCTCATTTAATCGAGGTCAGTTCAGTGGGTCCTAGGCATTGAATTGGGGCTTAGACTGTTCCTTTCAGGGGCTCAGATTCTTCTGAATATGAAGCTGTCTGAGTTTATTCCTCCTCATCCCTTCGCCACCTCCTCACAGGACCACTCCACAGGCCTCTGCTTTCCCAGTCCACCTCAGATTCCCCCCAGGCATGGAACCACTGATCCCTGAAGGTTCTAATGTCCCCTGGCCCAGGCAAGTGGAAAAGAAGAGTGAGTGTGGCTGAGTCATGGAGAGGGCATCCAAGCAGGGCCAATGTCCCAGGCCTGCTCTCCCCTTGGTAGTGAATACTGGGCTTCCCAAATGGGGTTGCTGTCATCTTGGAGCACTTGTCTTAAACCACCAGGACCCTTCATCACCTTCAGCTTTATCACCACCATTTGCAGACTGGGCAGGGTATTGTACAAGTGGAATTTCTTTCCAGGTTTTCTGCCTATCCTGGATTTGAACCAGTTCCTCTGAAGGCCAGGAGAGTTCTTAGCCCTATGTTGAGACTGCTGGTTGCCCTCTCATACCTACCCTCACTTTCTTTCTTATTATACTATGTATTGTTGGAAGTGATGAGGTACCCAGTTTAAAACAGACAAATAGATATTTCCCAGACTCCCTTTCATAACAGGAGGGCTGATGATACAGTGATGATGGGGGTGGGGGGAGGTTTCAGGGCAAATGCATTAAGGATCCTAACTGAGCTGACAGGTGCCTTTTGCCCTATCTCCCACACCCCTTCCTTCCTCAAACTTGGATGCACTGGCTGGAGCTCCAGCTGCCATCTTGGACTATGACGTGACCCTAAAGATAAAAATCCATGCAAAGGATTTAAAGACAGAAAGCTGGAAGGAATCTGGGACCTCACAACACCACAGAGCTGACACTGAAACTCTAGACTAGCTTATCTTTTACTTGAGAGAAAATAAAACTCTATCTTATTAAGCCACTATCACTTGGAATCTTACTAGAACCAAATGCCATTCCTAACTGAAACACTGAGCTTCCCTAAAATTCCCTCTGAATGGACACAGGGTCCCACTCTCTGAAGATCTCAGCCAAGAGGGGATGATGTCACACACTGTTGTCTTTGGGCAGTGGGCAGGCTGGACTTGGGGTCCATGGACAGGGGAGAAATACAGAGTGTGCTCTACATTTTCAAACCTGAGACATCACCTACCATCATGGCATCACCATCAACACATAGGGACAGGGGGTGTCCTCGTCACTGTGTTATCAGAAACAAAATCCCTTAGAGTCAAGGTTGACTTCCAGTCCTGAATCTATAAGCATCATCCACCCAGCCCCCCCGCCCCCACACTTGCTCACCCTTCCAGAACCTTCTGGGCTGAAAAGCAAAAAGCCAGCAACTCTCCCAGGTATCGCCACTCTCTGATGTCTGTTTGAAGCAGATGCCCTTGCGTGACCATCACATCTCCTGGGCACATGTCTGGTTTCAGCCACAGCGCTGGAGTACAATTCCATGTAAGCTCAGACTCATGCCTCCTCAAGGAGGCTGCTTTCTGCCCCAGGACCTTCCCCAACATCTCAGCAGGGCTGCTGGAGACTTGTTCAGGCGACACAATGAGGATTTGATCCGGACTCATGTGGCCTGAAAGCAGTGGCTCTTAGCCCTGGCCGTATCAGATGCCCTGGAAAGCTTTGAAGAAACACTGCTGGCATCCCATCCACAGTTTCCTTTCTCATTGCCCGCAGTGGTGTTTGAGCCTTAGTCTTTTTGAATAGTTTCCCGGGGAGTCTTAAGTGCAGGCAGGACTGGGAGCCACTGTTCTAAGGCCCAGCATACTTGATTCTCTCAGCTCTTGGGGTTACTCACTATCGACCTTGGTAAGATGGCCAGTTTCTTTGAGCCTCATCTGTAAAGTGGGTTAAAAAAAATACTTACTCTGCCTACCTCACCACGCCAGTATGATATTAATGGTTGCCTAAACTTCCCCTTCCCACCCTTCTCCTATGTCTCTTCTCTTTCCAGGAGGGTCAGCTGAGGGAGTGAGGCCATGAGGGGCTAGAGCTACACAGAAGCACTGTGTCTGACTGGTAGGGACTCAGCTCAGAGGCTGCAGGCACGGGAAGTAAACTTATTGGAGATAAGGGAGCTAAGTTTCTCACTGTCAGAAAGGTGCTTTACACACGTGGAAAGAGGGACAGCCAGAAGGATCTGGAACTTTGGGATTGGAATAGGAACTATTGGTATGAACTCATGGTTTTAATGGGATGCCTGGGCGACTCAATCAGTTAAGCGCCCAATTCTTGGTTTCAGCTCAGGTCATGATCTCACGGTTTGTGGGTGGGTTCGAGCCCCACGTTGGGCTTTGCACTAACAGTGTGGAGCCTGCTTGGGATTCTTCTCTTGCTCTCTCTTTTTCTCTCTCTGCTCCTCCCCCACTCTCTCTCTCTCTCAAAATAAATAAATAAACTTTAAAAATAAAATAAAATACATTTACACAGATAGACACTGAAATAGTTATGGCTGTCTCTGTGTGGTATATCACGTATTATGTGTGTATGTATGCATGGTATGTATACACAGTCAATACTCATTTTTTAAAATTTAGATATAATTGACATACAACATTATATTAGTTTCAGGTGTACAACATAATGACTTGATATTTGTACATATTGTGAAATAATCACCACAATAAGTCAACATCTGTCACCACACATAGTTACAAATGTTTTTTTCTTGTGACAAAAACTTTTAAGACCTTCTCTCTTAGCAACTTTCAAATATACAATACAGTGTTATTAACTGTAGTTACCACATGGCACATTACATCCCTGGGACTTATTTATTTTATAGCTGGAAGCTTAATACTCTCTAACCCTCTTCACCCATTTTGACTACCCCTTAATACCTGCCTTTAGCAGCAACCAATCTCTTTATCCATGAATGTGGGGGTTTTGTTTTTTAAGATGCCCCACTTAAATGAGATCATACAGGGGTGCTTGGGTGGCTCAGTCGGTGAGTGTCTGACTTCTGTTCAGGTCATGATCTCACAATCCATGAATTCAAGCCCCAAGTCCAGCTCTGTGCTGGCAGCTCACAGCCTGAAGCCTGCTTTGGATTCTGTGTCTCTTTCTCTCTCTGCCCCTACCCCACTCACTCTCTCTCTCTCAAAAATAAATAGACATAAAAAAAAAATGAGACCATACAGTATTTGTCTTTCTCTGTTTGACTTATTTCATTCAGCATAATGACCTCAAGGTCCATCCATGTTATCACAAATGGCAAGATTTCCATCCTTTTTACAGGTGATAATAGTTCAATATCTTGCATATATATGAAACAACTCTTCATCCATTCATCCATCATTGATGGATACTTGGGTTGCTTCCATATCTCAGCTATTGTAAATAATGCTCCAATAAACATGGGGTTGCAGATATCTTTATGAGTTAGTGTTTTCATTTTCTGTGGATAAATACTTAGAGGTGAGATCGCTGGATCATAGGGTTGTTCTATTTGTACCTTTTTAAGGAACCTCTATACTGTTTTCTATAGTGGCTGTACTACTTTATGTTCCCTCCAACAATGCATAAAGCGTTTGCTTTTCTCCACAGCTTTGCCAACCCTTGTTTCTTGTCTTTTTGGTAAGAGTCACTCTAACTGCTGTGAGAAGATATCTTATTGTGGTTTTGATTTCCATTTCCCATTTCCCTGATGATTAGTGATGTTGAGCACCTTTTCATGTACCCGTTGGCCATCTGTATATCTTCTTTGCAAATATGTCTATTCAGATCCTCTGCCCACTTTTAATCAGATTGTTTTTTTGCTATTGAGTTGTTTGAGTTTTGATCCTTATTATTCACAGATTCCATTTTTGCAAATTCGCCTACTCACTAAAATGTATTTGCAACCCCAAAGTAAACAGTTCCAGCACTTTTGAAGTTACTCATAGACATGCACAGAGAGATGAAAATTTTTAGTTCACCCATGGGCATGTTCTCAGCTGAAGTCAAACCAGGGAGGCTTCACCTCCTTGGTTCAACTCTCATACTGTAAATGAGTATCCTTTTCATCATCTATTTAGTGCTACCTTGTTCTCATTTTTGCGCTTTTTGTTGGTGATTTTGCTGTTTAAAATTGACCCCAAGCATAGCGCTGAAGTGCTATCTAGTGTTGTGAGGCCAAGAAAGTATGATGTGCCCTATGGAGAAAGTATGTGTTAGACAAGCTCTGTTCGGGCACGAGTTATAGAGCTGATGCCAGAGAGTTCAATGTTCATAAGTCAACAATATATATTAAATAAGATGTCTTTAAACAGAAACGCGCATAAAACAAGATTATATATTGATTGCTTGGTGAAAATGTTGTGACCAGAGGCTCACAGCAACCTAACCTTGCATTTCCTCTAAGAACAATGGTTCAGTGCTGGCTAATTCAGTGTTGGTGAACCTTATAAAACACCATCACTGTGAATGAGAGTGGCTGTATAAACATGTGTGTCCTAGCTCTATCTTTTCAGAGGGTCTAGAAGTAAGGACGCTCCTGTAACAACAACTCAGTGAGCACCCAGATCTTAGTTTCTAAATACCATCCTCCACTAAAAGGAACCAGGACTCCTTGTAGAAGTGGCTGATTCCAGGGCTGGAGCAGGGGGATCCTGGAATGCTTTATTGTACTAGAAATTAAGGAAATGCTCAAAGAGTGATGGAGACATGGCAAAGGACACGAGGAGCCAACTTGAAGAAGGTCTATCTGGTCCAACTTGGGATAATTTGAACATCAAAATAAATAATAATATTAATGCATTTCAACCAATTAAATAGGAATCCATGAGTCCATTCTGACAGGAATAAACCAACAAATGGGGGAAGAGAGGAAGGTTTTCCTTGCAGTCAAATGCCAACTAATAAATGGTGGCATGAGGGGTGCCTGGCTGGTGCAGTCAGTTAATTGTCAGACTTGGTTCAGGTCACATTCTCACAGTTCATGAGATGGAGCTCGGCATCAGGCTCCACGCTGACAGCACAGAACCTGCTTGGGATTCTGTCTCTTGTGCGTGCACACACGTTTTCTCTCTCTCTTCCTCTCTCTCTCTCTCTCTCTCTCTCTCTCTCTCTCTCAAAATAAATAAATAAACTTAAAACATGGTAGAAGGAATGCTGAAAATAGAAAGATTCCCATTTGGCAACCACACCAGTAGTGTTTGATTCAGGAGATGTCAACAGATGTTAAAGCCGGTGGGCAGAGGTTCAATGAGGATCAGGATATTGGTATAATTTCATAATTCACAAAGCAGAGATGGTGACTTTTTGGAGTGGAAACCTAACAGACACCAACTCGACCAAGGGATAGAGGCACAGCATCGTATCTGTGGCGTTCTGGTTCAGAATGCGCGCATGGCCTGGGGCTGCTGGAGAGAGAACATCTGATGAATCCAAATTGAAGGGCATCCTGCAGAATAGAAGGCCTGAACTCTTTAGGTCTGCTAAGGATGCAGAAGGAAGGAATGATGGAGTAACTATTCCAGATTGAAGGAGATGGATGGGAACTGACAATGAAATGTAGTGCAAAAGGAGAAAGGAAAGGAAAAGGAGAAAGGAAAAAAAGGAAAAAGACAGTTGGGACAGTGGGCAACATTTGAACAGGATCTGTGGACTGAATGACAGTCTTTACCAATGTCAATTCCCTTACCTGGACAGCTGTTGAGTGATTCATACAGGAGATTATTCTTGTATTTAAGAGTGATGGACATTGTAATCTGCAGCTTGTTCTTAAATCCAGAAAAAGATTAATGGGTATACATAAAGAGAGAGGGCGTCACAGCAAATGTGGCGAAATGTTAAAGAATCTGGGTGAAGGGATAAGGGAATTCTTAGTATTGTTCTTGCGACATTCCTGTAAATCTGAAATGATTTCAAAATAATTTTTTTTTAAAGAGTTCACTCAAATGCTCTGGAAAATGCAGAGAGGTAAGAAAGGGACTGTTGTTATGCTTTTTTTTTAGAATGTGGGATTATTCCAAAAGAGTGTGCTGTGTGTGGGGGTGGGGGGGGTTGCCAGGGAGTGTGTGCTTATTTATTTTCCAGCCTCCAGATTAACCCCTTCTCCCCCAGGGCAACAGGTGATGCAATCTGCACTGTGAAGAGGCAAGGGCCACACCTGGGCAAACATTAAGCCTGGGTTCAGCTGGGATGAAGCCTGCACCCAAGTGTTTATGACTCTTCATGCCTTATCACCCTTTCCTGTCATGACTGAGTGCCCCCCTGCCATCTGTTTATACAGACACTAATAAAACAATACAGCCTCATGCCTTGCCTGCTCAGAGCTTTGGGAATATCAATACAGTGACGCTGGCTAAAGCAACTTGCTTTCTGTCTCCTCAGCTGAGTATTTCCATGCCTCTGTCTCAGATGAGATGGAAGAGACCCAAAACAGATAGTAAGTTCGTGGCAGGGTGGGGTTGACTGCAATTCAACATTATAGGGATTTATTATGGGACTAAAATGGGCAAGATCTGATGCTAGACATTGAACAGGAATTTCTTTAACCTCTGCTGTGCAGGGAGCCTGCTGTCAGGCTCAGAGAGATGAGCAAAAGGAAGGGCACCACCCTACCACCGCCATTGGCATCATCATCATTATCATCATCACCATTATCACTGTTATGGGTTGACTTGTGTCCTCCCCAAAATGCTGAAGCCCTAGCTTCCAGTACTCAGAAATATGACTTTGCCTGAAAATAAGGTCTTTGTAGATGATCAAGATGAGGTCATTAGGGTGGGGCCTAATTCAATGTAATTGGTGTCCTTGGGAAATCTGGACACAAAGGGAGAGAAACACACACTGGGAGAATGCCACGTGAATATGGAAGCATATCCATGTGTCAACGAGCCAAAGAACGCCAAAGATTGCCAGCAAACCACTGGAAGCTAGGAAGGAGACGTGGAACTGATTCTTTCTCCTACTTTCAGAAGGGCCCGACCTTGCCAACACCTTGATCCGAGGCTTCCACAGACTGTGACACAATGAATTTCTGTTGTGTAAGCCACCCTGTTTGTGTTGCTTTGTTATGGCAGCCCCAGGAAATGAACACAATCTCCATCACCAGGAACAGCAGCAGGACCACCACCACTACCCTCACCTTCTTCATCATCCATGCCGTCATCATCACCATCACAATCTCGTCATCACCGTTATCTAACTAACTTCGATGAAGCTAACCGTGTGCCATCACTGTTCTGAGCACTCTGTTGAGTGCTTATCCAGTCCTCACAGCAACAGTATGAAGTGGATACTATTACTATCCCCATTTCCCATGGGATATGAAAAGGAAGCTCAGAAAGGTTAAATCATCTTCCCAAGGCCACACAGCCAGAAAGTGTCTATGCAGTGGTTTCAACCTTGCCCCGGGCCTATTCTTGATCTCTCGTGTCAACTGCCATATTTCTCTCCATCCATAAGCTGGTGCTCATCTCCTCCTGCCAGAAGACTTTAGTTGAGCAAATGCTTCAACGTTATTCCCATGCTTCTCAGGTCTTGAAGGACACATATAGGAGCACATGGGCATCATGTACTGGGGGCATGCCATGCATGGAGTCCTGCCCCCAGTCCTGGTCTGCTCTTTGCCCTTAGAGTGCCTATGTCCCCACAGACAAGATTGCTCCAGTACGGAGGCCAGCAGCCAACAGCAGAGGTGTTAATCACCTTTGGATAGAGTATTCACGTAGATTATGATGGTTTTTTTTATTGCTTCAGTTGATAACTGGGGTATTAGCCAGGTATATGTAATCATGACTCAGAAGGAAATCAATCTGAGCTGTGTACAGGTATTCTCAATGACTATGAGAAATGGTGCAGGGTGTTTGAGCCTCCACGAGCAAAATGAGTGTGTATGATTCTCCACACTTCCCATCGTGCCTAGCACCATTCTTTGCACATAAAAATGATTCCATCGATGTTTTGTTGAATTATTTTGATGGATTTCCACTCCAACCAAAGCCCGTAATCTTCTTTATTTATCAAAGTTACTTGTCCTTCTCCCATCCCTTCCCATCGGTTTCCTAACATTTATTCCTTTTGGAAAGGGTCAGTAATGATCAGTTTCAAAAATTGTAATAGTGTTCTTGGGTTTGCGCCTATAGTTGATACTTTTATAGCCTATTGCCCAAATGTTGTAGAACCTCTACTGTCTGCAGTGCGGAACCTGCAGGTGTTTGCAGAGCTTGTCACTTTTTGCAAAGCCCGCAGCTGTTCACACATCCCATGGATGTTTGCAGAGCCTGTCCCTGGTTGGAGAGCCTCTAGTTTGTAAATGTTAAAAATTTTTAAAACATAATTTAAACTTGTAATTGCTTTAAATGCACAGTTGTTTGAAGAACTTGAAGGTGTTTTACAGAGCCTACTGCTGTTCGTAGAGACTGTAGCTCTTTGTGGAGCTCTTCATTATTTGTAGATCTGTAGTTTGAAGAACTTACTGAGGGCGATCAGAATCGGATGCCTGGCTTCTGGCTGAGCTTTCTTCCCTGAGCTAACAATGGACATATCTTGTGAAAGCACAAACTACGTGTCCAGTGTGATGCCAAGAGATTCGAAGGATACAGAGGTTTGGAGAAAGGTCCCTGGCAGAAGAGGTTTTCCATACGTTCAGGGAACCATCGCAGAGCATACATGGACATAAGAACAATCCACAAAAGGGGCATGGGGTTGGGTAGATGTGAGCTACTCCAGGATCAGCCCAGTTGGTCTCCACATACCCCTGAAACAGCACAGCTACAATTCATGCAGACCCCTCCCATGCCACACCCCACCCTCTGCATCACACCAAATAACACAATTATCTCATCCCTTTTCATTCTCTCATTGAAACTCCTTTCTCTCCGAGTTCTGATCCTAGCTAACCCTCAAGGAGAAATAGGAACAGATTTGCTACGAGTTCTTTAACCCCTGGGATGTGCTACCGTGAAGGGACACGTGCATTTTGAAATAAGAACCATGGAGGCTGCTGTGCCTTCACCCAGTGGTGTGCCCCCTGACGGTTTGATGTGGGGCACAGTGGCAGGCAGCAGGCATGAATGGAGTGCACGGCAATCTGGCTGCCCGCGGGGAAGGTTTGCCCTGCAGGCGCACCCCACTTTTTGGCCACAGCTGTAGTCTGATTGAATCTTTGCTAATCAAATCCTCTTTTCCAAGTGACTCATATGCCCATTTCAAAGCAAGGACGCACCTGGAATGAGAAGTGGTTCCAGTCGAGGCGTGAGCTGAAGGACGGTTCGGTTGGGCGAAGGCAGTGATTTTGATCGAATGGAGTAGGTCTGCCTCTTGACGTGTTTCTGTGTGTTTGTTCTCTTCAATGGCAGCCTGGACTCTGACTCAGTGAGTGTAATTGATAGCTGTCTCAGTTCCAGTGCTCCATTCAGAGGTTCCCCCAGATCTCCCCAGTTTCTGGCTGGTGCCTAGGATCCTTTGCTCCCTTATCTCAGCAAAGCTTCCTCTTCCTCTCCAAGCGCTCTGAAGCAAGCCACGCTGCTAACGTCTTGGGTTTCCAGCCTGGGAACAGGAGTGGGCCACTTGGGAGAAGATCAAATGGCCCATTTCTGCTCCTCTGGCTGTCCCTTTTCCACCTTATTTCCTACTTTGCAACCCATCTAGTTGTCCAGGTAAAATGAATTCTTTCTTTCTGAGTCTCATAACCCTGCCTGCAGAAAGTCCCTTACTCTCCACCTTCTCATCTGTCTCATTCTTACTAGGCAAGGCAGCAGCCCCTCCCGCAGTCACCACCTTCCATGATGACCTCAAGGATCGGCATCCTGTCTGTCAACAAATACTCACCGAGCCCCTATAATGTGCCCATCATGAGGGACAACTGAGAACAAGATAGACCTGGCCATGTTTCAAGGAGCTTGTGGTCAGTAGGGTCCTTCTTTCAGTACTTGTCTGGAACGAGTGTTTCTCTGCTGTTTGGTTTAACATTTTTAATACAGAAGCAACAGATGTTCATTGAGAAAGAACTAGAAAATGCACTTAAGCATAACCAAGGAAATAAAAACCACTCTTTTCTATTGAGATGGAACTGACATATAACATTGAATAAGTTTAAGGTGTACTACCCATCAACTTGATACATTTATATACTGCAGTAATGTGATTACCACCACAGGGTAGTGAACACATAATTATGGTTTCTTTTTTAAAGTGAGAACATTCAAGTGCAGTCTCTTAGCAATTTTGTAAAAATCACTCTTAAACCCACCACTCTTTCTGCCTCCTACTACCCACCTCCCCCAATTACAGTTACCCTTCGAGTGTGTTTCTTTCCAGGCCTTTTTCTTCTTCCTATTTGAATGTCTTATAAACGCCACTGATGTCTCTTTACATTATGAATGCATTTATTTATTCCGCAAACATTTATTAGGAAGCGCCACAATAGGCCAGGCACTGGGCTAGGTGCTGGGGATACAAAGATGCACAATCCAGTGGGGGGTCAGAGGGAGACCGACATCAAGGAAGGAATCACACAAATCAATATATGATTCTCAGCTGTGGTGCTTCTCATGAAGCAAGAGGGTGCAGGACACATAAGCGCATATGATGGGGCCCCCAAGCTCTCTTGGGGACTTGGGGAGTTCAGGGAAGCCTTCTCCAAGGAAAAGTAGGGCTTGCCAGGACAAAGAGGTAGAGAGGAGTGTTTGGGGAGGTAGAGACTGAATAATTCTGGAACAGGGCTGACTTATCCATTAGCTGTAGTTGGGAAAGTGTCCCAGGCCCATCAGACTAAAAGGAGCCCAGGAAAATATTTTATTTTAAAATCAGAAGAAAAAACCCCAAACTTTTTGGTGGAAGAAAATGTTTTAAATGTGATATTCATGTGTTGGTCTTTATATTAATATATTTGTAAAATATCACTTGTAGAGGAAGGAGCCCACACAGGCTAAACCTTCCACAAAAGTCACAATGTGATCCTGGCATGAGGCCCATGTGGGTGGGCTGGGAAGACAGTGGGAGATGTGACCCGAGAGGCAGGTGAAGGCTGGATTTATAGAGGCCATGGTAAGAACGCAGGACTTTATCTCAAGCATCGGGAAAACAGAGAAGTGACAAGATTCTTTCAGCATTTGATTTAATCTCTAAAAAGAAAATGTTTCTTTTTAAACCACAATATCATATTACACCTTGAAAATTACTAACATCGGCACTGGGGGTGCGCCTGGGTGGCTCGCTCAGTTGGTTAAGCATCCAACTCTTGATTTCGGCTCAGATCATGATCTCACAGTTCGTGGGATTGAGGCCAGTGTCAGGCTCTGTGCTGAGAGTGTGGACTCTGCTTGAGAGTCTCTCTTTGCCCCTCCCCCTGATCTCTTGCTGGCTTTCTCTCAAAATAAATAAACATTTTTTTTTTAATGCTAACATCTGGGAACAAATAATAGTGATGATTGCACAACATGGTGAATGCATTTAATGCCATTGAATTGTACATTTAAAACTGGTTAAAGCAGTCAGTTTTATGTTATGTATATTTTACCACAATTAAAAACAAAATAGAGGCAGAGGATAGCCAAACGGGTGGGGAGGATTAACAAATGAACATTGCCATGCCCCTGCAGGTAAAAGCCTGGCTCTGGGGGTTGACAAGGGATGGGGTGCTAAAGGAGTAAAGTTCCCTCAGGCCCCGCCCTAAGTATTCAGAGGCCTCTGCCATCAGACCAGTCTGGGATCCTATCCCGGCTTCCCCACACGCCAGATTGGACAAATTACTTCCCTCCTTTGAGCCTCAGTTTCCTTATGAATAAAGTGGGGATAATGACCAGGTTTCCCTTAGAAGGTCATTGTGAGGTAAATGCAGTGATGTGTATCAAGGGCTGAGGGCAATGCCTGGCATGTAAGAAGTACATAGAGAGGGTGACTCATATCATGGTATCCCTTATGACTAGTCTCTTCCTTGCTCTGACAGTGAGGTGGTACAAGGGAAGGAAAGGGGCTAGACCATTCATCCTAATATGTTCATCTGCAGTAAAGGTCCCTGAGCTGGACCCCAATCAATGGGTTTTCCAGAGCAGGTCAGCTTTGCATCCCTGACACAAGGTTAAGAGGATTTGGTGACTGGTTTGAGGAGGGAGGTGCTTTTGTGACTGGGGGACAGGGATTCCAGTTCCTCATGATAGGCAGCAAATAGTAACTTAGGTATTAGGAGTCCCATCATAAGGTACAGGGAGCCCTCATTAGGTACCTGAAGCCCCAGCCCCTGGTGAGCCATTGCTCAGAAACACACATCCCAGGACTCAAAGGCCAAAGTCCTGTGTGTGCTCAAGTTCTGTTTATTGCCCAGATCACTCTTGATACTGGCTCAGAAGGCAGAAATTCCAGGAATCCCAGTTCCTCCTTCCCCTTGACATCCCCCTCCTCCTCCTCCCCTCCCCACCCCCCTCTCATCCAATCCTCAGGCCCCTCTTCCATTTGGTGGACAAGCAGCCAATTGTCTCTGGGATCTTTACAGCCCTTGGGAGCAGCCACACTGGGGCCAGATGGGGCTGTGGTAGGCATTGAACAGTGGGCATGAATGAGGCCTTCTGGGGATGCTGAGAGCAGGCAGGGGCTAAAAGAGGCTAGGGGAGGCAGGCTTGGGGAGAGGCTCCTGTGAGAGCTACATGTCCAGGCAATGGGGGATGGGAAGCAGCTTAGCATGGGTACCAAACTCCAGAATGTAGCAGGTCCTACACACAGCTGCAGAAAGTAGGGGAGTTCCAAAAACTGTGACAAGCCCCCTAATCACAAAGCTCCCAACCCCTTAACATCTCCTGAGTCCTCCTTGCCTCTCACTACCACTGTTCTCACCTTCCTTCTGGTCACCATTGTCTCACCACTATACTGTTGCCATCACCACCTTCTAAAGGACACAACTGCCTGGGTGAACTCTTGAAAATGCTACGGGCACTTGCCTGCTCGAAACCTTTGCAGGTCGAATGCTTAAACTTATTTTAGTTCTGTACATTCCTCTGACTGTCCCGTGAAGCCTGTGGACTTCTTCCTAAGGAAAATGTTTTTCTGGTATTTGTTTGAGAGAGAGAGAGAGGAGCAGAGAGAGAGAGAGAGAGAGGGAGAGAGAGAATCTTAAGCAGACTCCATGCCCAGTGCGGAGTCCGACGTGGAGCTGGATCCCACGACTCTGGGATCATGACCTAAGCCGAAATCAAGAGTCAGACACTTAACTGACTGAGCCACCCAGGCGCCCCAGTAAAATGTATTTAAATGCATAAAATACAATGTGCTGTATTACAAAGGCAACCAATTGCATCGAAACACAATTATCAAAATATTCCTTAAAAATAAAAATTGTGTATAGAAACACATGTGCTTTTTCATTAACATGTTGTAAGTGACAGCAATGGGTCTAATAATGACATAATTTTGAAACAATGTTTTAAGATATTTACTGCCATTTCATGGGATTTTGAAAGAGCTGTGATATCTGTTGGTGACAAAGTCTCAGGTGCTGCTCATGCTACTGTGGTTTGCTGCCTGCAGTTGTTATTGAAGGTGATGCTAAATTTCAGATAGAGATTAGTGCAAATAAAGATGTGAACTTGATATCCAAGTTCACGGAGGCTCTGAGCTTTATCCACAGACCTCTTGGTGACCACAGGTTAGAACCCTTTGTCATTGCGCCCCAAACCCTCCCCCGTGCTCCCGAGCGTACAGACACACACACACACACACACACACACACACACACACACACACTTTGTAGCTCTGGGACTTGGTCGCTGGCTGCCCCTCCCCCCACTGCGCCTCTCTCTGACAGCTGCTCAGCTCACCTCCCTGCTTTCTGCCTTCATGACATTTCATACTGCTCTCCCCACCCAGTCCACCTGATGAACTCTCACCTAGCTTCGAAAATGACTATCAAGATCAGCTTCTCTTTGAAGTCACTTTTGACTCTACCCACATGGAACGGATTCCCACCCCCACTTCTGTAATCCCTGGCTTCCAACCCCAGATAGACTTTTATGGCCCTTTTGTCTCCTGGTCATTCAAAGACCCTTTAGGACAAAGACCCTTTGGGACAAAGACAGGGCCATCCACAGTGCTTCACACGGAGCCCGGCACATAGTATTTGCTCAAAAAAACATTGAAGAATGGATGAATAAATAAATTAATTAATTAATGCATGAATATAAGACATTATGAGCGGTCGCCCAAAGGCACTGGCAGAGTCAGTATGGTACTGTCATCTCTACATGCAAAGAACAATTTACCCCACTGACAATTTCTTCTTCTTTCCAAAGCCCCTTTCTGTGTTAAGGGTGACCGGCAAAGGGAGCAGGCTGTATGAGACCAGCAGGGACAGGCCACAACGTCCAGAAGAAATACCCCAGGCTACAGAGGACGTTGCTCACTGTAGGACAGAGAGACAAGAGACACACGGGGCTATCAGGTGCACCCAGTCACTCCCACAATGAGTTGGGGAGGGCCTAGGCCAACAGGGCAAAGATTCTCAGCACAGAAGGAAAACAAGAGGCTTCAGGAGGAGCCAGAGGAGGCCATGGGATGGGGAGTGGTGACCGCTCGTGCTCGTGTCAATGAGGACAGTCACGGACTCTGGACTCAGGTCACCCTGAGCAAGGTACCTTGGGCAAGTTACTTAACCTCTCTGAGCCTCACATATAAAATGGGCTCATAAAAAAATGGGGCACCCAGGTGGCTCACTCAGTTAAGCGTCCAACTCTTGATTTTAGCTCAGGTCATGATCCCAGCGTCGTGGGATCAAGCCCCGCATTGGGCTCTGTGTTGAGTGTGGAGCCTGCTTAAGATTCTCTCTCTCTCCTTCAGCCTCTCTCCCCCCAGTCTAAAATTAAAAAAAAGGGGGGGGGGGCTAATAACCCCCTGTGGTGTTATTGCAACCATTAAACAAGATAATAATGATAATTAATAATAATATGCTTTATCTATCTGCATTATCTCATTTAGTGTTTAGTAAATGGCACATAGTGAACACATAAAACTGCCTTGCTTTTATTGTTCTAGGCAAATTCCTAAAGATAGTCAAATTTGTCCTGGTGCCCTCCCACCCTTTCCATTCACCTTTTTCTTCTTCCATTCTCTTTATCAAGTGCTCTGCTCAATCACCCCAAACCTCCCTGCCCAAGGAGCCTATGCAGCCAGCTAGCCAGGAACAACCTTAGTGGGAGGTGAGGATGGGTGTTCCTCTGAAACCATCAGAACTTGTGTAAAAATTTTGGTGTGTCTGTACATGGGTGCATTTTTTCCAAGGAAACATTCATAGATACTCAAAGTCGTGACCAAAGCAACAAAAGGTTAAGACCTAACACCATACCCCTTTCCTGGGTGTTAAAAAGAGGTCTTAGGAAGAAGGCAATGTTTAACACAAAGGAATGACTCTCAAATATGGGATTTCAGGAATCAGTGACAGTTGGAGAGAAAGATCTGGGGTAAGTCCCAAAACTCACGCCCTGCTGTGTTAACTCTAAAAATGACCCTGTCTAAAAAATAACTCTGGGTGACCTCTGAACTGGTCAGAGTGGGGACTTCTCTTGTTACTGGGCAGTTTTACCGTAACAGAAGTTTTAGATGCTGTTCCACAGCAGTGAAATTCTAATATTGTCACGCTCCCTTTTTAAGGGAAAGACTTTGAAATGGCAACAGGGCTCTATCTGAAATCTTCAAATACAAAAAAACTCAGAGTCTGTGCGTGAGTGCTGTTCTTAACCTACAAGGACACATTTCTCCACAGCTTAACTAGCTCTCAGGATGAAGGACATGTAGCTCTGGTATTAAGAGTAACAAACCCTGCTAAAGGTTAATTACTGACTTAATTACTGTCACTGAGCCACATCTCTCTCCTCAATGCCTGGCTAATTGTTGTAACTTCAAACAACTTATCTTGCATTTACAAGTTCAATTTTCACTAATGTGTATGTATGTGTGTGTGTGTGTGTATGTGTTTACTTTAAACCTTACATATAACAGAAACTTTATCATCTTTACCATTTTTAAGTGGATAGCACAGTAGTGTTAATTACATGCACCTCGTTCTACAGAAAATTCTTTAGAAGTTTTTCACCTTATGAAACTGAAACTCTATATCCATTGAGCAGCCTGTTTCCCTCCTCCCCACCCCCCACCCCCCACCTCCACTCCCTGGCAACTACTATTCTATTTTCTAAAAGCTGGCCACTTTAGATGTCTCAAATAAATGGAATCATGCAGTAATTGTCTTCTTTGAGACTGGCTTATATCACTTAGCATTATGTCCTCAAGGTCCATCCATGTTGTAGCATGTGCAGAATTTCCTTCTTTTTAAAGGCTGAATAATATTCCATTATATGTATATACCATTTTCACTACATTTTTTTCCACTACAACTTTATTGCTCTGTGATTTTATTTTGTTTTTCCTAGTATAAAACATGAAGGCTATCTTATCAGATCCACTGAATTTACTATTCAGAACCTTTCTAACTGAAAAACCAGAGGATTAGTAGACATGAAAATTTAACAGATATTTTCCCCAGATTTCTAAATGATCCGTATGAAATAGAGCAAGTTTATAAAGTAATTGACAATCTTCCATAATGCAATTAATTTTATAAGGCATTTAAAACTGTCTATCCTTCAAGCAAATGACAAGAACAAAAATGAAAATAAAACCTTTTAGATTTTTGAAATGAGAGCTGCAAAGCTTTTCCTAAGGAAACATGGTTTTCAAGTGATTGTAATGTTGAACCACTTTATGTTCTTAATGGCTTTTTATACGTTTCCTTAGATCATACATGAATTTTAGAGGGGGAACTATTCCCCTTGAAATCCCTAAACAGTATAAACAGAAATATTCCTAAACAGAAATAAAACAATAAGTATCGTAGCATTATGAAAGTATTATCAAAGATTCATTCACCAAGAGGATAACCCTTTCACCTAACTGAACCAAGGAAGAACCAAGGGTAAGTGTGGATCCTTTTGTGGCCAGAGCCTGGGAACATGACTTGGGGGAAAACAACTGATCTGCTCTGTCAATTTCTCCTAGGCGGACCCAGGTAAGTCTAGTGATCGGTTGCTATCAAGGTGAAATTAAACTCCATTCTCAAAGCTGATTGCCTTGCAAAAGATGGCACTCTGAAATGATTAGCAGCCATAAGCTGATAAATGAGACTGGCTAAATAAGTCCACATCACTGTAGTGGGCAAGGGCAGGCCAGTCCAAGATGGGCCACTTTGGCATTAAGATGATTTTGAGTTAAGCAATTAAAACCCAGCAGATTTAGGCAAGGCTCTTTACCTTCCCCCTCAACTGCCTACAAAGAATTTAGATAGAGAATCTGCTCCAGGAAGAGAGCTATCGCCACAGATATCTACATTATAGAATGAACTAGTTATGGTAGAGGAATCTGGCAAGGCTTGTTTGATCAAAGTCCTCTATGTTTCTGAGTGACCTCGCAAACATTTGTTTACCAACCATTTACTCTTTTTCATCTTCCTGTGAATTACGTTCCTTCCCTTTGAAGTCCCAGACCACTACCTCCTTCTCCTTAGTTCATGTACACCTTGTTTCGCCTGTCTTTGGAATTTCCATGTCTGTGTGGATTCCTTGTGCATAGGAAATTCAATTTGGTTTTCTCTTGCTAATCTGTCCCCTGTCGATTTGATTTTCTTAGTCCAGCTACAAGGACCCAGAAGGGCACAGGAAATTCTTGCTTCCCAACATCAGCTGTATAAGAAGATACACTCCCCGCACCCCCACCTTTCACCTACTTTTATTTTTCCATCCTCGAGGCACAAGTAGTCTAGACATTCATTGGTTCCAGCACAGTTTATATTTCCAAAATCCCCCACTGGCTTCTGTGCAGAGAATAGGCCTAGCTCCTGATCTCTATCAGATATTCTTGACCCAAATGTGTGGATGGGGTCCAGGAAGGTCGAAGAGGTAAAGCACATTCACTCTGGAAGGAACCAGAGGAAGGGGAGAGAGGCATGAGAATGGAGAGCTGGGTCAAGTGGTTTGAGAAAATACAGGAAGTTAAGGAACGGGGCCACAGAAGGAGAGATGAGGAGAAAGTGAACACCACATTGAGGGCAAGAAAGAAAGGAGTTGGGAAATGGAGAAATAGGCAAAGTGGAAAGATAGAGAAACTGGAAATTATAAAGCTTTTGAATAAAACCCAATTCACCCCAAAGTATTCTGCAGTGTTTTTGTGAGACGGCGAGACTGAAATAGGAAGAGGCCCTTTATTTTCTTAGGAAAAGAACGTAGACCGGAGGTGGGAGAGGAATGGTGGAGAATTTCCCAAACAGAAAGAGAGCCTGTGGCCTCTCAAACTGCCCCCACCACCGCTAAATGAACTGTTCACACCAAGTCCCTTCCTTTCTCCCTCCAGAGAGAGGGGATCTGGGACAGAAGCCTGGACTCTTCATGGGCTAAGGGCTGGAGCGTGGGACGGCAGAGTGTGGTGCAGGGTGGGTAGGAGGCAGGCAGGAATTAAAGAGAGGGGTCTTTCTGGGGAGGAGCAGAAGCCTGGCTGGGGAGTGGGTGGGCTCTAGAGGGGGCCACCTAAAGACCTTGTTGAAAAGGCTTGGCTCCCTAAGTCTTCAGGGAACATGGGGCTTCCTGCTCTGGCATCCTGGGGACACACACAGGTTGCCATAAAGGAGAGACAGAAACACCCATAAACTTGGATCAATCCTTCAAACCTGTATCCCTAGACCGTCTCCTGCCCAAATTGGAGATACCACAGATACCTCCTTGTCCTCTCAGTAAAAACTGCCCTCTTTTTTTCTTTAAATATAATTTATTGTCACGTTAGCTAGCATACAGTGTATACAGTGTGCTCTTGGCTTCGGGACTAGATTCCCGTGATTCATCACTTACATACCCACCCAGTGCCCATCCTGAGTGCCCTCCTCAATGCCCATCACCCTTTTTTCCCACCCCCCCAACCCTTTCCACCCTGTTTGTTCTCTGTATTTGAGTCTCTTATGACTTGCCTCCCTCTTTGTTTATAACTATTTTTTTTTCTTTCCCTTCCCCCATGGTCTTCTGTTAAGTTTCTCAACTTCCACATATGAGTGAAGTCATATGATATCTGTCTCTCTCTAAGTGACGTATTTCACTTAGCATAATACCCTCCAGTTCCATCCACGTTGTTACAAATGGCCAAATGACAAGATTTCATTCCTTTTCATTGCTGAGTGGTATTCCATTATAGATATAAACCACATCTTCTTTATCCATTCATCAGTTGATGGACACTTGGGCTCTGTCCATAATTTGGCTATTGTTGAAAGTGCTGCTGTAAACTTTGGGGTCCATGTACTCCTATGAATCAGTACTCCTGTATCCTTTGGATAAATTCCCAATAGTGCTATTGCTGGGTCATGCGGTAATTCCTTTTTTAAATTTTTTGAGGAACCTCCACATTGCCCTAACTCTTGACACCTGACCAAAGCCCCCCACATCCCTCACAGGGGGGAAAAAAAGGCCTGGACCAGGGGCAGTGCACCAATTTGGCCCACTACTGCACTGGCCCCCTCAGAGGCCCCGAGAGGGTCAGGGCCAGCCCTTAGTACCAAGTGCTGGAGTGTGCCACTCCAGCTTCTGGCTGTTGCTGGTTAGAGATTTTGAACAAACTAACCTAACACAGCTTCCTTTTCCTCCCTGCAAGGTTGGTATAATTACAGGCTGTTCTTGGGATGCATGGGAAGGTTGGAGTATTGCCTCGGTAAATGGTAGCAAGGCGAGTGAGATGTATCCTCAGTGTGTGTGTTTGACAAATTCATTCACTCCTTCGTTGCACAAATGTTTACTGACTGTCTCCTATGTAACAGTCTGGGGATATGTCATTGAACAATCCAGATTCCCCACAGGGCCAGCTGTCATTTTACTGTTCTATAGTGTATTGGTTACATAGTACATTAGAAGGAATTTAGGAAGAAAGTATCTTCCAACAAGGGGATGAGCTCATGTGTGTGGGTGTGGATGAGGGTTGCAGAGTAGGCTTCGGAATAGGGAGGGGTTAAGTGTTTCCTGGAGAGTTACAGTGCGTGGGGCTGGGAGGTGTCTCCAAAAGCACAGCTCCTTCTAGATGTGGGCGTCTCACCAGGGCAGGTGAGAATGGGGTAAAAGGGGAGAGTCTCACCTTTGTGGCTGGATTAGTCCCTGATATCCTGATTCTCTACAGCTTCTCCAGTACCTTTCTAACCTTACACTTAGCCTTGGTTTACAGGAGGGGGTGAGAGAAAGAGACTGAGAATCAAGCTTTCTTGGCAGAAACGGCAGTGGACGAAAATTGAGTTACAACGAAAATAGCAATAGTAATAACTTCCTTGACCCCAGTCATTAGGTACACACTCATCTTAGTTAATACCACCGAAACTAACAACAAACGCGAGCCCCAGAGACCCCAACCTCTCCGGCACCGCGGGGCACGCAGCCTCCCCTGGCGGCAGCCCCCGGCAGCGCACGGAGCACCGAACCCGTGCGCACCTCGCGGTGACTTCTCCGGCCGGCCAGCCGCGGGGCCTGCGCGGGGCGGGCCTGAGCGGGGGCGGTGCAGACGAGGGGCGGGACCTGCACGGGTACCACCCCCGGGATCAGGCTCGGGAGGGCGCGCGCGCTGGGCGCTGGTTAAAGAGGCGCGTGGAGGCGGGTGCGGCGCACACTGCTGCGGCTCGCGGAGGACGGCCCACGTGTCTCCCTAGACTCTGGCCTTGAGTTCCCCGGCTCCCTTTACCTCAGCGAGCCAGGGCGCCCCCTTGTCCCGCTTTGGTGTCCCCCCACCAGCCTCCCCCCCCGCCCCCCCGCGCGGGAGCAAGTCCTCGTACAGTTCCCCGCGCTTGGTGGGCCAACTTGGCGGAGCAACTTTGTACGGAGAGCTGCGCCGGGGGCGGGAGGCGGGGGGGGGGGAACAGGGCACTGCGCATGCGGAGCTCCAAATTCAAACAGCTGTTTCCAGAGGCTGTAGGGCGCGTGGACCCGGAGCCGCAGGGGCTAGGGGAGCCTTTCTCCAGGAGGCGGCCGTTTGGGAGCCATGGTGGACCGGGGCCCACTGCTCACCTCGGCCATCATCTTCTACCTGGCCATCGGGGCGGCGATCTTCGAGGTGCTCGAGGAGCCACACTGGAAAGAGGCCAAGAAAAACTACTATACACAGAAACTGCATCTGCTCAAGGAGTTCCCGTGCCTGGGCCAGGAGGGCCTGGATAAGATCCTGCAGGTGAGCCGCCGTCTGTGCCCCTACAGACACTGGAAGCCGGCTGGAGCTTTAGGAGTGCCGAAGGGAAACCCTTCACAGCTTTGGATAACCCTCAGTCCCTGCGGGCAGCCCTGGGGGTGGCAGGAAAGGATGTCTCACATGGGTCTGGCTGCTGAGGTCTGTCGTTCACCCGTAGACACGGGAGTCACCCACGCATGGAGACTCTTTGGGAACCCCGTTTGTCCAGAGAGACGTTGGGGTTGACCTCTGGGTGAACCGGCCCCGCGATGGCTCCCTGTGAGTGTGCGGGTACCTCCCTCGTTGGAGGGGGGCTGTAGGGCGGATAAAGGCGGTTATCTGCACTTTGAGAAGCTCCCGCTCCCGGAGTTCGGGAGTGGAGCCGGGTGCCACCCCTTCGCATCTCCACCTCCCAGCTCCGGGCCAGTGCCGCGCCCGCCCTGTGTTTCTTCGGGAACGTGAGCCGGGCGTAGTGGCGGGAGGGTCCCACAGCCCCAAGCTATGCAAAGGCTCCTCCGCACCCGGACCCGCACCCCCAGGGCTCGGGAAGTGGGTAGGGGGCTCCATACCGCCCGAGCGCCGCCCCCCCGGGATGGGGGGCTGATGGCCGCAGTGCCTGGGACGCGCTCAAGCTTCCGGCAGGGCTTATCTCATGGAGACACCTCCCCTCCTCCCCCAGGGCTTGGAGTTAAAGTTGGTGAAAGTAGCAGGTTGAACAAAAGAGCAAAACCCCGGGAATCCTTTTTACGGGAAAGGAGAGGTTGAGCAGAAGGGGACCCGTGGGGTATAGTTTCTTCTCCGTGTTGACATTGAGAAGCTCTTATCTTCTGGTACGTGCTCTATGGATGGCTTTGACCTCACTAGAATAAACTGGGGCTGACCATGGTGGCTGGGATCTTGGGTCTGTTTGGGGCCCAGGGTCCTCCATGCCAGTTTCTCAGAGGCTCTTAGTCTTAAGCACCCACCCTCCCTGGCCTGCACTAATGGCTTCTCTCTGGTGGAAGGACCAGGACCTGGGTATAAAGAGCTGGTGACGGCTCTAGATTGTGGAGTGGGGTCCTACCCCACTCTCGGGGTGGAAGATGCGAGAAAGGTTTGATGAGGAACAACATTTAATCTACGGCAGCGGCCCAACATTTTATGATTGTCTAGTTGTCTCTCATTTTTCTGGTCTCAGTTTCCCCGTATGTGAAATGAGAATGCACCCGTCTTCATCTGTCTTCCCTGCCCTGGACTGTTGGGAGGTTGAAAGCTGTGGAAAACATGAGCATGTCTTGCTTGTGCTGCCCCCTCATTGTCCTTAAATCGATGGACATTCACACACCCGAGCATATAGGTACCTACCAGCAGCTGGGCAGGTGAAGACTTGTCCTCCCAGGAGCCAGTGAGAGGGGAGGTTTAGGGGTGTTGCATTTTAGTGGGGAGAGCCTCTGGGCCCTTAGCAGTCCCCAGAGTGGGTGACCGTGGGAGGTGAGGTTGGTGGGGAGGAGGAATTCAGCCGGTAATTGGGGTGGTTTGGCTGCTAATAGCAGGAACTTCTGTGGATGAGTGTCTGCCCTGTGTGTGTGCGTTGGGGAGGGGTCACTTTATAATTTCCCTTGAGGAAACAATTCCCCGGGAGAGCAGTTGTTGTTTAGTTTGTTCCAGGGCTTTGTTTAGAGGGGGAAGAGGGCAGGCGGGGATGATAAAGAATCAAGCTGCCCTCGAAGTGTTTCCCTCTTCGCCACAGCAGGGGAAGGAAGGAAAGAATTCAAGGCTGAATGTGGGAAAATAAACTTCAAAACCCACGGAGAAGGGAAGAGGGGGGTGGTCAGGGTAAGGCAGCCGGGTGCAGCTGGTGGTGGTAGCTTTGGAAGTTAGCTTTCTTAAGGGGTTCGAATCAACAAAAAGCCTCTTATTTGGGGGTCCTCTTAAACCCGCTGATGATTGCCCCCCAAAAGCAGGCAGGTAACTTTTAGATGTGGGCATCGGGCCAATCTGATTTGGAGAGGATCATGGACAGCCCTGTTCCCCATCCCTGGCCAAAAAACTCTCCAACCTTCTCCAACTTCCCCTCCCATCATAGGAAAAACCCAAGAAGTGAACACTGACCAGCGGAAGCATTCTGCTAGCATCACTTTTTAGTCTGCAGAAATCTGCCTGGCTCTGCTTTCTGTTATGTGACTTGAGGCATTACCTTCAGCCCCAGGAAATTGGTTTAAGGAAAAAAGAAGACTCCGTTGTGGAAAACTCAAACTTCTTTCCCATCTGGCCTGGGGCATTTCCACCTGAGGTTCTGTGTTTTGTCAGGTTCTGAGTCACCTTTGTAATCCTAGAGAAGTCCCAAGCTAGAAATTCCTGGGGTAGGGGCGGGCTCTTGGGAGGGGTTGTTAGAAGTGGGGGGTGCAGACTGAGTAGGGGTTTTTTTTTTTTTACACTGGAAACTGCATGTGCTTTCAAATATGTGCAAAGGGAGTTAACACAACACACTGCTCACCTTTCATTAGGTCTTATAGGCACCCCGCCCCAACCGAGTTGTCTGGTTCTTCCTGCCTGACTTTCAAATGCTTACCCTCCCTGCTTCTACCGCAGCAGCCTCAGACCCTGTGGTTGTCCTCCTTCCTGCCTTCAGAACCACCTTGAACCCTTGCCTCCCCAGCCTCTTCCCTGAATTGCATGCAGAGGTTTCCACTAGGGCAGTTAGCATGGATTTGAGCACCCTGTGTGTTGGGCACTGTGAGTGGTATGTGGATTTTATAAAAGAGAGTGGCACAGGCCTGTTTTGACATCTGCATTGGCCATTTTACCCATCAAGCCATTTGACTTTGCCTCTTTCCTCAGTGCAAAGTGAGGGTCCAGTGAGGATCAGGGCAAGTAGAAGCGTTATGCAAGATGCCTACAGATGTCACTTAAAGCGAGCACGTCTCCCCCGTCTGTTTGTGTTTATTGAGCACACGGTGACCTAGTGCTTTACCTACGTTAGTTCAGGTACTTTTTACAGCAACCTTATGAATTCAGATAAGGAAACTGAAGCTCAGGGAAGTTGAAGTGGCCTTGGTGACACAGCAGGAGGGCACAGCCTGGGGTGGGAACCTGGCTTGCCTACTCCTTGTACACCTTTGCCCTGCTTCTTAGGCCTGTGAAGCTGTTGAATGGGTAGTCTGTAAGTGAGCTTAGTGGAGTGGTTCAGCTGGACTTCGGTCAGCTGGGAAATTTTATTTTCTATTTCCCCTAGAACAGGCGTTGGCATGCTGGCCTCCTGTGTTGGGCCTGGCCAAGCCAGTACCTCCTCTGTTACTGCGGTAAGCATCGGTCCACCCCTCCCTTGGTAGCACAAAAGAGCAAAGGGTTGGGATGCAGTGAAGGGGGGCAGTCTCAACCTTCACCTCCAGTGTGCAATGATCATAAACAGGAAGGATTTGAGAACTCCCTGTGCACCAGAGCTTTGAATAAGCACGTTCTATACATTCTTACTTTAATTTAATCTTGGTGACCACCCCCTTTTATAGATGAGGACAATGATATAACTTGCCCAGGATTATATAGTATAGAATCAGGTTTCACACTGAAGCGGGTTGATCCCAGAGTACATGAGAACATTCATCAACGAACATTTATTAAGTGTCCACTATGTGCCAGGCACTAGGCGAGGATCTGGGAGTGCAAAGATGGATTAAGACACCACGAGGCTCAGACTGGCTGCTGGGGAGAAGGAAGAATAAACCCACTATGATGTGATGGTTCCTGAGGGCCTCCAGGACCAGCCTAAGGGGTCAGGGAGGGCTCTCAGGAGGTGATGACTTCAAGCGGAGTCTTGGATGTAGGAGGGCTTAAGAGGGAGAAGGAGGGAGAGAGTGAGGTGTTCCTGCTGTGGCTCTTGAGATTCCCATGTCTCCCAGGGGTGTGGTAGGGGTCGCCCCATGCCCTGCCTTCCACTGGAGCACCCCATCCCTAACTGGTTTTTCCTAGACTGCTCACATAGCTGACCAGTTCCCAGAAGCCTCTTGGATCCTACTGGCCTCCTTGCCAGCTCCAAACTGCATTATCCTATTCGGAGGTTTTCCGTGGGTGCCAGACCCCACTCCTTTTATTTTCTGGACCCTTCCTATTCTCTTACATGTTCCAGTCTACAGTAGTCAAGCTGATTCCAGTTTTGAGGTTCTGACATCGTGTTTCTAACACCAATCCTCCTCCTAAAATTTGAAAATATAACCATGGGTTATGTGCAAAAGTTACATCTGACCAAATGATGTAATGATCTGACCAAATGATGCCCTTAGAATGGGGCACATTCATTGAATTTTTTTGAGAATTGAGGGTTAACATGAAAACCTCTTTTGTTTCAAGCCTCGTTGGAAATTGTAAAGCACACTGGTCCACTTAACTGCCTTTGTAAGTAAAGGGAACACAATAGATCTTTTGATTATCCAAGATCACGGAGGCCTCCACGTCATTAGTTCAAACTTGGATCCTCACTGTCTAGAACTGCAGAAGTGGAAAGTAGGGAAGTTGGGGTTTTGAGAGGAAATGGAAGAAAGAGGTCCCCTCCTAATGACCTGTTTGTTTATGTTCCGATCAAAGTTGAGGGCAGCCGAGATAATAATAATTCTTAAATCGGTAAATATGCCTCAGTTAACTGCTCTAGTTAGAGTTTAACAGTTAAAGTGGATTTTTATTGAATCGTTTTGAGAGTTTTACTAGAGCCCTTAGGATGATTGCAGATGGCATGGTATTAGAGAATTATTGAGGGTGGGAATTAGCAAGTGTTGAAAGGTTCTAGTGGGGTGGGGGGAGCCCTATAGGAGGGGGTGCAAGGGAGGTGATGACTGTTGCTTCTAAGTGTTTTCCTGGGGCTTTGCCCTATTTATAGTCTTACATTTAAAAGAAACAGTCCTCTGGTTTTGGGTGCTGTGCTTGGCCGGCTCTGACCTCAGGCCAAGGGCTTTCATCTTGAAGTTGGCTGTTTGCTGTCAGATTGCTCTCAGCTTCTGAATTCTCTGTGGGGTGGGGGGCAGGGAAGTATAAGGCTTTGGGGAGCAGAGGAGCCATGGTCCTGACATAGTACCCCCAAGATAGTCTTTATACATGGGGTGCCTGGGTGGCTCAGTCAGTTAAGCGTCCGACTTCAGCTGGGGTCATGATCTCACGGTCTGTGAGTTCGAGCCCCGCGTCGGGCTCTGTGCTGTCAGTTCAGCAGCCTGGAGCTTGCTTCTGATTCTGTGTCTCCCTCTCTCTCTCTCTCTCTGCCCCTCCCCCACTCACACTCTGTCTCTATCAAAAAATGAATAAATATTAAAAAAAGAAAGATAGTCTTTGTACAAATTGGGGTGCAAGAACTACTGGGCCAGAACTGGGTGATGCAGAGAGGCCACGTGTGCTGGGTACTATAAGAAAGCATGTGAAATAGGCTTGCCTCCTTCCCGGTTCCCTCTGGGGGAATGCAGAGGGTCACGGCGAGTCTCCTTGGAGATTTCACTGACAGTTGCCAGGGACTCTTAGAATAGGGCAGACGAGGCCTGACCTGGCCATCCTCCCCAAGGATGGGTTTGACATGGATAGAGGACATGCTTTCCTCCAAGTGCCACTCGCCCCACCACCTAACTGCAGGCTCCTTGCTGTTGTTGAAAGAGTCACCATGCAAGCAGTATGTCTGATGGTTACGGGCTGGCCTCTCAAGGCATGCCACAAATCTCACCCTCACTGTTTGCATAGACGAGTGCTTGGCACATAGTGCTCATTAAGTGTTAGCTGCCGCTGTCGCTGCTACTGTTCCTAGACAACCCTGCTATGTGAAGGGACTGCCCCCACAAAAGTGTGGTTCACACAGTAGCAGGAGGACCTTCCTGAAGCAGAGGAAAGGTCAACCGACTTTTTTTTAATTGTAGTAAAAAACACATAACAAAGTTTACCATCTTAACCATTTTGAAGAGTCCGTTCATTCTTGTTAAGTATATTCACACTGCTGGGAAACAGCTCTAAAGAACTTTTTCATCTTGTGAAGCAGATTCTATCGCCCTTAAACAACTCCCTTTTCCCCTCTCCCCCTGGTTCCTGGTAACGAGTAATCTACATTCTGTTCCTGTGAATGTGACTACTTTTAAATGCCTTCCAAGTGGAATCATTTGTCTTTTTGAGTAAAATGGTGCTACCACTATGGAAAACAGTGTAGAGGCTCCTTAGGAAATTAAAAATGGAAATGTATGATCGAGCAATCCCTCTTCTGGGTATATATCAACCACATTTTTAAAGAGCTAGACAAAGAAGGGGGGATGGTGGGTCCTTCTTGCCCACAGCCCTCAGGGAGGAGTAAAAGTGTGTGATGGTTCTGGGCTGCAGCCATAGGGCCGAGAGGTAAGGGTCAGATGACAAAGCCCTCTGGGTTTAGCCAAGGAATTTGAACTGACCAAATTTTTGCAATTTTTAAGTCGGGGAGTGAACAGCATTTCAGAAAGTTCCCTCTTCCTTCACAGGCGTGGCAACTTAAAACAAGTAGAATCTTCAACCCTAAATTAACAGCATTTCTGTGGGCTGATCCCTTCACCCCATGGGTGTTCTGATAAGGATGCTTCCTCCCTTGAACTTTCTGATGTGATGGAGTGTGGGTTTTTCCACCAAAGCCCACAGAACCCACTCCCCCCCGCCCCCACCCCACCCCAACACACACACAACACAGCGCATCCACCCTCCCTCACACACCAGCTTTCAGTTAGGGCACCTTTTCCTCTTACCATGAACCCCTTGGGAGGTTCAAGTGTGGGTTCCTGTCCCAGCTAAAGCCCCCCCACCCCCAATTTGATGACCTTCCAGATAATACCTTAGTTGCCCCTTTATATAAAAAAGTGGCGGGGGGGGGTGGGATATTCCAGCTCGGTACAGCTGCCTGGGCCCTCTGGGCTTTTGGTGAGGAGTTAATCTGATCCCTAAATTTCAGAGATCTGGACAAAGGAAGGGTGGGCTCACGGAGGGGCCTCCCTCCTGGCCAGCATTTTTGTGTGTACTGAAGCCTCAGAAACCATACTGGGCCGTAGACCTTGGGGGCTCAGCCTCGCTGGGCAGAGAAACAAGGCCACAGTGGCGAAACTGAGGGGAAATGCGGTCCTGGTGCTGAGTGATGGGTTGCAGATGGTGGAGGTTGGAGAGATGGGACAAGAGTCACCGGGCCTCAGGATTCAGTTCCTGTTTGCTGAGGCCTGTGGAACCCCTTGGCCTGCAGGGGATCTGGCTCTGATTAAAACATAGCCCCTGCCCTCAGGGAGCCCCCAGTCTAGAGAAAGAAAGGTAAGGAGCTCTCACCTCGCTGACATTGGTAAGGGCACCTGGGGGTTCTAAGTGTGAACGGGTGAGAGATTAATTTCTACTCTTGAATTTAAAGAAGCGGGTATTTGAGGCAGGCTGGAAGGATGAGTGGTATGGGTTGCACTCTGCTGAGTTCCTACTGGGTGCTGGGCATTGGGCTCCTACTTTAACTGTGTCTCATTAAACCAGTCCAGTGGATTCAGTGTTACTGCTATGTCCATTAGCCAGGCAAATGGAGGCCAAGGGATTTGCTCAGGTCTACATGGCTACCTGGAGGCTCAGACTCATCCCCACCTTGCTGACTTCAGAGCTAGGAATGGAGAAGGATCCAGGAGGTGCCCTTATCAGCACTCCCTTCTAGTAGGAGCACCAGAATGGACCACAGAGTTTCAATACTGTGCCCAAGGTTGTCCTAGTGGAGTTGTCCAGCATTCTCCATTTCTTTCAAGTTCACCCACAGCCCTCTCCTCCAAAGAGTTCATGGTCCACAGCTGAAAGTATGGAAGGTTGATACCCTCTTCCCTTCCCGAGCAGGGGCCCTGCTCCTTGCTCTGGGGAAAGGTGGCAAGGATTTCTCTGCTCAGTCCTGGCTCATCCCAGGCTTTGGTCAAACCTCTTCCATTCTGGAGGATTCCAGGGGCAGATGGCCTCATGGGTGTCTTCCCTGGGTGGTGGTCACTCGGGACCTGGGATCAGAGTTGTTTCCTTGTTGGGGGCAGACTCCACCCACTTGCCCTCTCACAGTGCCCTTGGCAGGCAGGTCCCTGTGATTGGCTTTGAAATGTGCATTCTGTTTTTCCTCCCCTCCATCTAAATATTTGGGTTTCCTGCTGAAATATTTAAGCAGGATTGCATACTGTGGCTGTTGTCACCTCCCATGGCCCAGTGTAATCTGGCTGCAGCTGCTTAGCTGGGTCCCTCCTAGGAGGGGGAGACTTGCTCCCCAACCCCAGGAGAAAAGCCCTGCAGGGTGCTTGATGGCCCAGCCAGCACACGGTTGAGCCCCTCCCTTTGTGTGGACCTGTGCTTGGGGCTAGGGCTGGGGCTGACGGACTCAGATCTGAACCACTGTGTAGGAAATAGAGGATTCAGACCTGGGTTCCAATTCTCCCCATGGTACTGGCGTGTGCTGTGCGACCCTGGCTGGATTTCACTTCTCTTGGACTCTACTTCCTTCAAGTAAATTCATCCATTCACTCAGGAAGGCTTGAAGTGCCGGTTAAATTAGGCCCAGGTAGGCAGTAGGAGCCCTACGTGGGCAGGGACCCTTGGCCCTAATCCACAGACCTGTGCAATAAGCATGTGGGGGTATAGCCAGCCACTGATGTGCCCACAGTGTCTGCTGGGCCCCTGGTGCCCAGTGCTGTGCCCAGCTCTGAAGGGGGGTGTGGAGACGCATGTGGACCTTCAGTACTATGGCCAGTCTGGAGGACCTAGGCCTCCTCAAGATGAAAGCACTTTTCCTTTTTTTTTTTTTTTTTTTTTTTTTTTTTTTTTTACTGTTTATTTATTTTTGGGAGGGAGGGAGAGAGAGACAGAGTGCCAGTGGGGGAGGAGCAGAGAGGGAGACACAGAATCTGAAGCAGGCTCCAGGCTCTGAGCTGTCAGCACAGAACCCAACGCAGGGCTCAAACCCATGAACTGTGAGATCATGACCTGAACTGAAGTTGGACACTTAACCAACTGAGCCACCCAGGTGCCCCAGAAGGCACTTTTCTAGGTGAACTGAGCCAGGCCCAGACTCTGGCCCCTGGTCTCATAGTCTCCACACCGTGAAGAGGAGGAAGGGAGAGTGCCATTATCAAAATGCGCTCCCGCTTTCCCCTTCAAGCCTCATGAGGTGGGGCCATGTTGCCTAGTGGTTAAGGACAGGCTTTCAAGTCACAGTGGCCTTTGCAAGCTGAGTGGCCCTGAGCACACGACTCGCGTCTGAAAGGGAGAGTGATGTTACCCATCTCGGTGGGACGAAGATAACAGAACATGGAGAAAACGTATGTGATGTTCACTCCCTGTAGCTGCCAGCTCCAAGTTCACCTTTAAATTCAGTTTATTGCCATCTCTTCTCCGGGGGACTTGACAGAATAAACTGCTCTCCCTCTCTGGGTCATTCTCTCCAGGAACCCCTTCTCAGCTTCCCTGCCCCCACCCCTTTTTTATAAACTTTTCCTGAACTCCTGTCTCCTGGGATTAGCAAAACCAATCAGTGTGAGCATTTAACAGGTCTCTTTCCCCCACCCCCTGGCCCAGCTAGATGCTAGATGGGGAGCCATGGATTCTGCCTTCAAGGAACTTGAGACAGCAAATATCCAGTCCTTCATTCAGCAGATATTTACTAAGCACATACTGTGTGCCCAAACCTGTTTGAGACCTGCTGCAAAGGGAAGCAGCCCCTTCCGTCCCTGCCTTTTGGGGAATGTCTTCAGACCATGTACTATGGAAACCAGGAAGGCAAGTGGACCCGCCGGGGGGAGGGAAACAACACTCCCTGCCCCTTCCTTGTGGAAACCGTTTGATCTTCAGAGCGAGCAGGAGGAAGGCCCGGCTGTTTGCAGGGGAGAAGGGCATGCCTTGAGCAGGTAACTCCAGCCTGACTGGCGCCTGCTTTAGGCTTTTGCTACCCCGTGGCCCACCCTGCAGGGTACCCCCTCCACGGCTGGCCAAGGATGTTGGCCCCAGGGGATGGAGCAGGAGTGTCGCGTTGTGTCGCCTGCAGTACCTGGGTGACCCCTGAGAAACCTTCAGATACACAGGCTTTGCACCCTTCCCAGATTCTCACCCTTGGCCTTACCATGGGTCTCTGCAGACCCATTCCTCCAGGGTGCCTCCCTGTGACCTCTCCGGGCCTGACTGAGGTGTGGCATTTCCATCCCATCTGCCAGATAGGAAAACGGAGGCCCGGCGAGGAGCTGGGGACAGACTGTCTGTAGAACTAAGCTCAGGTTAAACTAGCTCAGCTTGCCCAGGTCGAGAGCCTTTTTCCACTGAGCCATTTGTCACCCTGCCTCTAATCCTCTTTTAAATGGCCTTTAAGTCAGAACCTTGACCGTGTTTGGGGGTACAGAGGACTTAATGTTACTTAAACTAAATTGGCCTGCCTTGATTTCCTAACCTGCCCAGCACACCCCTTTCTGTGATCTTGAGGGCCAACTTCCCCACCCATGAGTGAGTTTTTCTGGAACAAGAGGCAAAAGTTGAGATTGTGGTAACTGTAGGCTCGGAAAGAAGCAGAAATGATCTCATGCTTCCCCAGGGAGCTTCCCCATCACAGGATTCTGCACCCCAAGTGTTTGCACCCAAGGAACTGTCTCGTTGGCTGGTTTCTCCCCACCCCCCACGCCCCCCTCCCCCGGAGGCTGGCAAGAGTGGCTGATGGGGGAGGAGGGTCAGGCTCCGGGCACATCTCCTGGCGGCAAATCATAAATTGTGAGGCTGAAGGGAGCTTAGTGGTTACCTAACTGGCCTCCCTGTACAGCTCCAGAGCCAAGGCCCAGACCTTCTGAGGTTATGTAACTTTCCCAAGGTTACTGCTCAGGGAAGTACAATAAAGGAGTAATTAGAGCTAAGTGGGGCAATTAGGGAAGGCTTCTTGGAAGCCGTGGCCCCAAGACGTAGGTTGAAAGGTGACTGCCACACCTCCTAAGAGCTCTTCTGGCCACTCTTAAAGCCATCAGGGGTCCTCGGAGACTCAGATCGTGTCCACACCCCCTCCCCAAACTCAGAAAACCCTCAGTGGCTTCTCCCTCAGACTAAGCCAACATTCTTGCGGTGTGATTTGGACTCTGCTACCCACGTGGTCTCCCCTCTTTCTGGACCGCAACCTTTGATCCCATTCGGCCTTGATATAGGTGGGAGGCTGTCTCCTGAGGGTGGAGAGGTGGTCTAAAATGCTGTCCGCTCATAGCAGGTTTTCAGTTTTTATGGAGACCTGGAGGTCTGTGTCCACCAGTAACGTGAGCTGCTGTGGGGAGGGGTGGCAGAGGGGCAGTGCTACAGTAGTAACGGTAGCTGGCACTTGGTGGGGGAAAAGGTGCCATGGGCCAGGCGAGGGCCACTGTCACGTTGCACCGACTGCCCAGCAGTGGTAAGATAGCTGCTGTGGGCAACTTCATTTTGCAGATAATGCATCTGAAGCAGAGAGATTAAATAACATAACCAAGGTCACACAGCTAGTTAGTGGCCTGAACCCAGGCCTTCAGAGTCCAGAGCCAGGGCTCTGCAGAGTGGCCTCTCATGGTGTCCTAAATTAGTGCCAGTCCTACCGATCTTTCTAGGCTACCAGCCACTCCTTGGGGCTGGATTTTCTGCTCGGGGCCCGTTGGTTCCTAGCACCCCAAAAGCTCCCCATGCATGCTTGCTTGGCCTTTGCTGAGCGCTGTGTTCTGCAGCCTTCAGGGTTCTGACACCACTGTTTCCTGACCACATTGACCAGATATAGGTTCATTTGCCATTTGCAGCATGAAAACATTTAAAGCAGGAAAGCTTGGGTTATGTAAGTGGGTGCCACAGTTCAGAGTCGGGTCTGTCAACTCCTTTCCTGCCTTCAGCCCCTTTTCTCCATCATCCTTACAGACCCAACAGGCCCCTACCCTTCATGACAGAATTTGTGGGTCAGGGGACCCAGAGACCGAGGCTTTGAGAAAAAAATCAAGGAGCCGATGGGGGAGGTGTAGCTGTGAGATTTCCACCTGAGTCCCCATATTACTGCCACCTCCTCAGCAGCTAAACCCGTACTTGTGACGTGTGCCCCCATTTGGCTTCCCCAGGGGAAGGCCCCCAGCAGGACTCTGGGCTACACCTTGGTAGGGAATAGCTTTAGTCTTGCCATCCTCCTGCAGTGGAAATACCACCCCGATGCTGCTCACATGGCTGAGGATAGAGGTCGGTGACTGCAGCATGCTGAGGACCCCAGGATGGGCCCCTTGTGTGTAAGTGCAAGCTTCTTGACCCTCCCACGTCCCAGGCACAGGGTGGCACCTGTGCACAGACCCTCTGGAGGAGAAAGAACAGCAGCCCCGTACCTTCCCCATTTCTGCTGTTCAAATAAAACTCTGGCCTCCTGGGTCGTGGAATGCATCCTGACAGTGTTAGCTTTGGAAGCACGCCCTTCCCTTGTCAGCATCCCGGCCCCCCAGAGCAGTGCCTCTCACTGAGGGTAAGTGAGTGCTGAGTGGGCTAAGTGGAGCAAGCTGATGCAGTAGTGTCTTGTCAGCACCCCCTGGGGAGCAGGAAAAGGGAGGGTGTCCTGATTATCAGCTTTTCAACACCCCGTCTCTCCCATCCCCCAGACTCTAGCCGCAGCCCAGAGATCTACTTATAAGTGGCCCAGGGAGTGGGGGCCTAGGGCTTACTCAGCTGACTTGCTGTGTGACTGGGCCAGGTGGCTGCCCCCCTCGGAACCAAGGACTTGCTCCCTAAGGCCAATTAGACACTTGGCTGAGCACCTGCCGTATGCCCAGTACATATGCTGGTTTAAGGACTGTGGAGATTCTGGGAAGAATTAGATGTTAGCTCTGCTTTTGAGGTTGGCGTGGGGCTATGCAATGTGTATGGAGAATTACTGAGTAGGGAGCTGGCATGTTGTGGGGGCCTCGGGTGCACCAGGGGAGAAAAGTTGCGTTGGGCCAGGGGTGTCAGGGAAGGCTCCCCTGAACCTGGGGGTCACCTTCCTTTGAGCCTCCTCCTTCTCTGGGCACATCTTCCCCACCCTGGGGCTCTGCACCCCCCCCCCCCCCCCGTGAGGCCCTCAACCTGTGCCCCAGTGGATCACAAGTCTAGTACTGAGTAAGGGGTAATTATTAATGAATACCCTGAACCATGAGCTGTATTTCTCTTTCCTTCGGCCTCTCTTCCACCAGCCCTCAAATTTCAGAGGCAGGACCCTCACAGCCCTCCTTTGCCTTTTAGGTGGACCCACTTCCAATCTGGAAAACTGTCCCTAGCCCTCCCAATGGAGGTCTTGGCCAGCCAGACTCTATGTCTACCCAGCAAGCTCTCCGGGACTGCCCCCACCTCTCTGAACCTCACCTGCGCACCTCCCTCTTGGGACAGGTCTATAGGTTGCCTGGCAAAGTGTCAACACCTCCCTGGGTTAGGTGTGCATTGGGTCTAGACCCAGGGCAGGCGCCACGGTGCTGGGGCAGGGCAACTTTGGAGACATGGGGGCCACTCTGGGTCCTGCTCCAGAAGTTTCCCATCTGCATCAAGCCTGCTGAGGACTCAGGTTCACTGATCTCAGCTTTGGCACAACCTCTCTTTTTGGAACGTTCCAGGGCTGAGAGCTGCATGTGGTCAAACCCCCTGGCTCCTCTGCCTGCTCTGTGTTGGGGTCACTGTGTACAGGCCTTAAAACCTCCCCTTCCTGAAGCTGGTCTTGTGTCTGTGGACACACTCCTCCGCCCCTCTCCCCCGCTGCTCTGCACACACAGGTTAGTCCTTCCTTCTTGACTGTCTGGGGCTGTGTGGCCAGTGGATGGGAAACCCTCAGACAGACTACCACAGAGACACCTGATGCTTGAGCTACCCAGGCCCTGGGGGTGGGGGTGGTTTCCTGGGGGTGGTGCTTAGGTTGGTGTTTCTCAAAGTGGGACTGAGCTAGAAGCCAGGCTTCAAGTTAAACAAAAACAAGACTGGGGGTGAGGGCA
The DNA here is from genome assembly GCF_014898765.1 of Herpailurus yagouaroundi. Classification (NCBI taxonomy): domain Eukaryota; kingdom Metazoa; phylum Chordata; class Mammalia; order Carnivora; family Felidae; genus Herpailurus; species Herpailurus yagouaroundi. The sequence continues at coordinate 5,986,344 of NW_024412394.1, read as the reverse complement.
GCTGGGACTCTGAAGTTAGTGTGGGGGTTCTGTTAGCGTTGAGTCATAGAAATTTGATGTAAAAACAGAAGGCGTGAGTACTGAGTTGGAGGCAGGATTATTGATGGCTCTTTCTTTCTCTGCCTCCCCAGTTTTCTGAAATGCTGTTGTCAAGCCTTTAAAACAAAGAAATTTAATTTTCTTAAAGGGTAAGATATATGCTTATGTCATCAGCCACTTCTGTGCTAGCTGTTTTCATTTTTAATGTTTGAGGTGCACAAAGCAAAAACACGGTTTTAACAGAACGTACTCTAAAACCTGGTGTCAGTTCTGTGATTGCTAAACAGTGTGTTGCTATTGTTTTTCAATGTAGCTGCCAAAGTTGTGACTTCCTGGGCAGCCGTGCTGTTGAACACTTGGAGGCAAAGGGGCTCAATGTCTGGGGAAACCAGGGGGGGCCTTTGGTCCGCAGACCAAGGTGTTTGAGACTAGACACACAAGTCGGCGGTCACCAAGGAGAGGGTGCAGTTCCCTGAGAGGTCCCTGGCAGAGCCACGGAGCCCCAGCGGCTGTACCCAGTGCTGCGCCCAGTGTCCCCTACAAGGGACGGTGTCTTCCAGTGGCCCACGGACAAGTGTTATGTTGCATCCAGCTCTGCCAAGTCTCAAAGGGGCACAGGGAGACCTTGCCCTGCCTTTTGGATGAACACAGAGCACAAGCGAGATTTGGGTCAGCCCGGGACCACGCATGTAACTCAGAGTCAGGAGCGTGCTGCGGTTTACCTCCGGAGGCTTGGGTGAACGTGAGGGACCAGGGGAAGGCGGACTCTGCCTGGGAGAGAGAGTCTGGGTAGGATGTGTTGTGTTTCACTCTGCATCCGTTCGGTAATCACCACCCACCTGTTGCCAATTAATTTAATTTTAACGTGATAATGACTAAATATCGTGGCTGTTTAATTTTAAATTAAAATTTAGTTCCTCAGTCACACATTTCAAAGGCTTGGTAGCCACATGGGACTGCTCAGATATAGAACATTCCACAGCACAGAGAGTTCTCTTGGACAGCACTGGAGTGTTGATAGGAATCTGTTGAGGTTTCTAATGGCCCACTGGCTTCTCGCGGTGTCTAGTCAAATTCCATTCCTGCTCTGGGGTGGGAGAGGGGAGAGCTGGCCCGGCCTGGCAGGCTTGGAGCTGGGACAGTGGTGTGCCAGGAACCTGTAGGGGGTGGCCTCCCCATCCCCGCCCCCGACCGGAAACTTGCAAGCCCTTCTGAGGTTAGCACACCCACCCTCACACCCCAGAAAGCGTGAGATTGCAGAGGGCTGTGGACCGCCTTGCCCGCTCAGCCACATCAGACTCAGATGAGTGTGTATTTGATGGGAGGGTCATTCCTGGTGTCACCATCAGTCCACCCTGGCTCCATTGGAGGTGGGCCCAGGCTGAGGTAGACAGTGAGTCATCTTCCATGGACCTCCAGTTGTTGTCCAGGGTGTCAGTTCCTTCTGATTGCCTGCTCCGCCCTGTTCCTCAGCCCAGTCTGCAGTGAAGGGCAGCTCTTCCCCGGCCCTGGGGAGGAAAGCCTGCACTTAAGGTCCAGGCTCGCTGGCTGGGTGGATCTGTGGCCACCCGGGGTACATCTTCCCCTGGGATGAGAACCATGAACATCTCTTCCACCCCAAATCTGGAAAGAATAGAAGAAGGGGTGGCCGACGGAACCTGCAGGGCGAGTTTTCCAGGTTCCTTCTGGGGTACATGATATGGGTCCTGGGCCAGGAAAGGTGGAGGACCCAAGGGTGGGGCTGGGGAGGAGGGCCCGGCGCTTTTCAGAGCTTGCGGAAGCATCTGACCGGGAGATGGCTCTGCTCTAGTCGTTTGTGTCTTGTGAGCCTCCGTTTCCCCATCTGGGTTTGGGCTTCTTGTCCTGCTTTGTGGCCAGTTGCTGGGACTTTGACAGAGGCATAGCTCAAGCCCTGGGGCTTGTCCTGACCTCGACGTTTATCCCGCTGCTTTGTTGTGGTGTCTTCCACCGTCCTGTAACTTCCTGTGTGCCTGCCCGTATCTGGACAGAACTGCAAGTCCTTCTAGGCAGAGCCTGTCTTGCAATTCCCTTGTTTGGCTCACAGCATCAGAGCATATGGCCAGTGCTCAGTAAATACTTAATCAGTAGATCCAGCTTTGAGCTGCACAGTGCAAGGGAAGGTCGTCCAGAACTCTGGTCCCTTCTTTCTTTGGGTTAAATTAGGTTGGATGCGTTCTGTACAGGGGCTGGTGCCTGGCCAGATGTGGCATTTGTAACAGGCAGGCACAGCTGCACTCTTGCTCCACCAAAGAGGGGAATACCCCAGGGCCCCAAGGTGGGAGTAAGGGTGAAGGGAACCCTCTTCCCATCTTGCCATCTGGTCTCACCACTCTTCCTGGGAGGTGACAGGCTGTGTCCTGGAAGCCCACTGATGGGTCACTTGTTTGGCCCTCAGGACAGACAGCCACTTTCAGCAGGCTGGAATGGTAAATGGACCTCCCAGGACGAGCCTGAGAAGTGGCCGTCCCAGCTGCCATGTAGTGTTCTCGTGGGAAACTGAGTTCCACAGGGGGACAGGATGCAGCCACGTGAGGAGCGGATTTCGCTCTCCTGCATGACCCCTGGGTGACCTGGAAATCTCGTGCCATGTACCTTCCTGTCCTTGAGCCTTCCCTGGCCACACACAATGCACCAGGAGGCTGAAAGAAAGCCTATCCCAACAGCACGAGGTGTTTAGAAACCACAAGTTTTAAGTCAGGGGCATCTCTGGCTTTGCCTGTGCCCCTGCTTCATGTCCTTCACGTTCACATCCATCGAGCCTTTGGATCCATAGCCCTGAGAGTTGGGGGTGTGGGGGGAGGGGGAGGCAGTGTTCTTCCCGTTTTACAAGTGGAGAAATGGAGGTCATGACTTCTGGGCCTGGAGAGTAGCTGACCCTGTGCGGGCCCATGCACTGACAGTTCCTGCTCTCTGCTAAGAAGATTGAGAGCCGCCAGCCCTTGGGTGGGAGTTAGGGGGTTAAGCAGACTTGAAAAATGCTGTTGCTTAAAATCCCAGCCCTCGTAAAGAAGAGAGAGAGAGAGAGAGTGAGTGAGCCATGGTCCTGATACTTTCTGCTTCGTGGGTTTTGCAACGGGGCTGTCTTACAGACATGACTCTCCTCCTGTGCCATCCAGAGAGTTTCCATTTCCTGTCACCAGGCCTGTCCCTGGTCCCTAGCTAGGAGGGCCTGGCTGTACTTTTCCATACCTTCAGCACAAAATGCCTCAGTGTTTCTTCACCCTGGTCACGTCCACGCCCCAGTTGGCTGGGGATGGGAGGTGGGCCAGGGACCGTCCCTGCGTGATGGAAAAGGCTGAGGTGGCTGTGCCTGTTCTGCCCTTCTCCTGTCATGACCTACCTGGGTAAGGGTGGTATTAGCAGCCCGTGACCGGGGGGCCCTGGTTACTTATATCTGGCTCCCATTTCCTTTCCCAAACTGGGGAGCCTGTTTATGTCTTATTTCTGTCATCTCCAAATGGGGCCTTGGGGGCCAGCGCCCCTGGTGGAATGACCAGTGAAATCTGTGGCAGTCTGGGGAGTGGGGGATCCGCCCTTCAGGATGGGACTCCCTTTGCATCCCGCCCAGGGATTTTCACGACCGTCGGGCATTGTGGTCTTGACCCTTGTCTCTGATCGTGACTCAGCCTTCTGGTGGGATTTGATCTGGGCTTTGGGGGCCCATAAGGCAGAAGCACATCCCCCCCCCCCGCCGTCCCCTGCCGGGCAAAGAGTACCATCCATCCCAAAATGCCTGTGCTACTTTGCCGGTAGTTTCTTGTACAATTTATTCCAGGGAGGATGGAGGCCAGCTGTTGTCCGTCTCCAGCTGGAGACTGAACCAAAGGAAATGGGCTTGGAGTGCAGCCGGAGGGATTTAGGCTAGAGTCAGACAATAAGGAAGGATTTTATGACAGGTGGTTGGCCTGCAGGAGAATCCTGCAGGGGGCTTTGTGGAGAGGTATGGGGTGGGATCATGCTTGGACACAGCGGGGCCGGGATTGGGTGCAGGGTGGGGGGTTGCAATAAACAGGTGGGAGGGTTACTCCACAGGAGTGGAGAAACTCAGCTGTCTACCCCTCATGCAGAATTAATACCACTCCCTACGACCCCTGTGGGCTTCTTTTTTTTTGTTGGTTTTTTTTGTTTGTTTGTTTTTAAATTAGTGAAGGGGTTTACAGTTTAACTATCTAGTCTCTTAAACAAATTGCAGTAAATGGGTAAGCTTAATAATTCCTTACCATCAGAACCCCAGCCTTCAAGGATGGGTAGTTACTTATTACCCAGAGCCACCAGCCGGGGTGAAGCGAGAGGGAAAGGAGGAAGGAGCAGGTGGAGGGGCCGCTCTCGAGGCCCCTAGGTGGGGGAGAGTTTGCCTGTGGTCTAGGGTGCTCTGCAAGACAAGAGGTGGTTGATGTCAGCCACAGCCCTCCTCTCAAGGGGCATGGGTGTAACCAGAAGGCATGACCGAGGCAGGGATCAGGGACAGGTTTTATACCATGGAGGCAGGAGTGTGGGGGTGTCGGCGGAGGGGAACCATGTCCTCAGCATCCCAGCAAGGGAGACCAGGGCTGTCCAGAGGAACACGACCAGCAGCCTCCAGGGTTTAAGAGAGCTTCTTGGAACAGAGTGTCCTTCCAACTGCTGGGGGAGCAGGAAAGCAAGGACATGCATGGGAAGACCTGGGGCTCTCAACCCTGACGAGCCTCCTGGGCTCCCCCACTTCCCCACCCACGTGCCTCCTTCCTCTGAAATCCTGATGGTTCCAAAGTCTGCAGGGAAGCTGACTCATCGGGGCTAGGACCTCTGGGGGCTTTGGCCTTGCAGACAGGTGGGGTGGGGTGGGGCGGGGTGAGGCAGGGGAGAGGCACTGGGGCAGAGAAACAACAGAGCCATCAATGCGGGCTGCCCTCACCTACCAGGACTGCCCACCTTACCCAGCAGAGCCAGAACCCACATCAACTGCACTGGCACCCAACTTTGTGTACTGGAAGGTGTGATTAGGAAAGGCATCTGTCTTGGAGACTCAGTTATTCATTAATACTGAGTATTTACTGGTGCCAGTTTCCGTTCTAGGAATAAGGGATGAGTGAAGTCTGCCTTCTATCTTGGGGGAGACAAACAGGCTGTGGCCATAAGTAGTGTCCCCAGCCCTGGTCTTCCAGGCGGTGGTAGCCGGAAAGGAGGGCACTGCCGTTGGCAGCCAGCCCAGCTCTCTCATTGCAGCTCTGGAGGCCCCGTCCAGCAGGCATCCCCCCGCCCCCCCATCACCCTTGTGTTTCCCACGTTCACTTTTCTACCCAGTACCTGTTTTGGGGGCACACCATGTATGCCCAACACCGAGCCGTGCATTGTTTCATGTAAGGTGCACCCCAACCCGATGCAGTCTTGGTACCGCCGCTTGCCAGGTGCGGAAAGTGAAGCTCGGAGAGGGGAGAGGACTTGTCCCTGGTGACCTGCTGGTGAGTGGTGGACACCCAGGCACGTCTGTTTCAGAGCCCAGGCCTTTCTTGCTCATCCCTGGGCTGCTTGTGGAGGGTCCCAAACATGACGTTTGTGATTTTGAAGTGGCTTGGCCATCCCGGTTTGTGTTGTGCAGGCCAGCGTGCAGACCTGAGCTCTGGAGGACCGGAAGCAAGGTGGCGGGAGTGGGGCAGCCGGGCTGATGGTGAATCAGGTCAGGCCGTCAGCCCTGGATGGGGAGATAGCAGGTCAGCGGTTCCTGTGGCCTCCTTTGTGGCTGCCCGAGGGCTGTTTTTAGAAATCTTGCGTGGAGGGTGACTTCCGAGTTTGCACCTTCCACCCCACCACAAGGTCCGGGTGGATCTAAGAAGCATCCTGGGAGTTGGAGATGGGGAGTGTAAGCATAGGCTCATCCCCTAAATAATATCAAAACTAGATCTGCACAACGCTTTCGTAGCTCTGTGTCATCTGTTACCTTTGCCTACCTGTCTGCTGTCCCCTTCCCTGCTCCGCTCTGGTTGGCATTTGTCAACCCAGTCCCGGGATGGGCAATGGATGGTCTGGTTGTTTGGCGGAAAGGAGCCTCAATGGAGAGTCAGGGGCTTCTGGTCGGTTCTGCTCTGTGCTTTGCAATCAGCTTGCTGTGTGACTTCGACCACGTCACTAGCCCCCTCTGATTGATTTTCTCACCTACAAAATGGGAATAGGAATATCCATTTTGCCTCCCTTCCCTCCAGGGTCTTGGCCTTGAATGAGATTAGGGCCACAGGAGTTCTAGGTGTGAGAGGTGCCTGACGATCGTGGGTTCAAGTGAGAAGGAGGGGAGTGCCAGCTCCATGCTCTTCCTGGGCCTCGTTAGAGCTGCTGGCTGGGGCCCAGAGAGGTTTGCTGGCTTGTATGGAAAGGACGAGCCAGAAGCTGAACCCTGTGTGGGGCACTTTCACTCCCAAGTGTCCCCATCCCAGAACAGGGGACTGTTCTGTCCACCTGGCATGCTTGAGGGGTCCTGGCCGAACAATTTTCTCTACATCTGGGAAGGCCTCTAGAGAGATGTCCGACACTCCCAGAATTTGGATTCTGGGGGCAGGGAAGAGGCCAAGTCATGAACCCAGGCCCCAGGCCCCAGCATCCCAGATCAGGAATTGATGGTAGCAGCACAGGACATGACATGGCCAGGCCATGGTCACCCCGGGCAGGGCAGTGGGTGTGAATTGTTGGGCAGAGAAGCTGAGGTGGATAAAGGATATCCCTCTTGTCATTTAGGTGTCCCTGGACATCCCACCTGCCCTGGGTCCTTAAGAAGATGAAGCAGGAGGTGGATTTGGGGAACATGGCTCCAGAGGATCACCTTGTGTGTGTGTTCGGGTGGGAGGAAGTGCTCTCAGGCAGCAGTGCCGGGAGACCCCAAGCTGGGCTGGCGAGGTCCCCTATGTCTGCACACACCGGGATTTCCAGTCCAGTGCGTCTGCTGAGCCTTCCAGCGCCTGAGAACACTTGCTGACGCCCCATCCTGAGCCCAGACCCCAGCAGCCCTCACTGTTTGCTTTAGCCAAGCCTGCAGCCTTCCCAGGTCAGCCAGTCCCTGCAAAGCTCTGCCCTGGGCTCAGCTCTCACGGGAGGGGGCCCCCAGCTGCTGGGGGGTTACCAGAACAATGGGGGCAGGGTCACCTGCCTTGTTTTTATTGTCCCTCCCGAGTACAAACAGGGCTCCCGGGCCTGAGAAAATCGGAAACCCAGAGATTTCTGTTGAAAACGTACTCCCCTCTGGCATGGGCTTGCCCCTTGGAGCGTGAGATCCAGTGGTGCTTCTGAGCTCCGCAGAGGCTGCTGAGAGATGGCCTGGGAGGGTGCAGGAGGGGAAGCCCAAAGGTGGGCTGGAGGACAGCCATGCTTCCACGGCCTGCTGCACTGGCTCAAGGGGCGGGGCTGGCCTCGGGAGGGAGGACAGTTTAGGTCTGGGGCAGTGGCTTTGAAATTGGCCGCTTATAATAGTAGAGTCACCCGGGGCAGATTTAATCATCTTAGTTTCGTGCCCCAGACCATTGCTGGCCGATTCCCCGAGGGCAGGACCCCGGCAGGAGTACTTTCCCAATCTCTCCCCCGGGGACCATCTCTACGCACAGTCTCGGTTAAGCAGTAGTATGGTGACCCCTGAAGTGTGCCTTGAGGACATGGTGGTGTACCACTTGCCACTTTGCCTAATGAGGTTGTGCGGGTTTCTGTAGGTGTGACCAACACTGCAGGGGACTGTGCTGTGTTCTGTACACAGCCCCGCCCGAGACACCTGGGCTGAGGGAGGGCAGCCCAGACCAGCACCGGCACATTACTTTAAGGACCAAAGAGAAGTAGACGCAGTGAGGTGCCTTCTCCGTCCTGCAGTCCTGCATCCTCCAGGGGACACAAGGAAGAGGAAGCGTGATCGAGGAGCAGGGCTCACGCCTGATGTGGGTGACCTGACTTGCTGGGGGCTCAGGAGGAGCTGGAGCTGGTGGCCAGTGAACTGAGTCTCGAGAATGAAAATGTATCTTCTCAAATGTGCTGTGGATTGGGGATTTGGGAAGTGCTGAACTGGGCCCAGAAGTCATGATTCTGGGCAGAGGAAATTATGCATTGTACAGGCAGGGGGACCCCGGGAGTCCCAGACCAACCTCTTCATTTTACAGAGAAGGAAGTGGACAGAGGTCCAGGGTTCCAGGAAGATCTCAGCAAGTGGCTGGCAGAGTGGAGCTGGACCTGGGTCCTCAGCCCTATTGCCTAGCCCACCAACCTAGCATTCCAGCCACGTGTCCAACAATTCATCTTTCCTTCTTTCCTCTAAAAACATAATAAATACTCCATGGGTGGGCACTGGCACAAATCTGAAAGTTACAGATAAGCAAAAAAGAAGTTAACAAAGTCCATACCGCAATAGCTGAGGTCTGGTCTCAACTGAGATGCGGTGTGGCCCTGCCCCCTTGGGTCCCTGCACCTGCCACAGACACCTGCTTCTTCCCCGGGAGCGATAGGGCCTGCAGCTGGCACAGGTATCAGGGTGGCACCGCCTGGCCCTCGCCAGTACCCCGTTCATAAGGTGTGCCTGCCTTCCCAGCCACACCCTGGTCACCTGGGCTGAGGGGAGAGGCCAGTGAGAATGCCCAGGGGCAGGGAGGTGGAGGCTTGGAGCCTGGCGTCCACGCCCATCACCCCACACTAAGCAGTGAGTGTCTGCATGTCAGAATCCCCCGTGGGGTTTGTTCACTACCCAGGTCAACTACACAGAACACTTGCCGGGGGGCCCAGGCACTGTAGTTATTTAACGTCCCCCTCCCCCCCCCCAACCCCGGGAGGGGGTTGTGTTGGGCAGCCTGGACTGAGAGCCACTGCCTCAATGACTGTGTGGTATCTAAGGCCCCTGAGCCTCAGTTTCCTCATCTAAAAACAAGCCCAGCACCCTCTCCGCCATCCCCAGTTAGGGAAAGCTTGAGAAGTCAAGTCAGTCTGAGCGGTGCAGAGGGACAGCGGATGGAGATAATCGAGGGCTTAACTTTAGTCTTCCACTCTCTAATTGGTTTTAGGAATAAGATAGTTAACAGGTGCTCACCTTCCAGCCGGGGCACTTTCACTCTGCCAGCAGTCCCAGAAAGGACTGTCTGATGGAGGACTGGCCCGCAGCTGGACAGACGAGCCGTTCCCCACTAGCCCCCCACATCCCCACTCCCGTTTCTCAAACTGCTCTAGGGAGTCCCCACGTAGGCTCTGGGGTCCCCCTCCCCTCCTCCCTTTATCTGTTCATTAGTTCAGGTGTTAAAGGATTTGATAAACATTGTTGTAAACAAGTCCATACTGCAAATACTTGCTTGGAAAGTGCCTGAGATAGGTTTACTAATCTCCACTTGATGTCAGTCCTGTTCACAACACTCCCCCTGGGCCTCCACTTCCCCCCCCCCCACCCCAGCCCCCTGTTCAGAGGGGTTGTTAGACTAGATGGACATATGGACAGACAGGGACACGCAGGGAGAGGCCAGCAGGGGCTGGGTGGTAGGTGGGTGCTGTGAGTCGGGGGGCAGCTGGGCCGGGAGCTGGGGCCAGGGTTCAGACAGGCTGCCTAGGCCCCAGCCTCAGCCCCTCCTGGCGGGCACAGTGGGGGTCGCAGTGTGTGGCATGTTTCTCACCCCCAACTCACACCTTCCCACAGTCTGCTTGCCTTGCTTGGGTGCTTAGGAAACTGGCCAGGATGACTGGGAGCCTCTGGGTGGCAGAGATCAGGAGAGATGAGCCTTCTGAGGGATGGAACAGGGTATCTTGGGCGAGCCTCTGTTTCCCCTGCCAGGGAGAGCTTTAACACACACCCGCGTTCCCCAGGTTCTCTGGCTGCAGCTGATCCCGTCCCCCTTGTGAGTTGTTTTGGTCCCCCTTGGTGTTGGAGAAGTCCCCCTGTGCCCTGAGGAAGCCGACTGACTGCTCAGACTGACAAAGGAAGCTTTCACTGTTAGAATAGGAAGAGGTGGGAAAAGGCTGCAGGTGTGAGGGAGCTCGGGGTCAGTGTCCCCTGTTCTCACCCAGGCCTGTCCTCCAGGTTCAGGGAAGTTAACCCTTTGCCCTTTGATTTAACCTTGGGGACGAGGGGTCTTTCCCCCTGGGTCTCAGATCCTCTTAGGGTTTGGTTTCCTCACGGACCCACATGACAAGTCACAGTGCAGATTGCAGGTGCGTTTATTCAGTGCTTACGATGATGTCCTGCATGCAAAAAGCGTGTGTTCAGGAGACGGGTTATTCTTAGCACATGGAGAAACTGAGGCTGATAGGCTAAGTTATTTACCAAGAGACTTGATGTCAGCCATTGGGAGCCCTCTGCCTCCCGACATGAAGGCTGAGCCACAGAGAGCCTGCTAGTAAGTGTTTCTACCAGGGTTCACTTCTATCTTCCCTCTCCTCTCTCTGCTCACCTGTTGCCCCCAGGACAGTTTCCAAAGGGGACTGCCTCCCCTTCCTGCAGAAAGGACAGTCCTTCAGTCTCCCCAGGGACTCTCCCAGCTCTGCCATCCTGGCCTTGGCCGAGGGGGCTTTCATCTGTCTCCCGCACCTCACCCCTTCCCCAGTCCTCTGCCCCCTCTCAGAGTCTAGCAATCACTGCCCTTCACCCCACCCTCAGTGCCAGCTGGAGGCTGGTGGTTTCAGTGGTGTCTGCAGCCAGCCCTTGGCCCTGCCAGCCCCCGCTCTTGCTGGGGTCTGACTCTGCTTCCCTCTCTCTTGCCGGGTTCAGGCCTCCACCTTGTAGCTGCTGAATTTAGTTGAAACCCAGCTGCAGAGCAATACTGGGAAGGTGTTGAAGGGAGACCCCTGGGGGATGAGTCAGTCCAGGCCAGAGAATATACATTCATTGAAGATCATTTACTCACCCATGTAACCAGCACCTTCGACGTGCCAGGCAGTGTCCTAGGTTCTGGGAATACAGCAGTAGAAAAGAAAACAAAAGCCCTGTCCTCATGGAGCTTATGTTCTAGGGGAGTCTGCATTCCTGCAGATTTCTCTCGAATTTGCTTGGAAAGTTGTGTTTCAGAGACCTGGCTCCAGTCCTTGTAGCTAAGAAGCCCACCCTGAATCCCCTGCTCCCCTCTCCCCATCTGTAGGTAGCATGGGGTGGGGGCGTTAAGAGCCAGACTGCCTGAGTTCACTCCTCAGCTCCACCACAGACAAGCTGTGTGACCTTGGGCCACTTACTTAATTAGCCTCATTGTCCTCATCTGTAATTGGGGGCAACAGCACCTGCGCTTTAGGCTTGTAAAGATTCAGGGAGCTGAGTGATTTAAAGGGTTTGGTTGGTGTCAATCATATAACCGCTCAAAATCCACTGCTATCCAGATATCAACTGTTCTAATCTGTTAAATAAGGATTAACAGACCGTGCCCCCCTCACAAGGGGGCTGGGAGGGCCAGGCGGATGATAAAAGTCCTTTCTACCCTGTGCTGAGCACCATGCCTGTGTGGCCGGCAGCTTTATTTCACCTTCCAGGCCAGAGGCCCCCAGCGCCTGAAATGGAACCGCAGCCGGGGTCTGGTAAAGGACTCTCGGCCTGCGGGCCTCCAGCGGTGTGTGGGTCCAGTGGAGGCTGGCCTCAGCGGGGAACCTTAAGGCTTCGTCCTGCATAGTGGGAAAGAGCTCTGTGATCCACCCCTGAGTCTACCTGGGAGCTGGAGGCCAGGTGGGGAGTAGCTCCGTGAGCGCCAGATAGCTGCCATCCCCACCCCACCACAGGAGGGTGCTCGAGGGGCAAGCCGGCTGGCTCTCAGCCCCACCTGCCTGTGTGTGAAGGTGGGCTTCGTGTCCCGAGCCCTGGAACTGGCCCGCTCAGCAGGATGAATCTCTCCAGGAAGGGGAGGCCTGGCAGCTGCCTCTGCCTGGGAAACCCCAGATCCCGGGGGATGAGGAGCTGTACGGGAACCGTATTTCTCGGACAGCGAGAGCTCAGGAGGGTGGGGTCAGGGCAGCTGGTTGCCTGAAGCCAAGGCAAGGGCATGTGGCCTCCCTGGAGGCCGGGCTAGAATGCTGAGCTCGGGTCAGAGTGGATGGACTGGTTTTAGGGCACTGTTTTTTCAGCTGGTGCGAAGGGGTGGAAGTATGCACTGGCCTCCTTCCTGTGGCCTCTGTGGGAAGGGGGGCAGGATAACCACGTCTAGCCAGGGCTCTCCTGGCTTCGTGCTTTTAGCATTCTGACCTTAGGCTACTTAGTTAACCTCTCCAAGCCTTACACTTTCATTTGCAAAATGGAAAAAATGACGTATCTTCCCAGCAGGATTCTGTCCTCATTAAGTAAGCTAAAGGCAGTAAAGTGTTAGCACAATACTCAGTGCATCAGTGCATAGTAAGCCCTCAGTAAATCACAGCTGCTTTGTTAGTGGGGGAGACCCAGAAGGGAGCTCGATCCCTTCCCCAAACAAGAGCTAGGCCCGGGCTGTGTGCAGTATCCCTTCTCCCATCACTCTGCAGGGTCATGTGGAAAATGAAAATATTGTCTTGTGTGAATTAGGGAGCCAAGTTAAAGAATCCTGTGAGTGAACAGGGGCCACCTCCTCCTGCTAGAGCTGTTTGCCTAACCCTGGGGACAGTACGCCACGTCCATCGTGGTGTCAGCCTGGCTCCCCCGTGCCACTCTCCCTAACCCAGGGATGGCCTGGATCTTGGGGCAGGCCCTTTGTTCTGGGAGACTGCCCCTGCATTCGGTACGACCCTGACCATCACCATGGAGTTGCCCCTGCCAGAGCCACAGCTGTACATGGTGGGAACAGGAAGCAGGCCCCCAAGTCCACATCTGGACTTCTGCCCCTCCCCCAAGCCTCACTTCCCCCACCTGTCGAGGGACACCTGGCAGGGTCACAGGAACAACCAGTTAGGTAATATGTGTACATACACCCCAGCAAGGGGTGTTTGCCACTCAGCAGCACTAATAGCCTTCTTCCCACTCCAGCATTGTGATGGACCCAAGCTGATTCTCAGGCCAGCTGCTTGGTGGCTGTGGGCAGAGAGGAGGCAACAGCAAGGAGTGCTGGGGGTGCCTAGGGGCCGGTAGAGCAGAGAAGAGGGGAGGGGGAGTCCCACTGACTTGTAACCAGAACCTAGCCCAGCCACGTGTAACCTCTCTCAGCCTGTTTTGTGACCTCACCAGTGGGCAGAACTGCCACCATTGGATTGCTGTAAGGGCTAGTGGTGCTTCTAGCCCTGGGGACGTTGGGAGCCTCAGAATGCCCCCTTCGCTGCCCCTCTCTGGGTGACCATGGAGAGATAATGGAGGTCTTGGGGAAAGTGCTTGGGGCTGTGGCTCCCTGATAACCCAGGGCTGGAGGCCGAGGCTGCAAGGCTATGCCCCAAAGGGCATAGGATTGGCAGAGGGAAAGCAGGAAACCCAGTTTTTCTGCTGCAGAGCTCCCAACCGTAATGGCCTCTTTGGTTACCCTGTTTGACACTTTGTTTTTTTTTTTTAATTAATTAATTATTATTATTTTTTTTTTGAGAAAGAGAGAGAGAGAGGGAGAGAGCATGAGTAAAGGAGAGGGGCAGAGAGAGAGAGAAAGAGAATCTCAAGCAGGCTCTACAAAGCATGGAACCCAATGTGTGGGGCTCCATCCCATGACCCTAGATGACCTGAGCCGAAACTAAGAGTTGGATGCTCAACCGACTGAGCCACTCAGACACCCCTGTTTTGCCACTCTTATGTTTGGTGTCTCCTTAGTACTTACTAATGATTCCCAAATCACAGATTGCCTTTGGAAAGCCAGTGTTCCTCAGCGGAAGCAGTGTTGGCATTGTGGGTTGGGCTGTCTTGTGAGTTGCTGGACATCTAGCCCCATCCCCCACTAGAATAGATGGGGGGGCCAACAGGGACTCTGTCTCCTCAATGTGCTGTCCATGGTGCCTGGAACAGTGGCTGGCAAGATAACACTCCCCACTTAGGCAGCATTTCCAGACACTTCCAGAAGGTGCTCCCGCCCGGTTGGGAACCCTTGTTTCCAGTCACACCATCAGCATCCCTGATGTGCTGTGGTCACCCTTGCTCTCAACACTTTCTATTATCAGAAGTGGATTACTGCCAAGAGCAGTCCATTCTGAGGTAGCTCACTATCCAAAAAAGCCACTCTCCTCTTCCTTGGGTAATAGATCATGTGAGGTCAGGCACCCACAGTGGAACAGAGTTCCCCATGTGTGACCCAGCCCTCGACAGATAAGATGTTGACACTGTCTGAGATTGTGTTGACTTTTCTTTCAGCAGCCACCCTCGTGTTTGTTAGTTTGTGGTCAGCTGAAACCCAAGGACTTCTCATTTCACGCCTATACTGGCCTTTTCTAACCCAAAGTGTATGACATGAAAAACTTAAAAGATGGTCATATCTTGTTAGTTTGGGCCCATTTTTCCAGTCCAGATGATTTTTGCAGTCCAGACTGCCATTGCAGTGTGTTAATAACTATCTTCCCACCCTGGCCTTGTCCGCAGTTTTGCATCCTTTGCAGCGGAGACTGGGCAGCCATCTATGTATGTGTTTTCTGTGTTGTTGATTAAAATATCGAAGAGGCCAGGCCTTTGGCATGATCATGGAGACCTCAGGCCAGGTCGATAAAGATCAAGACCTCTTGGCTGTTTATCTGCCTTTAAAGGGATCCAAATTAATCCCAGCTCTGCCCTACATTTCTCTGTCTTGTCCACATGAATATCTTTAAGCTCATCTGTTCGGCTGCCTTGTTGAAATCTAGATTTACTGCATTCCACCCAACTTCAAGGGTTTGCAACCCCTTTGGAGCGGGAGATGCACTTAGCTGAGCGTGACTCATTCTTGATGAACCTGCGCTAGCTTCTGGTACCCACCAGTTCCTCTTCTGATTGTGCCAAACTTGCTGCTGTCCCCATTTAGACATCTGTAAGAGTTCTGGTTTGAGTGTCTAGAACCCACCCCTTTTGTTTGTGTGAGAATAGGGACAGCTTTCGTGTTCCCGAGACTCCATGGGGATGAGCAGAGATGGCGCCCTGATGGCATCGCTCCCTGCCAGTGGTGCAATTCCTACTTAAGCGTTCTTTTCATCTGTCAGGCTGAGCTCCCCGGCAATTACGCTTTGCCCTTTCCACTCTACAACAAAGGCTGGGGCCAAAGGGAGCCGCCATCTGTTTGACATTAAGACACGGGACCCTGCTACATTCTCCTGCTTCGGACATAGGTTTAATTTCTGAGAAAACCGTTCGGATGGACCTGTTGGCCCCTTAGGATCTGAATGCGCTGGTACTCTCACGTGGAGGGGGCTCTGCTGGCTAGACAGCCAGCTCTCTGAGCGAAGGGTTGCAGGCAGCCTGCGGCCTTTCTGCTTTGCCACTGCACGGCCTGCAGAGAGATGCTCTGGAAGCGCCGTGAGGAGGCAGGGCAGCGAGTGGTGTGGTTTGATGGCCTGTCAGACGGGCATGTCATCATGGAAAATTCTTCCTGGGATCTGCAGATCCGTTTACACGGGCCTGCTGCTGCTCCCAACTGCTCATTCCTTCTCAACAGCCCCAGCCCCTCCCTGGTTTCCCACCGGACTTCAGTCACACTGTGGTGGGTTACAACTCTGGGCTTTCCGTCTGCCTCGCTCTTCTTCTGCCTCCCCTCGGTCCCAGGCTTGAGGTTTATAGGGAATTTGGCTGAGTTCCCGGTCTCTGGATTGGGTGGCCCACCTGGGGCCCTCTTTGGGGGCAGAACTGGAACCTCCCAGGTTTAAATGCCGGGCCCTTCTGTGAGCCTCCTTCTGGGGTCCACACCCTGTCATCTGCAAGTTGGGGTGAATGGTGGCAGGACTGAGGAAGGGCTAGAGGCAGTCTGTGGTCGGCCAGAACAGGTTTGGCAGCTATCAGTGTTCCTGGAATAGATAAGACTTCTTCTGGGGCCACCAGTGGACTTCCCCAGGTGGTCTCTCACCTGCTGCCCACAGTTGCTGGGAGCCCTGTGGGGACTGGTAGCAGGATTTTGAGTCGCCTTGAAATGTGCACACCACCTTTGATGATCTCTTCTGGACCAGACCTTGAAATTGCTTGGCCCAGGGCAGAGAGAGGGAGCCAGAGAAGGGAAGGAATGGGGAGTCTGTAGGGGAAGAGGGTAGAGTCCCAAGCATGGGGAAAAGGAAGCTAGCTGATTCGTACACCCTGAGACAACAGATCCAAGAGAGCCCTGAGCTGAGGTGAAGGGTATATGGGGGTCCCTCCCAGGTCTATCCTGCAGTAGAACACTTCTCTGTGGAGGGCTGTGGAGGGCTGGGTAGGGTGTAGGCATCCTCCTGCGTGTCTGAATCACATGTGCCTTCTTCGAGGCAGAATAGCCTAGCACAGTAGCTCTCTAAGTGTGGACTCTGGACCACTACCACCAGCATCACCTGGAAACTCATTTGAAATGCAGATTCTCAGACCCCCTTCCCAGACCCACTGAATCAAACTCTGGAGGTGGGGCCCAGCAGTCTGTATTTGACAAGCTCTCTGGGTGATGCTGGTGCACACTAGTAAGGTTGAGAAGCACTGGCTCAGTGAGAGAATGGACTTTAGAGACAGACTGCTTGACCAGCTGTGTGACCATGGGCACATCACTTAACCTCTCTGATCCTCTATAAAATATTTCATCACCTAATAAATTGGAGACAGTAACTGCCACCTTATTATTGTGATGATTACGAATGCTTACGGAGTTATGTACAGTGCTGTCACTTAGAAAGCATTGAGAGTCAGTCTGTGTCTCTCTTTTTAGGTAGTATCTGATGCTGCAGGACAGGGCGTGGCCATTACAGGGAATCAGACCTTCAACAACTGGAATTGGCCCAATGCAATGATTTTTGCAGCTACAGTCATCACTACCATTGGTAAGTCTTCTGGGACCTTCAGGATAGCCACTGCCATGCCCTAGCTCCACGGAACCTTGTAAAAATCCAGCTCTGGTCCCATCCCATGGCCTTGTTGCATTGTGCTCTTTTAACACTTTCCTAGGCATTTAGTCAGTCGTTGGTGATGGGCCACGCTTGGGAGATTGTTTTCCAGGAGTCCTCACCTGGGCTCTTGGAGCAGAAACGACATAGCCCAATAGCCAGGGCCATGCAGGAGGTTGAACAGGTTGCTCACTGCACAAACCCAGCCCATGCTTGCCTGCCAGGCTGGGTATTCTGATATTCTGTGGCTTCATAACCGACCACCCCAGAGGTTAGTGGCTTAAAACACAACTTACTATTCGCTTTTGCCATTCTGTGCGTTGCCTGGGTTCAGCTGGCTGGTTCTTGCTTGAGGTATGTAATGGCGGAGGCAGTCCTTGTGAGACTGGAGTCAGCCAAAAGCACTACTGGCTAGACATCCAGGACGGCTTCGTCCACTGCACATTTGATAGTTGACACTGGCTGCTGGCTGAGAGCACGGCTGGGGGTGAAAATGCACTGGCTTGGGCAGCTCACAGTATGGCAGCTGGGTTCCAAGAAGGAGAATCCCCAAAGTGAGCATTGTAGGACGTCACGGGGAGAAGTAAGAGGGCTTCTTAGACCTAGCCCACCGGGCATCACCTGCGCTGCATTCTTGGGTCAAGCCAGACACTGATGTCCAGATTCCAAGGGAGGGAATTAGATGCCAGCCTGCCGTGAGCAGCAGCACAGGCTTGCACAGGAAAGGGAGGGATTAAGAATGGTCTACCACGGTGCCCCCGGGGTGTCTCCCCAGAGAAGGCTGTTTGTAATTTGCACAGTGGTGCCATATGGACTAGTGGAAGGTTTACTAATGGTGAAAGCTTTGTCCACCAGGGAGCTCCCAATCTGATGGAGGAGACATAGCCCATGCTATCACACTTGCTCTGTAAATGCTCATGACCGTAGTGTGATCAAGTGAAGTTTCATTTCTTAAGTCCTGATGTTAGATCAATATCAAGTGATCTTAGGGAATGTGGGTGTGTGGATGTGGGTATGGGTACGTGATAGAGGCAGGGGCCAACGCTGGATCTGGGTCTGTCACCCCTGCTGTGGCTCTCTGTGCCTCACTCTCCTCTCCTTCCTCAGGCTATGGCAATGTGGCCCCCAAGACCCCTGCTGGGCGCCTCTTCTGTGTCTTCTATGGTCTCTTCGGGGTGCCGCTCTGCCTGACGTGGATCAGCGCCCTGGGCAAGTTCTTCGGGGGACGTGCCAAGAGGCTGGGCCAGTTCCTCACCAGGAGAGGCGTGAGCCTGGTATGTCTCCAAACCCTAGGTGCCAGGCAGCACTGGGGGGACCCTGGCAGGGGACGGACGGGAGGATGGGGAAGACCAAGAATGAGCAGAGGTGCCAGGGCAGATGGCAAGAGGGCAGTCCCAGGGCCCCCTGTCCTGTGAGTGAGGCCGGGAGCGATGCTGCTTGCCCTCTCCTGGGTGGTAAGCCTGTTCCGTGGCCTCCTGGGTGCCCCTGCTGGGCTTCCCCATCTCCGCCATGGTCTGACTTGGTCTCCCCACCACCCCGTCAGCGGAAGGCGCAGATCACTTGCACAGCCATCTTCATTGTGTGGGGCGTCCTGGTCCACCTGGTGATCCCGCCCTTTGTGTTCATGGTGACTGAGGAGTGGGACTACATCGAGGGCCTCTACTACTCCTTCATCACCATCTCCACCATCGGCTTTGGTGACTTCGTGGCCGGTGAGTCCTGCCCTTTTCCCCTTGCGTCTGCCTCCTTGCCTTCTCTTTGTCTGCTTCTCCTCCACCTGCAATTCAGCTGATCTTTACTGGGGCCCCAGTAGGTGTTCAGTGTCCTGGGCAGCCCCCCCCCCCCCCCCCCCCGGAAAGGGGTCCTTATCCCTCCCTTCCTGATGCAAGAGGAGTAAATGCAGAAGCCTCTTCTGTTTCCCTGTCTTTCTTGGGTCCTGGCTTTTGCTGCTTCCTCTCCCTCTGTTCTCCCCTGTCTCCTAGGCCTAGGTTCACTAGGGGCTCCGGGTAGGGCCTGGCCCCTGCGGGGTTTGTGCCTGTGACCCAGAAAGCCCTAAAGCCAAACCAGGAACCCCCTTCCTGTTACAGAGCTGCCGGCTTCCATCTGTCAGAGGAGCGGAGGGTGCTGTTCTAGAGGCTTGGCTCACAGGCCCGAAACTTTGCTCTTGCCACAGGCAGTTTAAAGACAAGAGAGGCCTTCTCCTAAGCTGCCCCACCCCCTGGGGCCGGGACATTCCCCTCCCACTCCTCCCCTACTTAATCCAGCAGGTGATAAAATTCTTTGGCTCCAACCTCTCACGGACTTGTGCTTGTGGCCTGCACAGCATCTTGGCCCTTCACCTTCTTGCCCCTGTTTGGCTTCATTGACCCAGCGTTTCTTCCCTTGATGCCTGCTGCCCTGCCCAGCTGACCCCAACCTTGCTCCAGGGGCCTCTGGTCTCCCCCCACCCCCTTCCTAGGGGGCAGGAGCAGGTCACTTACCCTTCTGCTTCATTGTAAAGGGGGACTCAGAATGCTAGGGCGGGGGTGGGGCAGGGGTGGGTGGCTGAGTGGTGGGAGGAACAGGAAAGATGCCTGAACACTCTGCTGACCTCGGGAGATCAGGGCCTGCTGTCTTGGTAGATAAATTTAGATGGAGGCACAGTCCTGTCATTGTCTAAGGGACCCTGGACAGGCAAGAGAAGCCTTTGTCCTGGGAAAGTAGGGTGTATTTAGTCATCCTTTCTCAGCTCCAGCATGACTCCAAACCTCTGCCTCAGTTTCCTTATCTGTAAAATGGATTTAAAAAAATAGCACCTACCTAATAGGGTGGTAGAAAATCATATGTGTGCGGAGGCTAGGACCCAGCAATGTTAGCATGTCCCTGGTTGTCATCTTGTGACCAAGAGCCCTGAGCAAAGTTGATAGCATCCCTCAAAAACACCTCTTATCTGCCAGGCAGACACAGCACCTGTCTTCAGGGACCTGATTTGATGAGGGTAGTATAGGCCTTGCCCTGCAGGAGCCCCACTCTGGAGGAAGCCCCCTTCCCCTAGTCCCTTTTCCAAGTTGCTCCCAATTGGGGCGGGGGAGGAGTGGCAAGATACCTAATAACACAGATCAGTATGCCTAGAAGCGAAAGTTGAAAATCTCAGATAATCCTGGAGTGTAGGAACTCAATCAGAGCTGTGTAGGATGACCCGGGAGGACTGCCTGGAGCAGGTGTCAAGAGCCTGGCCTCTGAGGAGGAGGATGTGGAGTAGGCAGAGCCCTACTGGAAGAGCCAGTCTGAAGAGGGCAGAAACAGGAAGTCAGGGGGCAGCCAGACCCCCCTGAAGGAGAATCAAGGCTGTCCAGAATAGTTCCTGCTGAGGCCAGTGCATATGGACCTCTTGGCCCGACCCCCAGCCCCATGCATATTAAGCCAGTGGGTCCATCCCCAGCAGTGGAGATGCCAGCTACTGTCTCATGTAATTTCCATCCTGGTTTTAACTGAAGCAGAACATACATGCCCCCAGAAGTGTACAGAACTGCTAGATGTGGTACAACGAATCATCGAACGGCAAACCTTCATGAACTCTCTCCTGATCTGCATGTTGGCTGTGTTAATAGCCTCCCCAATACCTTGGCCTTTGAACCTACCTTGCCCTAGGGAACCACTCTCCCGACTTTCAACAGTTGAATTGAGGCTCAGGCAGATTAGGGACTAAGATGGGGACATGAGTGACTGAACCATCAGGATGACAGGACAGTCCAGTTGCTAGTCCTTCCTCTCACTGTGCATCCCATTCTGTGTTCTGACACTGTGCCTGCTCTCAGAGAACACGGCTTTGGCCTTAACGTGTCTCCAGGTCCCTGCCGACGCTCTTCTGACCTGGGTTTCCTGTCCTGTCTGCAGGTGTGAACCCCAGTGCCAACTACCATGCCCTGTACCGCTACTTTGTGGAGCTCTGGATCTACCTGGGGCTGGCCTGGCTGTCCCTCTTTGTCAACTGGAAGGTGAGCATGTTTGTGGAGGTCCATAAGGCCATCAAGAAACGGCGGCGGCGGAGGAAGGAGTCCTTTGAGAGCTCTCCACACTCCAAAAAGGCCCTACAGATAGCCGGGAGCACAGCATCCAAAGACATCAACATCTTCAGTTTTCTGTCCAAAAAGGAGGAGACCTACAATGACCTCATCAAGCAGATCGGGAAGAAGGGAATGAAGACGAACGGGACTGGGGAGAGGGTCCCAACAGTGGGGCTGGGGCCTCAGGGGGGTGGGCTGCCAGCCCTCCCCACCTCCCTGGCCCCCCTGGTGGTTTACTCCAAGAACCGGGTGCCCAGCTTAGAAGAGGTGTCTCAGACGCTAAGGAACAAAGGCCATGTGTCACGGCCCCTCAGTGAGGAGGTTGGGGCGGGGCCCCCCAAGGATGGCTCCCTGACCCCTGAAGTGTTCATTAACCAGTTGGATCGAATCAGCGAGGAGGGGGAGCCATGGGATGCCCAGGACTACCACCCACTCATCTTCCAGAATGTCAACATCACCTTTACAAATGAGGAAGCCGGCCTCTCAGATGAAGAGACGTCCAAGTCCTCGATAGAGGACAACCTGGCAGGGGAGGAGAGGCCCCAGGAGGGGGCCGAGGCCGAAGTGCCCCTGAACCTGGGCGAGTTCCCCTCGTCTGATGAGTCCACCTTCACCAGCACCGAGTCTGAACTCTCCGTGCCTTACGAACAGCTTGTGAACGAGTATAATAAGTCAGACTGCCCCAGAGGCACGTGAGGCAGGGCCGGCTCCCCACCCCACCTTCGATGGCTTCCGTTTCCCTCATCCTAGGGCGTCCTACTCTGGCCCCTGGTGGGGGGCAGCCCTGGAACTGGGAGTGGGGGGCCAGGGGCCTTCCTCACCTTCCATCCCCTGCAGCTAGATGCTACTGGCAAACATAGCATGTGCCCAGGACAGGGCCTCTGTTCTCCGGTTGAATGGGCACCCTGGCAGTGGGAGGCATCTGTCCTGAGCATGGCTGGTAATTTTGATGGTTCAGTGACCTGTGTGGGCTGGCAGGTGACCCTCAAGGAGACCTGCACCTGCATGGGTCTTCGTGCGTCATTCAGTTGAAAATGTCACACGGTTCTCTTAGGCCGGGGGCCTCGGCTGTTTGAGTTCACCAGTGTTAATGAGCTCCTGTGAGCCCAGCACCGAGTCAGGTATTTCAGAAAAGAGGCAGGGGAGGGCATTGTGAGACCCGGGTCCTGCCTTTGAAGGAGGGTGTTGGGGTTGGGGGTGTTGGGGGTGCTGAGCATTTCAGCTCTTCAGCAGTAGCGGGGGCCCTGTGTGGGGCACATGTGTGACCATCCCCCAGGCCCTCCTCGTCTGCCTGTCAGGCCTCTACTGCAATCTCAGTAGGAAAGAGGCACCCAGGGGAAGGGAGAGAGGAGATACTGGGCAGGTGCTGAAACACTCCTCTGATATAAGGGCCTGGGAGCAAGCTCTGAGTGTGGCCCAGGGTCTTGTCACTGTGCTCGGACCAAGCCCCCCCCCCCCCCCCGCCCCAACCCAGAGCCCAGTTCCCTGATGCAGACACCCTTTGGCCAAGCAGTGACAGACGTCGGCTTTCTCTCTTCCCAGGAACGTTGGGGGAAGAGGGTGGCAGTAGCCAGGGAGCTACAGGAGTAAGCTCACCTCTGGTCCCAGCCTCCCCGTCTGGCTGGCTCCTCATCCCCTGTGCCCAGAACAAGGACCTCATGGCTCCCTGGCCCTCCTGGCCCCGTGGTGGTGGAGGGGAGGGCGGGCAGGGGGAGGAGGTAAGTTGCTCTTGGCTTACAAGCGGGAATGGCCAAATATGTGAATCGGCTCCTTCCTACAGCCACGGTTTACCATTTGTGTGTGCGTGTGTGTAAGTGTGTTTAAGAAAGAAAGGACTGGGGACAGGGGGAGCAAAAGATAATGTGAAACTGTGCACAGACCCTCTCTGATGAGGGGCCGGCAGAGTTCTCTGTGATGCACACCTGAGGGCCGGCCCTCTCTGCCCTGCGCATTCTGTTATTTTTAAATAAACTGCTGTTTTTATATACCTGGCACCTGTTGGCTTCAGAGCCAGAGGGGAGAGGAGGTGAACGAGCAGGGTCCCAATGACTGGGATGTTACATGTTCACCCTTCTACCCCCAACTCAGCTGGGCCTTTCTTGGTGACCTCAGCCAAGGTCATGCTGTCAAGAGTCCCGACATGGAGAGGGCGCCAAGGCACCCATAAGCGCGTGAGCAGCACATTTGGGGGAGAGGCATCTGTCACAGGCACCTGAGGCCGGCCAGGAGGTGAGTGATCACCCTTGGCCCAAACACTCTCTCAGCCCCCCGCCCAGTATTGTGGGGCTGGACCCCACCCCCCAACTTGTGAAGACGGTGATGGACCTGTGTGTCCACACCCGCATTCATCCCGTGACCCAGGGCTATGCTGGCTGGGCAACTGGGTGAGAAGGAGTGGCCTTCGGTGTTTCTGTGAATGTTTTAATGAGTTCATCTTTGTTTCCTTGCCCCACCTTGCCGGGGTGTCCCTGGCTGTCCTGGAATCACACTGTGTGTACATACTGGCAATGATGTCAAATGTAATTTATTTTAACCTTTTTACAATAAAGCCTGAGATGGACAGGCCAGTCTGGTGTGTGCTATGTCAGGGGTGGGGTGGGAGCGGGTGCTGGGCAGGGGCAAAGTGTGGGGGCAGTCTGGGAGGATTGGGGGCTCGGTGAACTGAGGACAGTGGGAGGGTCTCGTTGACTACTGGGGGGAGTGTTCTGGAAGGGAGAGGAAAAGGAAAGAGGTGAGGAGGGGGTGGAGGGGCAGGTTACTTAAGATGGGGTAGTCAGGGCAGGCTTCTAGGAGGAGGTGACAGTTAACAGGTCTGAATGAAGATTGGGGAGGAGCCTTGCGGAAAGTGTCCTAGAACCAGGAAGGAGTCAGGAGCCAGGGGAGAGAGGTGGGGGGATCTTGGCAAACTGTCAGCAGTCTGCCAGGCACTGTTCTGGTGCTTTATACCCCTCTGTGAATGAGCTCCTTTGATGGTGCAGCAGCCCTGTGCGGTAGGTGTACATGCTGTTTTACCGGTGAGGAAACAGGTACAGAGAGGTGACTCGGGCAAGATCTCAATGGATGGTGAGCCTGGATTCAAACCCATGCAGCCGCGCTCCTGGGTCTGTTCCCCAGCCACCGCGATGGGAGGAGGAAGCAAGCCTGTGCTTTTTGTGGCAACTGACGTCCCTGAAAGGGCTCCTGTCTCAGGAAGGTGGGACCAGCCTGGAGTTCGAGGGGTGGGCACCGGGGGCTGGAAAGAACGTGGAGGAAGGACTGACCAGGCTCAGCTGGGCATGTCTGAACCCATTTAACGAAAGGATCTGTCAGGCTTCTATGGTTCTGGGGCCCCCTGAAGCAGCACCACACAGGACATTAGTTAAACGTTTGCGTCTGTTGGGAAACACGTAAAGTTCTGTGGTTTCAGGGTGAGCCACGTTTTTCACGAAGGCATGGATGTGTTCACAGAGGGTCATAGGTGTTTACAATACCACCGGTTCTAGAACTACTTGATAGCATCCCTACCTCTGTCAAAACATCTCTCCACCCCTCTCCCTCTCCTTGCCTGCACCGCCCCAACCCCCACACACAGGTCCAAGATTCTCTGGCTTTGCTTAACACCGTTCAGCTTCAAGGTAACAATTCCATCACGCTAAGTGCTACCTTTATATACCTCGGAGCATCCCCGTGGCACAGGTTATTTGACCCCACTTGCAGCTAAGCAGATGAAGGCTCAGAGTCTGACTTTACCCGGCACAGCTTCGCACAAACAGAAGCACAAATGGAAGCCTGGGGTGGAGGTGTGGCCTTGGGCCACTGTGGCTAAGATTAGTCAGGAGCTTTCTGAGTAAAAGGTCTAGAAACAGGAAGGTGGCAACAGCTGGAGCAGAGGGTGGGGCCTGGGAGGCCCCAAGTTGCTGAGGGATCAAGAGCAGAGGCAGGGTGCCACGTGGGGAGTAGGAGTGTGGTGAGGTTTCCTGTCACCCTGTCATTGTGAGCTGCCTGGGATGGTCGGGAGAAGCCTCTGACAGGGAAATCCCTTGTTGACACCAGATTCAGAACCTGGGTCAGTGAGACCCTGATAAAGAGACCAGTACGTTCATGGGATGCACTGCTCAACCCTGGAGGTCCACGGGGTTCTGAGGCAGACCCTCCCACTCAGTGGACCCACTCCCAGCAGCCCCAACCCCTGGCCCTCTCCTGCTCCCTCCCAGAAGCCCTCCTAGTAGTGAACTGGCACTGTGCTCTCCACCTTCATTGCCTGGACTCACATTCATCTGAATGTTTATTGAGCACCTACTGTGTACCAGACACTTAGAAAACTACAGTGTATAAAATGGACAAGCTCCCTCCCCCCTTGCATTCATGGAGCCTATAGACTCATTCCCTTTGTTCTAATTTCTGGCTATTTTTCACGGCCTGTGCTTGGTACTGATGTCCGTATCCCTCAAGGCTCTTTTCATCTTGCCTCTAATACAGACCCTCTTCCACCCGGCTGGCACTGCCACCAGCAGGGAGAACGCTGAAGTCAAATCTGACCCCCTTTCTGTCCTGTCTGAAACTCCTCTGGGCTCCCACTCCTCTTTCGTGCACCTCTCTCTCCAGCCTCCTCCTCCTCCTCCACCACCCCCACCTCTTTCAGGGCTCCAGCCATAGAACAGTTTCTCAAATGAGCCAGACCCCCCCCCCTTTTCTGTCCACACTGTTTCGGGGATATGCCCTTCCTCTCTCCCGACTGAGTCCTAAGGTCTGGATTAAAGGGGGACATCAGTTTCTCGGGGAAGAGTTCCGCAGTTACTTGCCCCCCTTCTTGGTTCTGGCTCAGATGTTTTTCCTCTGTGCCCAGAGCACCTCTCTCGACAAGCCCACTCTCAGGGCCTGTCTCCTAGTCTCCCGCACCCGGCCCCTGACGGGGAGCCCAGAGACAGCCAGGAGTGGCTTGTACACCTTTGGATCCTTACCGCAGGACCCGGCACAAGGAAGGGCTCAGTTTTTCTGGCGTTTACTGCAAGGAGGGGTGAATGAACCAGGGTGCTGAACCCTCCCAGTGGTAATTCAGTTCCTCCTCCTGGGGTAGAAGCCAAATCAGGAGGCAGGTCTTTTCCCACAAGGGCGAGTCTCGGCTTGTCGGTGGATGATCTTGAGGGACCTTGTCCCAGGCTGTGGTGGCCCGGTGAGTCACTCAACTGTGCCAGGTCACCTCAGTCTGGCACGCAGGATGCGGACACAACACCCCTTATTTGTCCACACCCCCCTTTTGCATTTCCCCACACCTGTCTGCCCTCATGCCTCGTCATCCCCACGGCGGCCCCAGCCACCACTCATTGATGACCCGGGAGACTGGGCCTTCGCCCCAGCAGCCCCCAAGTCCCTGTGCTTCCTGGGGGAATGCCTCTGCTCACAGTGACCCCTCACCTCGGTTGCCAGCTGCCCAGTTTACAAAGCCCTTTCACATGGGTTCCTGTGGGATTGTGCAACAGCCCTGGGAGCCAGGTGCGATATGTTACAGCCCAATTTAAGGGGCTTTTTTCAAGTGAGGAAACGGACAATCTTGGTTTGGTTTCCCAGAGGCCTCAGAGCAGAACCGGGAGATGGTTGGAGGAAGCAGCAGAAAGGGAGGGGAGATGAAGATGGGGAAAGAGCAAAAGGCAATAAAGAGGGCATTGTTGAGTGGTGCAGCTAGTTCTACTGTGGGAGATTGGGGTTCAAACCTGCTGGGATCTCCTGAAAAACCTGTCCAATACACCTCAGAACTGTCCCTCTGAAGGGGGGACATGTATCCACCCATGTATCCGCCCATTCCCACCCCCTTTGCTTGAGGCTGACCCCAGGGGCAATAACCCCCGCCTTCCTCCCACACAGGCTGGATGTGGCAGACCGCACTGTCCAAAGATCGCCGGGACAGTGTCTCCCATCCCACATACCGGTTGGCAAAGGGACCCGGCCACTCCCCCAGCAAGAGGTGGAGTCTATTCCCTTTGCACGTGGTTGGGACGATTTTGATCAATGGAACACTGAGGAAACGACCTTCTGTGCTTTCTGAACTTACCTGTTAAGAGGCCCGGCAGCTTCCACTTTGTGGTCTTGGAGAAGCCAGCCGAAATGTTAGAAATCTACCCGGAGACCCAGTGCTGTGAAGAACCAAACTAGCCATGTGGAGAAGCCACGGGGACAGAGAATCTGCCCAGCTGAGGGGCCATCTTGGACACTCCAGCCCCTGCTGGGGCCACGTGGAACAGAGCCCAGCCATCCCCCCACACTGCATAATCACAAGCAAATAAATGATTGGCGGTGTTTTAAGCCTCTAAGTGTCGGGGTGGTTTGTCACGCAGCAGTAGATAACGGGGACACAGGGTGGGCTTGCCCTGAGCTATGCTTCTGCCAGGCTTTAGAGAAAGCTCTGAGGTGGAAAAGCAGAGGAGCAGCAAGGCATGCTGAGGAAACACTTGGGCCGTGTGCATGGGGCTGTGCACTACGGCTGCGCCGACACCCGAGGTGGGCAGAGGGGTTGGGACGTGGGGTACAGACAATAATCTGCTACCATGAATCTAAAACTCTTTGAGGAAGTAGCACAGCTAAGACCAAACGCCCTCAGGTTTTGTAATTCCTAACCTAAGATCAAAGTTTTTTTACTTTCAGGATATCAAAGCACCTTCTATTTTGGGGTCTCTAGCTATGTTCGGATCCTCTCTGCTATGTTTAAACAGTACCGGGATGCCTGGGGTCTGCTACCATCTAGCAGTGTGACCTAAATAGTCACACCTGCCATTTTTGGGATCCTCACCACATACGGGCACTGACCAGGACACTTTATGCCCATGGTCTCATTTAATCCCCGCAACATTATCCGCATTTGGAAGCTGAGGCTCAGAGCAGTTATGTAACTTCCCCAAAGTCACACAGCTAGACGCACAGCCCAAGTCTTAACCTGAAGACCCCCCCAGCCTGAGCTACTAACTACCACACCAGTCTGCTCTCCTGCAAAACTCACCAGGCAATTCCTGAGCTCCGCCTTGGGAGATTCTGAATCAGAAGGTCAGGGGTAAAACCTTGGAAATACCCAGGTTCTGGAAACACCTGGCTGGAGACCTCAGAGGTCAGGTCCCTCTGCATTTCTGGCATCCCCTGCCAATGAATCCCTGCCTGTGTTTTCACTCTGCATTGAAATCTGTGTTTACCTCCAGTTATGGAAAACTTCCTCCTCATTCTTTGATTCCTTCACCTGCAGTCCCGGCCAGCTGAGCAGCTCTGTCTGGGGTGTTGACATCACAGTCCATTCAATTCAACTGACCTGTATTTGTCGCATCTCTCTTAGGTTACCTAGAACACCTGATGTTGGTTAGGGCAGGAGGAAGCAAAATGAGGAACAGATAATTGCCTACCAGGCAGTCAGCAGCTCCCCTCCACCCCATCTCTTTACTCAAATTCCCACCCTCAATTGTTCACTCCAGAGGAAAGTTCTGACCCAGTGTCCTGGAGCCTGTTCATACTGGCTCATGAGACCCAATGGTTATAGTTTCAGAAATCTTGCAAGCTGATTGCATTAAAAAATTAAAAATTAAATTATATAAATATGCAAATTATATTAAGAACAAACACAATGCTCAAAACTCATCCTTTCCTAATACCATGCCACTACTATTCATGCTTTGGAGGAAATTTGCATATTTGTAGGTATGTAGTGGGACTATTATATAATGGTATTGCTACTGTGTTTCTCTCCTCAACTTCATGTTTTGTGACATCGTGTTGGTAGCTTAAAATCAGCCATAATGGGGGCGCCTGGGTGGCTCAGTCGGTTAAGCGTCCAACTTCAAGCTCAAGTCATGATCTTGTAGCTCATGAGTTCAAGCCCCACATGGGGCTCTGTGCTGACAGCTCAGAGCCTGGAGCCTGTTTCAAATTCTGTGTCTCCTCTCTCTGCTCCTCCCCCACTCATACTGTCTCTCTCTCTCTCTCTCTCTCTCTCTCTCAAAATAAATAAACATTGAAAAAAAAAGATTTTTTAAAAATCAGCCATAATGGTTAAGTGTCCGACTTCAGCTCAGGTCAAGATCTTGCATTTTGCGAGTTCGAGCCCCACATAGGGCTCTGCGTTAACAGCTCAGAGCCTAGAGCCTACCTCGAGTTCTGTGTCTCCCTCTCTGTGCCTCCTCTGCTTGTGCTCTTTTTCTCAAAAATAAATAAACATTAAAATTTTTTTCTTTTAAATCAGCCATCATGGGAGTATCTACACCATGGAAATGGGCAGACACTACAAATTAGGGCTCTCCCCTCCTCAGAGAGCCAGATATTCAACATTTACCAGCACACTGTTGCACTGACCTCCTTCTGGACCAGCTGTGTGGACTGGGTGGGGTGGGGGGCAGTGAAGTTTGCCTATCCTGGAGAGGAGCAGGCACGTCTGGGTTTCAGGGAGAGCATAGCTCATGAAGAGTCACTTTATCCCCCCCGACCCCTCAGACCATTGTTTACTAGCTGTGAACCATGTGACCCACATTGGTAAAGCTGATTGGACTAGGAGAGGAAACCTGAACCAAGATGGACCAATGAGATGAGCTCGCTAGGCATTCGAAATTAGGGTGTTGAGAGACTGAGCCAATGAACCATGAGGAGCAGAGCAGTGAGGTCATGGAGGCTCAGGAGTGGTGGCAGACATTTGGGGTTATGTGGGAGCCAGAGGACAGAGGTGTGCAGAGAGAAGCAGGAAGATAGAGAAGACACATAGTAAGAGAGGCAGAGACAAGGGACCTGGACAGGCCTTGAGAGCTGTATCCTTATGTGGAATCTCACCTTTTATAACAAATGGGCCTTGATCCATATAATGGGCCTTGAGCATCCCATACGAAAGCCAATAAGCACGAAAGACCCTTGTGTGCCCCTCACTTTGTCCCCAAGCCCCCACATTGTCCCGCTAAGACATTGAGCTCCCTGTCATTCAGAGTGCTCAGGGAAAGGCTTGGTGTCTACTTATAGATGTTGGCAGGTTGACCTCATAGGTCCTGCTGAAACACATGATTCTGAATTTCCACAATGGGAAGGCATAGGGGTATTTTAAGATTGTTTTTTCTCCTTCTTGGCGCCCAGTGCCCCATGCCTAACACCTGGTCCCTGGCAAGGAAGCCTGTACCCCTGGGGATGGGGGTGGGGCACACAGTGAACAAAGAGCACAAGAAAGTCTCTTCTGTCCCCGCCCCCCACACACATCAGCACACACATCTCCATGGTGGGAGAATGGCAGGGGGGGTGGAAACAATGGGAACCTATGAGTCATGGGGGTAGGCAGGATAATGTTTCTCCAAAAAAGCTCCTCTAGCCATGTCCGGAGTTGCTGACGTAGGCAGCTGCCAGGCAGTGGCACCTGGAATGACCCTCAGTTCTGGGCATTCTCGTGCCCTGCCCTGGATGACCTGGGTTTTCTTTTTATCTTTTAATTCAGTTTTTATTTTTAGCAAAGTGATATATATATAAATACTTTCAAAAAGTCAAATAATACTACTCAAACGGTAACGGAAAACAGCAATTGCCTGCCTCACCCTTCCCCAGCCCCAGCCCCCAGAGGCAGCCTCTTTTAGACTTCTCAACTATTTCTTATTTTTCTTCCACTTCTTTAAATAACATCTAGATATTTTGGCACCCTATTATTATTTTTTGTTAACCTACTTTAACAATGATTATCTCTCTACTGGAAAAGATGAGGATTAGCTCCATTTTACCCCCCAACATGCATACTTCTTCCTCATCCCTCTACCATAGTTAGATTTCAATTTATGGTTGGATACCAATTCTGTGTTCATGTTATTATGACTATGTAAATACTACCTAATGTACTTGGGTACCCTTTCTTTCCTGCATTCATTTTGTTTTCCATGGGTTTTGTTTGTTTGCTTAATTTTGCATGTTCCTGTCACTAGTTAATTTCCAAACTCCCTGCTACAATTGTAAAACTCCTCTGGGGATCATAGATCAGTCCCATTTGTTTATTTCTTGGTGAATTTCTTTCAGCACCAAACATCTTTCTGCCCCTGGGTGCTCTCCAGGCCTGCTACAGAGCTAGCTTCCCCAAGGGTCTCTTCACCCCTCACTGGGGATTCCCCTTGCGTCCTTCCTGCATTGGAGCCCCCTTTGTTTTTCTGGATCCCATGCCTTCTGTCTTTCTTTGTTTACTTCCTCATTTGATGGAGCACTTCCGTCAGGTTTCTGAGAAATGGTACAAGGGAGGTAAAATGTTTGAGATCTTGTCTGTCTAAAAATATCTTTATCCAACCTTCAGCTTGACTGATAGCTTGGCTGGGTATCTAACCCTAGGTTGGAAATGGCTTCCTTCAGAATTGTGAGAGGTTTTCTTCCCCCCTTTGTTTTCTAGCTTCCTGTGTGGTTGTAGCGAAGTTCAGTGAAATCCTAATTCCTGGGCGTTTGTATGAGACCTGTTTTATTGTTTCTGTTTTTTCACCTTGGAAAATTTTCATAATCTCTTTATTTACCAGTGCACTGGTTTGTATATTCTTTAGTTCACTGTGTCAGGCCCTCAGGCTTCCATTCAATCTAGAAGCTCACACAATTTGGCTCCTTTCTGTGCTTAGTATGTTCTACATTTTTGAGTTAGAACTCTTGGGTTGGTTCTCTGATTTTCTAACCTATACTTTTTTGTCTTCTTGTCCAACTTTGAAGAGGATTTTCCAAACTTTATCTTCAATACTCTGACTAAAAAGAAACTCTTCTACTTTATTTTTATTGTTTATCTTTTTCTTTCTAACCTTCTATTCAGACAGACGCAGGGGCGCCTGGGTGGCTCATTTGGTTAAGCGTCTGACTTCAGCTCAGGTCATGATCTCGAGGTCCGTGAGTTCAAGCCCCATGTCGGGCTCTGTACTGACAGCTCAGAGCCTGGAGCCTGCTTCAGATTCTGTGTTTCCCTCTCTCTCTTCCCCCTCCCACTCACACTGTGTCTCTTTCTCTAAATAAACATTAAAAAATATTTTTTAATAAAAAAAAAAGACAATTGCAAATATGCAGAAAAGTTGAAAAAAATAATATAGTTAACATTCTTTTCCTGACATTTAGGTCAGGGCTGTTTTATTTTTTTTTTTTTTTAATTTTTTTTTCAACGTTTTTATTTTATTTTTGGGACAGAGAGAGACAGAGCATGAACGGGGGAGGGGCAGAGAGAGAGGGAGACACAGAATCGGAAACAGGCTCCAGGCTCTGA
The DNA here is from genome assembly GCF_014898765.1 of Herpailurus yagouaroundi. Lineage (NCBI taxonomy): Eukaryota > Metazoa > Chordata > Mammalia > Carnivora > Felidae > Herpailurus > Herpailurus yagouaroundi. The sequence continues at coordinate 5,954,205 of NW_024412394.1, read as the reverse complement.
GCCATCAGCCCAGAGCCTGACGCGGGGCTCGAACTCACGGACCGCGAGATCGTGACCTGGCTGAAGTCGGACGCCTAACCGACTGCGCCACCCAGGCGCCCCGGTCAGGGCTGTTTTAATAGACATGGGATGTGAGCCACATATTTAATTTTAAACTTTCTAGTAGCCACATTAAAAAGGTAAAAAGAAACAGGTAAAATTAACTTTAATATTTTATTTCAAAATATACTTTAATAAATAATTATTTATTATTTATTAAAATAATTGTTGGACTGCCTGGGTGGTTCAGTTAGTTAAGTGTCCCACTTTTGATTTCAGCTCAGGTCCCACATCAGGCTCCAGATCTCAGGGTCCCACATCAGGCTCCACGCTTTCTTCCTTTCTCTCCCTTTCTCTATGCCCCTCCTCTGCTCTCTCTTTCACTAAGAAAAAATTATTATTATTATTAAGATATTTTACATTCCTTTTCTTTGTACTAAGTCTTTGAAATCCAGTGTACTTTATAATCACAGGGTATCTCAATTCAGATGATGTCAAGCACTTAGTAGCCATGTATGGCTAGTAGTTACTATATTAGACAGCACAGGACTAGACTGAACATTGTTCTTATGTATCTATCTATGAATTGCCTATTTTGGTAGAGCCATTTGAAAGAAATTTGCAGTCCATATAACACTCACTTTTAAACACTTTAGCCTGCCTATCCTAAAATTAAAAGCATTCTGCTACACAATCACACCCCTGTTTTCAGACCTAAGAAAATTAACAACCATTCCATAATATCTTTAATATCCTGTCCATATCCAAGTTTTCCCCCATCATGTTCACAGTTTCTTTTATAGCTAGTCTATTTGAACTGAGATCCTATCTAGTTTTATTTGGCTGTTGGGTCTCCTTAGTCTTTTTAAAATCTGTGATTTCTCTTTTTGTTTCTTCTACAACAGACATTTGAAGAGCCTAGGCAAGTCTTATAGAATGTCCTACATCCTGGATTTGTCTGATTATTTCCTCACGACATCATTTAACTCTTCCCTCTAGAAGTAAGGTCATGGTGAGATTCAGGTTAAATATTTTTAGCAAGGATGCACATAGATTGCTGTCATATTTTTAATTTTCAAGAGGTATTTTTTATTCTGTGAATGTTACTTTTTTATAGTGTCCTATTCTTGTTTCAAAGGTAACAGCATTTTTCTTATCATGAAGACTATTATCTCAAAGAGACAAAAAAGGATTCTGATTTTTGCATCCTCTCTGAGTTATGTTTTTTTATTTGCTTCTTTTGGTTTCCTTTTTCATGCTGATGCCTCTCTTCCATTACGCAGTGACCCCCTGTTGTCTATCCATATTTAAGGCTGAATCTCTGATTGTATGAGCAGGGCTTGTGCCCAGGGGACCTGGTGGCAAGCTGACCTTTTCACTGAGAACTACCCCCTTAAATGTCAGTATCTGCAGGGTTTTTCTCTCAGGCCAATGTTCCTAAAGAGAATCCCCAGAATGTGCCAGGATCTACACACGTGTTTCCAATGTTCTGATGCTGAGTGGGGAAGGGCATCTGGGAACTTACTGCTCCCTCCACGTTCAGGACTGCACTTAATTCCCTGCCTCAGCTGTGTAAACTTCCCCAATGGCAAGCAAGCCCGTTTTCCGCTAAGGTGGGGAAGGCTATGCAAGAAGTGGGAGGGGACCTGGTGCTATCACTGCTCCTTCACCCCTTTCCCACCAGTCCTCTTCAGCCCCACCTGCACCCCCTTTCAGAGGGATCTCGTGTGGCCACGTGCTGAACTGTTCAAGGCACTGGAGGCTCAAAGCAGCTTCTTGCCTTCCTGCCCATCCTTCCGTCCCCCACCCCAAGCAGTGAGGGTGCAGCTTCTGCTGGGCTAAGTAACTGTCCATCCTTTTTCAGCTTCCAGCATTTTGCTGCCTCCTATCCAGCTCCAGTCTTCTCGTCCTTGTGGGCGATGCCTTATCGTGATCACCTTAGTGGGGCTCTAGGAGAGAGCAGACATAAAAAGCAGGCGACCTCCATGCTTTCTCTCCAGCAATGGCCCATTCTCTGGAGGCGAAGCTGAGGCTTAGAGAAACTTTGAGGTAACCCTACATCCAAATTCCAACCCCACTAAGGGAGCAGCATGTCCAGAGACCCAAGAGAAACTTGACCCCTAAAATCTCTGCTCTGCGGCCTGGCTACTGGGGAGTAGGGTGCCAGGGCCTCGATTTTGACCTTGACACTAGAGTGCTGAGATGGCCCCTGTGCCCCAAAGCCAGCTCCTGCATGGCCCCATTACGTCCCCAGACTCCAGAACAATCCTTGGGGCCTGCTTGCCCTCCCTGCCTTCCAGGGCCTGGCCCTCTACACCCACTTCTCTCTTTGCTCCTCTTATTTCTTTTCTCTCTCTCTCTTTTTAAGTTTATTTATGTATTTTGAGGGAGAGAGAGTGGGGACAGCACGCTCCCGCACTGTAAGCACAGAGCCCAATGTTGGGCTCTAACTCACAAACCGTGAGACCATGACCTGAGCCGAAATCATGAGTCAGACACTTAATCAACTGAGGCACCCAGGCACCCCTCTTTTCTTTTTTTAATTTTTATTTTTTTTAATTTTAAAAAAATATTTTTTTGATGTTTATATTTATTTTTGAGACAGTGAAAGACGGAGCATGAGCAGGGGAGGGGCAGAGAGAGAGGGAGACACAGAATCCGAAGCAGGCTCCAGGCTCTGTCAGCACAGAGCCCGACACGGGGCTGGAACTTGTCAACCGCGAGATCATGACCTGAACCGAAGTCCGACACTCAAGAAACTGAGCCACCTAGGCGCCTCTCTTTTCTTTATCTCATTTTCTCACTCTTAGTATTTCTTCTTCCTTCTTTTTCCTCCCTCTACCTATTTCTCTCTTTTCCTCCCCCACCTCCATTCTTCTCTCCTCTCTTGTTCTCCACCCATCCTTGATGTTTCCCTTCAGTAAATCAGGACTTTTAAATCTACACCAGTGGCTCTCAGCCAGGGTTGATTTCCCCTGTTCCCCCAGGAAACATTTGGCCCCTGGGGAGGGGGTTGACCCTACTGATACCTAGTGGGAAGAGACCGGGGATGTTGCTAAACATCACTGGATGCACAGGGCAGCCCCCACGACAAAGAACTATCCAGCCCCAAATAGTACCAAGGTTGAGAAACCCTGACCTCCTATAACCCCTCCTTCATACACACTCCCTAGCTCCTCTCTGAGAAAACAAGAGTGGAGAGCAGAGGCCCAGAAAGGGAGCCATTGCCAGCGGCACCCAGCTGTGATGAGTAGCCCAGACAGTGGGTGGGACGCAGCCCCAGGAATCGCTGGTGTTGGCTTTGGCCTTCTCAGGGTCAGACAATCTGGTGGGAAAGTGCTCCTTAGCCACTCCAGCTGCTGCTGCCAGCTGTTTGCCTGGCTTTTAGGACCACCCCTGGTCCTGGCTCAGAAGCAGGTAATGAAAACACAGCCAGCCCACTCCCCACCCCAGACTGGTCTCTCCCACCACTCTGAGGACAGAAGCCTCTGACAAGTGTGAGCAGTGGAAGCCTACCTCTTCCTGAGCCTGTCCGGCCAGCCTACCAGAAAACCCCCTAAGACCTGGGGTGTGGTGTAACGAGGGGCCAGGCAAGAGCTGGGGCAACCTTCCATGACTAACCGTATTACTACCAATGCCTCCACAGGCTGCGTCAACTTCCTGACGTTGGTAGGAATGGGGGCAGGTTGTGGGGCAGGACAGAGCCCAGCCCTGGTGAGCTCAGTAAAGGTGGTCAGGGCAGCTCAAAGCCAAGAAGCGAATCTTAGAGACACTTGGTTGGGTGTCCCGACTCCAACAGTACCTTCAGACTCTGTGTTGCCTTCTGTGCCCCCCCTCAACATTCCATTCTCCCATTTTCGCATTGGAATAGAATTTCCAACTGGACACAAGCTGGCCCCAGCTGCACACTTCATTTCCCAGACTCCCTTGCTGCCAGGTGTGGCCACAAAACCTAAGTTCTGGCCAATGAGATATGAGCAGAAGGGCTGGGTGCAACATCTAGATGGCGCCTCTAAAAGGAAGGAGGGTCCAGGTGTGATGGCAGGAGCCGCAGCCTCCATTTGGGATCCTTTGAGGCTATATGTTGAAGATGGCAGAGCAAAAAGGTTGAAGCCACCTGCCTGTCCATCACCATTGATGGAGCTGCCCTACCAACTCTGTAGCATCTACTTAGATTTTTACCTGAGAGACAAAGGAAACTTTCTTGTTTAAGTCAGTCTATTTTAGGGTCTCTTTTTTAGTAGCAACCTAAATGTGTCCTAATTCCTAATTCCTCACTGGAGTCTCACACGAGCTACTCCCAGCCTGGGCAAAGCAGGTGTCACTTCCTGCAGTGCACCCGCAATACTTTTCAGATGAGAAACTCCTGACCCATGGTCACAGTTACAGTTAATTTATGATGGAGCTGAGGCTTGAAGACAGGTTCAAAGCATTGGAATGGATGAAGCCCAACGTTCTTCCCATTTCTGGCATTCTAGGATTCTCTGAAACTTACGAATCGACAGGTGTGGCAGGTACCAGGGAGCTCTGACTTCCTGGAGACTTTTACATGCGGTGTCATTTGATACAGTGGTCTTGCCCACTCTCTGCCCTCCAGCCACACTGATCCGTCCTGTCTACTCAGACTTTTACCTGAGGGAGAAAGGAAACTGTTTCTGGTTTACGTCAGTCTATTTTGGAGGCTGGTCTCTTTCTAATGTCAGCTTAAATGTGTCCCAACTACCACCAGCCGTGTTCTGTCTTACCTCAGGGACAGAGGTTTTGCTTGTGCTGCTCCTTCTGCCTGGAATATGCTTCTCTCCCCTTTTCACCAAAGTAACTTCTTCAAATGCAGCCCAAGTGACACTTCAGGAAATATCTGTCCCACTAGGCTGGAAACTCCAAGAGAGCAGACCCCAGGTCTGTTTTCTGCTTATTATTGTATCTCCCATGCATAGCATGGTGCTACACAAACACTTGTGAGGTGAGCGAATGAATCCATCTGGGAAGCCAGATACGTAGGCATGGCCTGGGGGCTGGGAAACGGCTGGGCCGACTTCACAAGGTGACTTCCAGACTCCAGTGAAGTCTACTGAGATGATGTTGTCATCCAAGCCTTGCTCACAGGGAAGCTGTCATCCAAGGCCCAGGAAGCTCCTAGAGAAGTCCCTCCAGAAGCTGAATATGTGCATAGATAACCAGGCTCTGATTCAGTGCACCCGGGTTTGACCCGAGACTCTGCATTTCTGAGAGGCTCCCACGTCATGGTGCTGTCCATGGATTACCCTTTGAGTGGCAAGGCCCGAGGGGCCTCAGATTCCCTCTAGGGGTCCATCTGCCCATCTGTCCACTGTCCTGCTCTGTCTCTGCATGGGGCTGCAGAGTCTGGATCCTTAGTCTAGGGAGGCAGGTCCTTTGTCCTCTCAGCCTCCCAGGACAGCATTCAAGATCAAAGCCCAGTCTGTTTACCTCAGAGGTGCCACACCGCAGACCGGGCGGCCGCGGCCAGCATGCCCCGTCCCTGCCGCCAGCTACTACCTCCTTCCCTCTCCAGGCCTGTTCTCCTCCATTTTGACACTGGCAGCCGCTGCAACGCCCCGAGACCAGAGCTGCCCCTTTAAAACACAAAGGCTGTGTCTATGTTTGTGTCTGTGTGTATATGCACGTGTGTGTTTAGGAAGGTTATATCAGAAAAGTGCATTGCCTGGCCCACAGGTGTCCCCTGGCTGTATGGTGTGTGTGTGTGTGTGTGTGTGTGTGTGCGCGCCTGTCCTGTCTACCCATGGATCCTTTGGTGTGACTGGCCGGGCCTGTGACCCTAGGGCAGTGGCTTGAGTGTGTGTGGCACGGGGAGGGGAAGGCAGGAAGGAAGGGCTGAGGCCCCAGCGGCTCCATCCCTGGACCTCCCCTTTCACCTTCACCGAATAAACATCTTATTTGTTCACCAGACAGCAGCCCTAAGGCTTATACTCTACCTCTTGCCCCCCCCCCCCCCCCGGGCTCAGGACTGGCTAGACCTGCACAGGAAGCCCACTGGCTGGACCATAATCCAGTGTGGGAGATGCCAGGGCGGGGAGGCGCCATGCCAGGCCTGTCAATGGGACCAGGCAGTGCCGAGGCCAGAGGTACCTGCATCACACCGTGGCTCAGAATACAGCCTTCTCACCTCGCCACTCTCACCTCCCTGGCGCCACCCAAGAGCACAATGGGGCCACTCATCTGTGAAATCTGTTTGCCCAGGAGGAGTTCCCCGAGGCAGCCAGGAAGGCTCTGGGATGCCCTGTAAAATGGATTGCAAGCTCCCATCTTCTTTGCCAGGGTCTGCTATTGACCAGGTGGAGGGCAGGAGACCCAGCAGCCTCGCAATCCAAATCCCCCCTGCAGAGGCGTCTGGTGAAGACAAAGGCAGCTTTGAAAGAGAGTGAGCTCCCTGTCACTGGAGATGTGACCTCCTGGGAGATGGGCGGTCTTCCCAGTTCAGGCCCTGCAGTTAGAGATGTCGATTCTTCAGTGTTTGGCCTCCAGCCTGATCGAACTGCAAGGAAGACAACTGGTCCTGAGTGTACAGAGTCCTAGGAAGGCTGACTCCACCGATTCTCTGCATCCCCAGATCACTCTGACTTCCTTTCCCCCATCTCTCATTCGGACAGTGTTACTTCTGGGGCACAGACTCTGTGTTCCATGTTTATAAATGAATTGCAGTGGTCCTTTTCTCAGGAAGTGACTAAGGTCATGCAAGTGACAGAAAGGTGTTTTCTTAAAAAAAAATTTTTTTTTAAACATTTATTTATTTTTGAGAGACAGAAAGAGACAGAGCATGAGCAGGGGAAGGGGAAAGAGAGAGAGGGAGATACAGAATCCAAAGCAGGCTCCAAGCTCTGAGCTGTCAGCACAGAGCCCCACGCGGGACTCAAACCCACGAACTGTGAGATCATGACCTGAATTGAAGTCAGACGCTTACTTGACTGAACCACCCAGGTGCCCCAAGAAAGGTGTTTTCTAAACATTATTGGAACCGAACCCCATATAGGGTCCCTTCCTTCCCACCTCTTGGCCCTCCCCAGCATAGAGCCCCAAATGAGGGCAATGGAACACATCCCCGGAAGATGCCAAGGCCTGCTCTCTCCTCTGTGGGCTCTGGAAGTCAAGACAGGTGTGTGTGATGAAAAGATGCTCAACATGACTCATCATCAGGGAAATATAAATCAAAACCACAATGAGGTACCACCTCACACCTATCAGAATGACTAAAATCAACAGCACAAGAAACAACAGATGTTGGCGAGGATGCACAGAAAGGGGAACCCTCTTGCACTGCTGGTGGGAATGCAAACTGGTGCAGCCACTCTGGAGAACAGTATGGAGGTTCCTCAAAAGGTTAAAAATAGAACTACCCTACGACCCAGCAATTGCACTAATAGGTATTTATCCAAAGGATACAAAAAATGATGCTTCGAAGGGGCATATGCACCCCCAATGTTTATAGCAGCACTATCAACAGTAGCCAAAGTATGAAAAGAGCCCAAATGCCCATTGACTGATGAATGGATAAAGAACGTGTGGTATGTATATGCAATGAACTATCACTAGGCAATCAAAAAGAATGAAATCTTGCTATTTGCCACAACGTGGATAGAACTAGACTGTATTATGCTAAGCAAAATAAGTCAATCAGAGAAAGTTAAATACCATATGATTTCACTCATAGGTGGAATTTAAGAAACAAAACAGATGAGCATAAGGGAAGGGAAGGAAAAATAAAATAACTTAAAAACAGAAAGGGAGGCAAACCACAAGAAACTCTTAAATATAGAGAACGAACTGAGGGTTGCTGGAGGGGAGGAGGGTGCGGGATGGGCTAAATGGATGATGGGCACTAAGGAGAGCAGTTGTTGGGAGGAGCGATGGGTGATGCATGTAAGTGATGAATCACTGGGTTCTACTCCTGAAACCAAGACTACACGGTATGTTAACTAACTTACAGACAGGTATGTGTGTGCGTGTGTATAGCGGGGATTCCACTTTCTTGGCCTGGCCTCATGGGGAGCTTGGACCGCTAGTGGTCAGCTCCACCTCTCCCATCCCAACCTGCCCCTGTGATGTCTTCAGTCACTGCACATGCTCCCTGTCCTTCTAGGTTCTGCTTCTCTAGCAGCCAGACCGTGTAACAGGCCAGATGGAGGAAACATGTCCGAGACGGCGAGGCTCACACCCCATTCCAGTGACCACAGAGGATACCTCTACTGGAGACAGAAGTGATGCTCAGAGCCTCAGGGGCATTCAAAGCCCCTGAGTTCAGGTGACCTCTGGAGCCTCACCCCTAGCAGCCCGACCTCGAGACTTTCCCTAACTTACCACTGAACCTGGGTCTCCTTAGTTCTTGGAGTTGGGGCTGTGTTTTGGCATCTACTGAGATTTGGTCTTGAGTGTTTTCAAGACTTCTTATGAATGTCTGCATGTGGGTGTGTGCACATGTGGGTTTCTGCATGTGCACACACGTGGCGAAGGGAAAGATGCAGAGAGACAGAAATAGAGGCAAGACAATGGCAGGGAGACAGAGGATATCCTATCAGAGACCTTTAGAGATCAGAAAGTGCTTCTCTCCCCTCAGACTGTCTCTTCCCTCATCAGGATGTGTCTCCCCACTTCGAATAGAAGCCATGTCTCCTCTCAGATTGGAACTTCTGAGGACAAGACCATGTCTCCTCCTTAGACAGGGGCTCCCTGAGGACAGGGCTGTGTCTTCCCTCAGACCGTTCATTGCTCCCTGCTCCCTGCAGCAGGGCTATGTCTCCCTCTCAGACTAGGACTCCCTGAGAGCAGGACTGTGTCTCCCCTCAGAATGGGGGTCCCTGGGGTAGGACTGCTTCTTTCCCTTCAGACAAGGTCTCCCTGAGAAGCTGATCTACCTGGGAATGAAGAGCCACAAGTACTCTGTGTGCGTAGCATGAGTTGTGTGACTGGTATACTTATGTCTTCAGAAGTTTCTGTAGAAACACTCAGGAAAGGTACTCTGTTTCTGCACTCGTGTTTAGGGAGGTCAGCCTGGATGTCCTCATCACAGAGATGACTTGGATGAACTTTAAGACCTGGAACATCCCCACAGCACTGCCTGACCCCTGCCCAGTGAGTCCTGCCCCTCCCTCCTATTCCTTCTCTTTTCCCCTCTCCCTGCTGTGGGGCATGGAGGCTTGAGTCTGAGATCTGTGGGCATGGCAGTCCCTGACGCAGCGGTCCTTCTCAGGGAGTGCCAGTAAACTCGACGCATGGACGCCAGTGATGGGCCTCGGGCAGCCTGCTCCGGACTCAGCTCAGCAGGGCCTCTGGCTTCCTGCCTTCCGCCTGGCCACCCGCATGAATGGCCCTTCCAGTGTTCATCCTTTGGCCCTGCGTGGATCCAGAAGGGCAGGCCTCTTCTTGTCTGCCATGATGCCTCTTTGGAGGAGGAAAAAGATGGATCCAGGGACTAGGAAAGGTATGGAAGAGATGGATGAGGGGTACTAGGAAAACAGGACAAATCATGAGGGTGGCATACATGTGCAGCAACTACAAAATTGGTTAAGGTAGGGGTCAGCTTTTTTTTTTTTTTTTAAGTTTACTTACTTTGAGAGAGAGAGAGAGAGAACAAGTTGGAGAGGGACAGAGAGAGAGAGAATCCCAAGCAGGCTCCTCACTGCCGGCACAGTGCCCAGTGTGGGGCTCGAACTCATGAACTGTGAGATCATGACTTGAGCTGAAATCAAGAATCAGAGGCTCAACTGACTGAGCCACGCAGGCACCCCTATGGGTGAGCTTTTAATCTTCTATCCTGACATCTGTTTTTTTTTTTTTTTTTTTTTCAACTAGGCTTCACGCCCAGCACAGGGCTTGAACTCACAACCCTGAGATCAAGACCTGAGCTGAAATCAAGAGTCGAACACTTAACCGACTGAGCCACCAAGGCATCCCGTCTTGCCGTTTTTGCTTGGCCACAGAACAAACAGAACTCCCACTAGAATGTAAGCTTCTTGAAGGCTGGGATCTTTGTTTTCTTCACTGTTGTTTTGTTCACTATGCCTGGTACATAGTAGGTGCTCAATTAATATTTGTCCAGCGAGTGACAGATTCTTAACTAGTATGGTTTCATGGACCTCTAGACCGTTCTATCATGTTCCTGACAGTTACAGGGGTTTCCTTTGCTCTACCCTTAGCCTACTCATATACCCCATACACCCTTCTCGGGGAGCTGCTTGGGGTGGGCCTGGTGGCCAGGAGACCTGGGGTTCAGGGTTGACTCTGCTCTTCTTGAGGTGTGTGTTTCAGCAAGTCTCTCTGTCCTTGGGTCTCAGTGTTTCCAACAAAAGGAGGATGGATTAGCTGAGAGATTTGCAAAGGCTTCTTCTCTGCCCCATCAATCATGCAGCCCTTTCTTCAAAAGAAATCCTAAGAAAATGTCCAAAACACAAAATAGCAAATACTAGAAGGTCCCAAAAGGGAGTGGCTAGACTAGTCCACTCCCTCCCACTCTCCCTTCCCCTCAGAGTCCCTGGAGCAGCTCTAGGGATCCAATAAGACCTGTTGAGCCCAGTGTGAGACCCCCTGGAGGGGCTGCTCTCTCAGAATTGTAAGATCCTGAGGAAGGGGAGAGAAGCAGGGAGCACACAGGGATGGAGCCGACCCTCTCTGCCCACAGCGCCCCGGGAGCAGCAGAGGAGGTAGCTGATGTGGACTTCATCCTAACGGAGTCCCCGCGGAGGCCCGGGGGGAGGGGCTGCAAAGATTCTGAGTTGGGGCTTAAAGTGTGTGTTTGTGGTGGGAGATGGGGTACTCCTCGGGCACCAAAGCCAGCCGCAGCTCAGGAAACTCTGGAAAGATCACTCCAGTCCAAGTTATGTAACCTGAAAGCCGATGAGTCTCTCTGCGGAGGAGGGGGGTCTGGGAAGGGTCCAGGCAGCGGGAGCTCTGAACATCCGGGGAAGCAGAGCCCCTCCCCACTTCTGCAGACCTCAGGCTCCCACAAGCCGGCGTTCATCACGTGGGCGCTACTGCCCCCTTGTGGTCACTCTGACGACAATGCCAAGGCTTCGGTCCCTCTGGGATGCTCCAAGTGCCTGGGGAGGAAGACCTCCCAAGAGCCAGACTTTCTGGCTGGGGTCAGGACTGGGAAACTCAGGTGACACTGCCTCTGGCTTCCCTTTTTCTCTCTTAGGCCAAGACTTCCAGGACAGCAACCACCAGAAACTGAAGCCATGTGGTGTGGTGGACCCAGCTCTGGGCTGAAGTCTGGACACGCTGCTGCCTTCAACATGCTGTGTGTCCTGGATAAGTCTGATAACCACTCTGAGCCTCCACATCCTTCTTATAAAATGGAACTAACCATCTCCGCCCTGCCGGCCTCACGACCTGTGGTGGGAGCTTGTGAAACGCCCTTTGCATAAAGAAAGCCCAGCGTCCCAAACAGGAGTCACTGTCAAGAGGGGAGCAGGAAGGAGAAGCCTGGAGAAGGCAGTGCCGGGGAGTTTGCAGGAGACTGTGTGAAACATCAAGCAGGAAGGACTCTGGGCAACCGCAGAGTCAGGCCCCAGGATTCCTCGCCCCTTGCCTTGAAAAAACTCTGCTCTCTCCACAACTTCTTACCCCCTGCATTTCCCCACCAGGAGCTGCGGCCTGTCCCTCCAGGCCTCCCCTGTTGAGCCTCACGCTGACCCCATGGCAGGACACCGTAATGGGACATCAGAGCCCTCACGTTTACCGCACACTTGACGCCCAGGGACCATTGCCTTTATTCTCCCCAGCCCTGAAGAGCACAGAGCAGGGGCCGCCCTTCCTCCAGTTTCCAGCAACAGGCTCCTCATTTCCATCCAAGACCTCACCTTTAACACATGGATTTCTAGCAAGTCTCTTTCACCGCAATCTAGGCTTTTCTATCAGTCACCTTCAAACTCCTCCAGCCTCCATCTGTTACCCAGTCACAAAGCCACTTGCACATTTTTAGGTATTTGTTACAGCAGCCCCTCAGACTCCCCCGGGAGCTAGGAGAGAGGCGTGGATAGATGGGTTCTGCCTCTCTGCCCTCAGAAGGAACCAACCCCACCAACCCCTTATCTCGAACTTCTGGCCTCCAGAACTGAGACAATATGTGTCCTTGTTTTCAGCCAGCCGCTTGGTGGTCACCGTGTTCCGGAAGCCCTTGCAAACTAACACACACCACCTCGTCCTCCTTCAGCTACTTGCTCTGCTCCTGTACCCCCCGACAGCCCCTCTTCTTCGGTCCCTCCAGCCAGCCGCATTTTCCTAAATGAGATTCTCAGTGCCCTTGTGGTTCCACGTGTTGGGTCCCCCTCACTCTGGCGACAACAATCGTTAATAGCTCACATTTCCAGCCCTGATCATGTGCCGGGCTTGGGGTCAGATGCTTTCACTTGCTTTCTCTCATTGAGTCCTCACGTGACGGAAGTGCCCACGTTATCCCAGTTTCCCAGACGAAAGTGAGGTTCAGAGAGGCTAAGTAACTTGCCAAAGTCACACAGCTGGAATACACCTGCAGGTTCCTGTTGGTTGAAAGTCTGCTCCTAACTGCCTGTGCCCTCCAACCTCCCACACCGCCCTCTCTGAGAGTCACTATTTCTACCACCGGCTGCACATTTCTGCCTAGACAGCCTGAAGTCTCCTCAAGCTCAGAGTGTCTGCAATAAGCTTGATGGTGTCACTCCCTTCATCCCCCTAACCCCCTCCACCCCTCACACACAGCAGCTTCTCCTGCCACTTCCTGTGATGGCCTCATGGTCACCTGGGCTGGACACCTGGCTTCCCTTCAGCTGTGCTCCCTTCAGAGTTTGGAAGAGACTGGGACCCACTTCTCCTATTTGAGATCACGGTATTTTTTTTTTAATTAAAAAATTTTTATCAATTTTTAAAAATTTAAATACAGTAGTATTCACTATTTTTGGTGTGCAGTTTTCTGAATTTTAACACATGCCTAAATTATGGGTTTTTTATTGAGGTATAACCGACACACATTATATGTGTTTCAGGTGTACAATATAGTGATTCAGTATTTGATATATTGCAAAAGGATCACCACCACATAGTTACAAAATTTTTTCTTGGGATGAGAACATTTAAGATCTACTCTCTTAGTAACTTACAAATACGCAATACAATATAATTAGCTATAGTCACCATGCTGTCTATTACATCCCCAGGGCTTATTTTATGACTGGAAGTTTGTGCCATTTGAGCCCCTTTTATTCATTTTGCCCACCCCCACCCCCACCTCTGGCAACCATCAATTTGTTCTCTGTACCTATGAGCCCCCCCTTTTAAATTTGTTTCCTTGTTTGTTTTAGATCCCACACATAAGTAAGATGACACATTATTTTTCTTCTATATCTAACTTACCTCACTCGGCATAATGCCCTCAAAGTCCATTCATGTTGTCACAAATGGCAAGACTTCTTCTTTTTTATGGCTGAATAATATGCCATTTATATATACATTCAATTATATATATCATATATATATTCCATATATATATTCCATTGATTTTATCCATTCATCCACTGATGGACAATTAGATTGTTCCCATACCTTGGCTTTTTAAATAATGCTGCAGTGAACATGGGGGTGCACATATCTTTTCAAATTAGTGTTTTCACTTCCTTCAGAAAATACCCAGAAATAGAATGGCTGGATCATATGGTAGTTCTATTTTTAATTTTTGAAGAACACCCATACTGTTTTGCATAGTGATTGCACCAATTTACATTCCCACCAACAAAGGTTGCCTTTTCTCCGCATCTTTGCCAACTCTTGTTATTTCTTGTCTTTTTGATCATAACTTTCTAACAGGTGAGGTGATATCTCACTGTGGTTTTAATTTGCATTTCCCTGATTAGTGATGCTGAGCACTTTCACATGTACCTGTTGGCCATCTGTCCATGTCTTTTTTAGAATAATGTTTATTCAGATACTCTGCTCATATTTTAATCAGATTATTTGTTTTTATGTTATTGACTTGTATGAGTTCATTGTATATTTTAATACTAAGTCCTTATCAGAGATAAGATTTGCAAATATCTTCTCCCATTCAGTAGGTTGCCTTTTCATTTTGTTGAAGGTTTCCTTTGCTGTGCAGAAGCATTTTAGTTTGATGTAGTCCCTTTTGTTTATTTTTGATTTTGTTTCCTTTGTTTTTTATGTCAACTCCAAAAAATTGTCACTGGATGTCAAGGAGTTCACTGCCTATGTTTTCTTCTAGGAGTTTTATGGTTTCAGATCAAGTTTTTAATCCATTTCGAGTTAATTTTTGTACATGGTATAAGGTCCAGTTTCAGTCCTTTGCATGTAGCTGTCCAGTTTTCCCAGCACCATTTATTAAAGATATTGTCCTTTCCCCATTGTATACTCATGGCTCCTTTGTTGTAAATTAATTGACCATTTATGTTTGAGTTTATTTCTGGGCCCTCTATTCTTTTCCATCAATCTGTGGGTCTGTTTTTATGCCAATACTGGTTTGATCACTATAGCTTTTTAATACAGTTGGAAATCAGGGTGTGTGATGCCTCCAGCTTTGTTCTTTCTTAAGATTGCTTTGGGTATTTTTGTGTGTGGTTTCGTGCAAATTTTAGGATTGCTTGTTCTATTTCTGTGAAAAGCTGCCACTGCAATTTTGATAGAGATTGCATTATAGCTGTAGATTGCAGGGGGTAGTATGAACACTTTAACAATATTAATTTTTCCAATCAATGAACGTGGAATATCTTTCCCTTTATTTGTGTCTTCTTTAATTTATTTCATTAATGTCTTAGAATTTTCAGTGCACAGGCCTTTCGCCATCTCAGTTCAATTTCTTTCTAGGTATTTTATTCTTTCTGATGCAACTGTCAATGGGATTGTTTTCTTAATTTCTCTTTCTAATAGTTCATCATTAATGTATATAAGTGATTTTTGTATATTGATTTTGTATTCTTTAACTTTACTGAATTCACTTATTCTAACAGTCTCTTGGTGGAGTTTTCTATACATAATATGTCTTTGGCAAAACAACAGTTTTACCTCTTCCCGACTGATTTGAATGCCTTTTATTTATTTTTCTTGCCTAATTGCTGTGGCTAAGACTTTCAAAATTACGTTGTTTTCTTTCTGATCTTAGAGGAAATGTTTTCATACTGTCAAGTATGTTATTTGTGAGCTTGTCATATATGGATTTTATTATGTTGAGGCACATTCCCTCTATACCCACTTTGTTGGGAGTTTTTATCATAGATGCTGAATTGCATCAAATGCCTTTCTGCGTTTATTGAGATGATCATATTAATGTCTACATTCTTTTTTTTAAGTTTATTTATTTATTTTGAGAGAGACAGAGACAGCTTGAGTGGGGAAAGGACAGAGAGAGAGGGTGAGAGAGAGACAGAATCCCAAGCAGGCTCTGCAACTACCTGTGCAGAACACAATGAGGGGCTTGAACTCATGAAACCATGAGATCATGACCTGAGCCAAAACCAAGAGTCGGACCCTTAACCAACCGAGCCACCCAGGTGCCCCAGTGTCCACATTCTTGTAACCACCACCACATATACAAAACAATTTCAACATAAGGAATGTTAATCTCTGAAAACCATTGATCTGTTTTCTGTCCTGTATTAGTTTCTCATGGCATGACAAGTTCCCATAAACTTGGTGCCTTAGAATAATGGAGATTTATTCTCTCACAGTTCTGGAGGCCAGATGTCCAAAATAAGTATCACTGGATTCAAATCAAGGTGTAGGCAGAGCTCCAGTCCTTCTGGAGACTCCAGGAGAGAATCTGCTCTTTGCACCTTCAAGCTTCTGCTGGCTGACAGCATTCTTTGGGTGTGGCCACATTAACCCAACCTTCAAGGCCAGCATCCTCAAAATTCCCTCTCTGTTCCACCTTCGTATGACCTTTTCCTGTGAGAAAACTCTTTCTGCATCCCTCTTGTAAAGACACTTATGAGTGCATTTGGAGCCCACTTGGATAATTCAGGGTTATCACCCCATCTCAAGAATCTTAAATTAATCACACCTGCAAAACATTTTTTTTTTTTTTTTTGCTAGATGAATTAATATCTGAAGGTCCCAGGAAATAAGTTGTGGATACTTTTTTTTGGTGGGGGGGCGGGGGGATAGCTTAGTCTACCACGGGTCCCTATCACCTTTTTGGAAAGTCATATAAATGAAATAATGTAATACTTGAGACTCGTTTCTAAAACTGATCACAGTGTCTTTGAGACCTGTCTAATTTGTTGCATTCATCAATTGTTTATTCTTTCTTGTTGATGAGTAGTATTTCTTTGCATGGATGCATCACAAGTTATTTATCCATTTACTAGTTGAAGAATATTTGGATTATTTTCGATTTGGGTAATTATGAATTTGTGCTGCTATAAACATTCGTGCACAGGCTTTGTATGAATATAAGTTTTCATTTCTCTAGGGTAAATACCAGGAGTAGAATAAGTAGGTTGTGTGGTAAGTGTATGTATAACTGTGAGACACCGACAAACCATTTTCCAGAGTCACTGTACCACTTGGCATTCCCACCGCAATGCAG
Source organism: Herpailurus yagouaroundi (assembly GCF_014898765.1). Classification (NCBI taxonomy): domain Eukaryota; kingdom Metazoa; phylum Chordata; class Mammalia; order Carnivora; family Felidae; genus Herpailurus; species Herpailurus yagouaroundi. Next base: position 5,937,629 of record NW_024412394.1, on the reverse strand, counting down.
AAGACTTCCAGTTGCCCCATATCCTTGCCAGCACTTGGTATTCTCAGTATTTTTAAAAATGTAGCCATTTTAGGGGCGCCTGGGTGGCGCAGTCGGTTAAGCATCCGACTTCAGCCAGGTCACGATCTCGCGGTCCGTGAGTTCGAGCCCCGCGTCGGGCTCTGGGCTGATGGCTCAGAGCCTGGAGCCTGTTTCCGATTCTGTGTCTCCCTCTCTCTCTGCCCCTCCCCTGTTCATGCTCTGTCTCTCTCTGTCCCAAAAATAAATAAACGTTGAAAAAAAAAATTTTAAAAAAATAAAAATGTAGCCATTTTAATAGTTATAAAATGACATTTCATTGTGGTTTTAATTTTGTGTTTCTTTTAAAAAAATTTTTTTAAAGGTTTATTTATTTTTGAGAGAGAGAGAAAGATGGAGTTCAAGTGGAGAAGCCACAGAGAGAGAGGGAGACACAGAATCTGAAACAGCCTCCAGGCTCTGAGCTGTCAGCACAGAGCCCGATGCGGGGCTCGAACTCACTGACCAGAAGACCATGACCTGAGCCAAAGTCAGATGCTTAACCGACTGAGCCACCCAGGTGCCCCCATTTTTGGGTTTCTTTAATGACAGAGAATGTTGAACATCTTTTCATGTGTGTGTTTGTTATCTCTATATCTTCTTTTGGTGAAGTATCTGCTCAAATTTTTTGTCTTTTTTTAAAAAATTAGGTTCTTTTCTTGTTGTTAAGTGTTGAGTGTTCTTTATATATTATAGATATATTTGTCAGATATATGATTGGCAAATATTTCTCCCATCCTATGACTTGAATTTACATTCTCTTTTCTGTGTCCTTAGCAGAGCAAAAGTTCTAAAGTTTAACAAAGTTAAATTTATTTTCTTTTTCTTTTATGAATCATCATTTTGGCGTCATATCTAAGAACTCTTTGCCAAACTCAAGGTCACAAAGATTTTATAATGTTTTCTTATAAGAATTGTATTGCCTTACATTTTATATTTGGATCCATGGTTCACATAGGTCAATTTTTTGCATCTGGTGTGAAGTAGGTTGAGGTTGAGGTTTAATATATGGAGATCCAGTTGTCCCAGGACCAACTGTTGAAAACACGCACTGAATTGCCTAAGCACCTTTGTCAAAACTCAGTTGATCATATTTGTGTGAGTCTGTTCCTGGGCTCTATTTTTCTCCACTGAACTGTATGCCTGTTCTTTCCCTAATACCACATTGTCCTGATTACTGTAGTGTATAGTATGTTTTAAGATCAGGTAGTGCAAATACTTCAATTTTGATTTCCTATTTCAAAATTATTTTGAGTATTCAAGTTTCTTTACCTTTCCATATAATGTTTGGGCTCAGCCTGTCTTAAATCTGCAAATAATCTTGTTTGTGTGCGTCTTTGTAATTGTATATTCAAATCCATTTGGCGATAACACCGAGAGTTTATATTTGATTCTCTTTTGAATAATCGTGGCCTCAAATCTAGCACATCATTCCCCTTTAGGTGCCAGGTCACTCTTTTTGGCCAACCCACATTCAGTCACCAGGTTCCATTAATTCCTTCTTCCATTAACTGTCTCACTTCAGTGCACTCTTCCCTGTCACCGTCAAGGGTGTCGCAGAGGCGGGCTCAGTCCCTTAAGATCTCACCCCTGAATGTGTGTAGTGGATTCCCACCGGTCCTTTCTTAGCCCATACTGCTCTTCCTGCATCTGGCTGAAATCCTCCTCACTTGTAACTCTTCACCGGCTCCCCTGTGCCTACTGCACTAAGCCTAGGTTAACATTCAAGGTCTGCTCCTTGCCCACCCCCGTCTTCTGTCTTCCTCCATGCTTGTGACACCTTCTCCCTGGTCACGTTTGGAGGCATCACCTTCTCCTGTGAGGACCTTGACGTTTCCTACCCAGGTGTCTTTGCTCTTGCCATTTCTTCTGCCCAGTATACCCCCTTCCCTACAACTCCTGTCTTATTGTTTATACCCTGCTGAGATATTCAACCAATGTTACTTGTTGGGCATTTTACTAAATATGCCCTGGCAGATGGAAACACATCCCTGTCCTGCAGGACATGACTGGCACACACATAGCTGAAAGTCTAGGTAATTTATGCTAAATTCCAGATCACAAGAACTTGGGAATTCAGACAAAAATACTTTGAACATTAATCAGAGAAAGTTTCCTTCAAGGCCTAATGCAAACTCAACTTCCTTATAGATGCCCACCTACCTACCAACAGCCTAAAGAATGTGTGTGTGTGTGTGTGTGTGTGTGTGTGTGTACATGTGTATGTGTTAGAAGTGTGGGCCAGGGGCATTTAAGAACAATGCCTCTAGTTTATGAAGAGAGCTTAGTGAGCTCTTTGGTGACTAGTAATACTTCTTCATCTGTATAATAGTTAGCTAGTTTAATAAATAATTCTTGTTGCATTATTCAGAGAAAAGAGGCTACATCATCTCAGAGTTCAGGAAATTCACAGGGGAGAAAATACCAGGTATAGCTCACATAGATTTTGTGAAATTAAAGGGCAAGGTATGTATGTACTATTTGACTCTGAAAGGGAAAATGGTTGAAAGAATTTCAGGAATGAAAATCTAGCCCCATGATGGCTAACTATTGCTGCAGGAAGTAAAAAGCATGGATTGTAAAGATACCAATGTATCTTCTTTATCTTTGTACCCCTGATACCTAAACCAGCTGTAGGTTGTTGGTAGGCAAGTATTTGGCTCTCTGTATTTGTCTTTCAGTTACTGAACAAGTTGAACGAAAAAACACTGATTTGATTTTGGGACCCAGATATATGCACAGGCAGGCTTACTTGGAAGAAAAGCCATATGGCTGCAGCACCGCCACCTTGTGGCAGCATTGATAAATTGTAGGCTAAACTTCCAAGAAGATACACCTTTTTGAATGGTTAGTGTTCCTTAGCAAAGACTGTGCTAGCACATCCCTGCCAATGTCTCCCTTTTTCCCCAAGGTCTCAGCTAGCAGGGTCCTCATTAATGCATCTAAGGTAGGTGATTTCCAAGTTGCTCCCTCATAATGCAATCAAGGCCTTCAAACACTCTTTAAAATGCAAAAAGGACAGCATTAGGTATTATCATTTAAGTTTCTAGGGTCCTCTCCAAAATGACTTCCATTCCAGGCTCTAAAGCAGGTGTGTTTTTTTATTAAAAAATTTTTTGTTACTTGAAAGAGAGAGGGGGGGATGGGGAGAGGGGCAGAGGAGACACAGAGAATCTTAAGCAGACTCCATACTCAGTCCGGAGCCCGATGTAGGGCTCCATCTCACAACCCTAGGATCATGACCTGAGCTGTATTTAGCAGTCAGATGCTCACCGACTGAGCCATCCAGGCACCCCTAAAACAAGTGTTTTAAACTTGGGATCCAAGGATGGACTTATGTATGAATTCTTTGAAACTGTTTATCAAAGCGTGTGAGCATATGCATATGTGCATCTTTTCTGAGGTGGTGGTCCCTATCCTTTGACCAGATTTTCAAAAAGCATCCGTGACTCTGAAAAGTTATAAAATCCCTGCTCTGGGATGACACAGGTCACACTGACTCTTAAAAGGAAGACAGGGACTTTTGTTTAAATAAACGAGAGAAACAGAAGACATTACTGAACTTCTGAACATAATGAAAGATTTGATCTCTCCTCCTCTTTTCTCCTCTCTGCTCTTGACTTGCCCTCTTCCCAGACCCCATCCCACCCCCCACCCTCATGTCTCCCTATTTCCCACCCCCCCCACCATGGGGAGTAAGGAGGGAAATCAAACTTCACTTGCAGTTGAATGACCATCTGTCCTTCCAAAGGTTTATGAAGGAAAGGAAGAATTTTATAGCCTCCTGGGGAGATAGATTAATCCAAATTAGCTTGAGGCAAAGGAATCAGGCTATTCAAGATAACACCATTTTAAAAAACAGCCCTCTTATTTGTCTCCAGATCAGGTGCCTGGGCCCTGCATAGGAAGTTGATAAATGACTTAGTTATGTTTTCCGTTTGGGGCAAGGGCCTGCTTTTATCTCTGTGATTGCTTCTTTATTTGGCAACTCACAAACTTATCTGTTTTCCCTAATATAATTGCCTGGCCCCTCTCCACAGCTTAAAGTAATGTCAGCAGGGCTATCTTTCCGTTTTCCTCTGGAGTTTAATATTGTTTAAGCAAACGAATTGGACTCTATTTCACTTTGCTTATTTTCCTGTACCAGACCCAGTGATCGGTTATTTGGATTTTGCTTATTTTGTTCCTTCACCAAATTTCACTTGTGAAGTTCCCAAGTATATTGGTTATTGCCCCTTCCCCCGCTCCCTTATTTCCTTCTGTAAACATTTCTCTTCCTCCCCTACTGGGATAGGCACAGGTCTAGATGAGGCAGAATTTATGGGAGTAAATAAGGCTCAGGACCTGTCTTCAGGGATAAACTTTGCATTTCCGTAGCCAGAGCTACGGAAATCATGAAGATGGTTCACTGGACAAGGGTGCCCTGCCCAAGAGCCAGCAGGAGCTGAAAATCCAGCTGCCTCTCTGCTTGTCAAGCCATGCACCCTGGAGCAGAGCTGTGTCACCAGGAAGAAGGGATCCCTTTTCTTACTTGCAAAAAGGCATCCTGTGGGCTAGAAGTAGTCCTTCCTCTAATAGATAGTTGTTTTTTACTAGAATGAAGGGACGTTAACATAGGGACATCCAATCAGAAGTCTTGAAACCCAGAACCTTCTCCTCTCTCAGCCTCAGTTTCTTCATCTGTATAATGAGGGTGTTGGATTCAAAGATCTGTGGGGAGATCTTCACTTCCGACTCAATGCTTGTCATATTTAACTGAAGTGATTCCATTCGCCCATCTATTCATTCCATCCCTTTCAAGAATATGGGCATCCGGGGGGAGGAATGGCGTTAGGCCATTGTAGGAAAGAGATGAGACCTGATGAGTCCTTTTCAAGTAAAGTGTACTCTCAGGATCTCTGAGGACACATTTCTGCCTTTGACAAAGATCCTTTCCCTCCCATCTGAGAGTCAAGGTATTTACATGTCCCACTCCAGAGAGCAGCCATCATGTCATTATAGATGCAATCAATACCATCAGTGCCCGCAGCCAGCCATGCAGAGCAGAGAGGCTGGAGCATGCGTGGGCTGAGCCACCCTCTACCTTGACATAAAATATTATCATGGCTGTAAAGACTAATGAACTTCTCCCTCCCAGCCCCTGATCCCATGAGAGGTGGTGGGTGTTTTTACAATCAAAGCACCAACAGCCCAAATGAGAGGCAACAAACAATTATAAATACTGGATTAAATTGACCTTGGGTGTCTGGGGAGGGCACAGAGCCATAAGCAAGCATTAAAGCATGGAGGGTGTAGGTGGCAGGCTGATGTAGGAAGTGAGAGATGGCTCTGCCGTGGCAGTCATTCTTCCAGAAGCCCCATCCTGGGCACTAGAGCAGGCAGGCCAGGAGTTTTCTATTCTGTCGGGACCGTTTGCTTTCATCTGCCTGATTTACTTTTTCTTTTAAATGTTTATTTTACTTTTAAGAAGGCATGTGAGCAGGGGAGGGGCAGAGAAAGAGGGGGATAGAGGATCCAAAGCAGTCTCCATGCTGACAGCAGGGGCTTGATGCAGGGCTTCAACTCACAAACTGAGATCATGACCTGAGCCCAAGCCCCAGTTGGATGCTTAAGTGACTGAGCCACCCAGGCACCCTGATTTATTTTCTCTTTTATTTTTTTGTAATGTTTATTTATTTTTGAGAGAGAGAGAGAGAGTCACAGTGCAAGTTGGGGAGGGGCAGAGAGAGAGAGGGGGACACAGAATCTGAAGCAGGCTCCAGGGTCCAAGCTGTTAGCACAGAGCCCGCCGATGCGAGGCTTGAACTCACGAATGGTGAGATCATGACCTGAGCTGAAGTCAGATGCTTAATTGACTGAGCCACCCAGGTGCCCCTTTTTCCCTTTTAAACCCAGCCCTCTGCCAAAGAGGATTTGCAATGGCTACCAATAAAGACACCTAAAAGTGAATTTAAAATGGGCCGGGAAACTTCAAAGCTTCACTGTAGGGAATCATTCATTCATTCATTCATTCATGGATCTACCTGCTGAAATAGCAATTCACTATGTCACACCAGCCCTGTGCTGGGTACACAGCTTGATTCACGTGTTCCTTGTCATTTAGGAATTTATATGCTTGAGGCTTGCATAGTCTATTAGGAAACTGGGGGTGGGGGGCACTAGGCACCCTGGTATAGAGACGCAGGATGGGCTAAAAGAGGACAACCTGGCTTTTAGTCCCTACCTCACTGCTTTGGACGTAGGTGACCTCAGAGCCTTAATTTCCTCAAATGTAAAATGGGTGGTGGGACCAGGTCAGTGGGCATTTGATTCTCTAGGGAACTTGTTAAAGCTGAAGATTCCTGAGATTCCCAGAGATTCTGCTTTCAAATGTCTGCAAAGGAGACTGAAGTCTCTACTTTAATAGTCCCCTGACCCCCACCCCTGGAGGGATTCTGATGTTGGGGTCTCTGGATGTACTTTGAAAAACTCTGGGCCAAATACTCTAAATAAAGGATATTTGCTGGAAAAAAAAAAAGTCAATAGTTCACTGGTAGGCAGAGGTGATCAGATGGGAAAATGAAGAAGCCAAGAGGGCTCAGAGAAGGGTGATTTCAATGTGTGGGGTAGACCAGGATCTGAGGGCCCCTTAGAGGAGCTGACAAACTACCCCTTACAAGATGTGTGAGGCTTGGCTGTGGCCTTTCTTCATCTTCTACGGTTAGGATGGGGCCAGTTTGTTGGAATTTGGAAAAGAAAAAGTACTTAAATACATTACATTTTCATAACATTTAAAAACATTTATCAGGGCGCCTGGGTGGCTCAATTGGTTAAGTGTCTAACTTCGACTCAGGTCCTGATCTCATAGTTTGTGAGTTTGAGCCCCACGTCGGGCTCTGTGGTGACAGCGTGGAGCCTGGAGCCTGCTTCAGATTCTCTGTGTGTGTGTGTGTGTCTCTCTGCCCCTCCTCTGCTCATGCTCTGTCTCTCTTAAAAATAAATAAACATTAAAAATATAAAATAAAAAAATGAAATAAAAACATTTATCAAGTACCCAAACTTTAGGAACTAAAACTAAAACAGATAGGTAGCAGGATAATGCTTAAGAGGTGATCTTTATTTGAATAAGTACAATTTTTTTTCCCAACTACAAAACTCAAGGATGACTTTCTTGGCCAGGCTAAGGCACAAAGGAAAGGAACTTTTAAAATGGAAAACACAAGTCCAGTACTCAAAGCAAATGCATATTTCATTCTGAAATATGAAATGTTCCAAAAATTCCTTTCACTGGCTCAGGCTGAAAAGGCCAAGAGAAGCCTCTGGATTTTCCTGTGTGTGACACTGAAGGCAAGTGTGTGCATGGGGCAGTGCATATGCTAAAATGTGGAGGCCACCCTTGGATGGCAGTGAGGGTGGGAGTGGTTAAATGGGAACCAGAAGGAAGGTATAATTTTACACTGAGAAACTAAGGACCTAGAAGGTGGATATCTGTGAAGTACTTGAAGGACCTTTATTCCTGGTGACAGTCTAGGAACTTGGTCTCCTGGTCTGGAAGGGCTCTGACAAGGAAAATGGGTGGAGGCCCCTAAGGTAAGTTGGCCACAGGTTAGGAGGTGGTCCAATCACCCAGGGTGGTGGCATCCTCTTACTGGCAAGATCATGCTAGTACTCCTAGGACAGCATCAAATATGTCATCCATCACGGTTAAGGAGAGAGGCTGCTAGAGCTGGGTAGAGGCTGCTTGACAGCCACACGTTCCCTTCTAGATCCAGATCTTAAAAGATCTTCCCCCAGGAAGCAAATCATGGTTTGGGGGGTAAGAGTCAGGGCTGTCTCTGTGGGCATGCAGCTTAGACAGGCCCCATGTTTGGTTCAACGTTCTGCTGTTGCCATTTTGAAATTCCTAATAATTTTCTCTTTGAACTTGTGTTTTAGCTTCATGAGCACAGAATTCCGGTGGACCCACAATGTGTGGGAGTTGAGTGAGGCAAGGTAGAAAGCAAGGACAAGTTAAGCAGTGATTTAGGACTAAGCAGAGCTGCTGACAGCCCGGAGAGTCCACACTTTCCATTAGAACCAGAACCTGCTTTGAACACAGAAAGAAGGCCGTGATGTTCTAAGAAACATGAATGACTAAGGAACTCTGTCATATCTGCATTCGCCAATCACTTGATGCCCAAAATGGTAGCACAGACGGTGAAGGCAAAGACATGGTGAAAACAGCTCCCTTTCCTTCAGTCCTTCCTCCTTGGTCAGCCGAAGGTAGAGGGTAGGTAGAACACACATGAATCAAGAAGTGAAGTTTAAAAGTTTAGTTTTGTGCGGTGTTTCCACTATTCTGGTAAGAACTAAACACATATACATGTATAAGCTACAAAATGAGAACTGTATAATTCTGGTGACTCTGCATATGACATAAAGTCTCTTTTATCTACTCTTGGGTTTGGCTCAGGTCAAGATCTTGTGGTTCATGAAATCAAGCACTGCACTGGGCTCTGCACTGCCAGTGCAGAGCCTGCTTGGTATTCTCCCTCTCTCCCTCTCTCTCTGTTGCTCACCCGCTTGTGCTGTCTCACTCTCAAAATAAATAAACTTTAAAAATTAAATGCCAGAGGACAATATAAAGATGAATGGTAAAATTCATGCTTAATGAAAAAAGTCTAAAGTTTCATTACTTACATTGATGTTAAATAACAATTGAAAAACACCATGCCACGTCAAGAGACCCCAGGAAAAAAGAAAGAGCATGTGTTTTAGTACCTTTAATGGTATTTTCCCATTGGCAAATGCTTTTTGATCAAGGGTCCTGAAATTTCATTTTGCATGAAGCCAGCCAATTATGTAGTTGGCCCTGGGTAGAGGACAGCTCCAGTTCTGGAAGAAGCTGAGAGGATCTCTCTGTAGTAGGATTTGATGATCACGTCTTCCTGGAGTTACAGCCACAAGTGTTTGAGGCCCTGGTGCCTCGGTTTTACTTGTATTCGTTTCTGTCCCCAGCTGGCAGCCTGCCTTTCCCTCCAGCAAAAGCTCTTTCTGCAGCACCTGCTGTCACTGACTTTCTGATCCCAAAGAGCAATTTAGGCTTTATTACATCTCATCCCCTCCTCCCCGCCCCCTTTCTCCTAATTCATCCTCCTGCTCCTAAGTTCTCTGCTTATAAGCTTTTACTTCCTCTGAAGCAAAGAGCACCTGCTCTCCATCTTCCCACCCATGCTCCCGCAGAGTCAATGCCTCTCCACCTGCCAGGTCATTAAGAACTTGGGCTTTGGCTGCGAGGCTGTGCATCTATTTTCTAGGAGAGCTTTGATGGAATGCTGTGCCCTAGAGTCAGGGTCCAATTTCTCTGTGCCTCTCTGACATCTCGTCACTCAGTTTAGACTGGAAACGGACTCTCCCTTTTCAACCATTCTTCATTTTGTCTCAGATGGAGACCTGTCTACCGCCTCTCTCCTTGGACCATGTATCTTCTCACCCAGGTCACTGGGTGTTTCAGCATCCCAGTGCAATTATTCAGAATGGGAGTTTCATGCTCTTGGTGCAATAGAGCTTCTTGTAGGACTTTCTGAGATTTCTGATAATATTTGATTCATTTACTGAGCTCAGTATTTCATTCATTCTAATCTTCTCCAGAATAGTTCCACGCCAACCCCAAGCCTGAGATTTTCTTTTCTGGAACTGAATAGCACACAGACATCATCTTCACTTTACTTAGCTTATCTTTATTACAGATTCTTTGGCTCTCTGGAAGTTTTTATAAAATCGCTTGTAAAATTGTGTGACCTTTCCACAGAGTGCCAGCTTTCCAGTGAATTCTTCATATTCTGCTCTTCCTCAGTTCTCCAAGCAGCCAGCACATTTCCTGTGCATCTGAACAATTTCTTCAAGTCATCTGATTATATCTTTGAGCCCAGATACTTCCTTAGGGAGATGTTTTTTTTAGGTCTTGATTTTCCTAAAAGATAATCTTTGCTGTTTTGATATTCTGTTTTAAATTTTTTTAAGTTTTATTTATTTATTCTGAGAGAGAGCGAGACAGAGTGAGCAGGAAATGGGGCAGAAAGAGAGGGAGAGAGAATTCCAAGCAGGGTCAGCACTGACACGGAGCTTGGACCCACGAACCCTGAGACCATGAGCTGAGCCACAACCAAGAGTTGGACATTCAACCAACTGAGCCATCCAAGAGCCCCTGATGTTCTGTTTTTAACTGGAAACTTTTTACTTTGGAAATTTCACACCTACAGAAAGGTCAAGAGATTAGTATGATGAACATCCCATATACTCCTCAATTAGTGAACAAGATTCACTAATTGTTAACATTTTGTCATATTTTCTTTTTACGTATTGATGTATACGTTTTTTTGCTGAATAATCTGGAAGCAAATCATAATATGACTCCCCATCTCTAAATATTTCACCATAAATCTCCTATAAATAAGAACATTTTCCTACTACAATGCCATATTCACATCTCAGAAAATTAACAGTAATTCCAGAATCTAAAATATGGCCTATAAGAAAATTTCCTTATTTGTACCAAAAATGAATGGGACAACTTTTCAACCATTTTTTAAAATTTTGCCAAGATAATTAAAATTTTTTTTTTATCTGAGAGAGAGTTCATGAGCAGGGGAGAGAGAGAATCCCAAGCAGGCTCCACACTCTGTACAGAACCCAATGCAGTGCTCAATCCCATGACCCTGGGATCATAATATGAACCAAAATCAAGAGTCGGACACTCAGCCAACTGAGTGGCCCAGGTGCCCCAGCCAAGATAATTTTAAACTACTATGCAACCTGTTATTTGATCACTTGATACCTTTTACTCTTTATAGAAAGGAGTGTTTCCCCCCAAAAGAAGTGGGCAAACACCACTCTCAAGGAGCAGTAAAAGTCCCATGTTCCAAAGGCATGTGATAAAAATCCAGCCTGGTGTCAACTTCTCAGGCAGAGTGGCCCGTAGTATCATGGCATATCAACTTAGGAACCCATCATTTCCACTGCCTGCATTTATTCTTGGCCATATTCTGAGGCACTGATGCTTCCAAGTTCACATACAATTAAGTTCCCAGACTCTGCTAACATATTTAAATCCTTTTCAGTCATTTCCATTCTAACAATGGACTCCTCTCTCCCAGGCAATGCTTGTTCTCTTGTTATAATTCCTTGTTATCTTCCATTCTGAGTGTTATTTGGGTTAAAGTTGGTCCTCCAGTAATTTCTTCGGAAAGAGTTCGTAAGAACAATCTTTCCTAAATTCTTGCATGTTCACAAAATGCTTATTACTATCTTTTAAATAAAAATTTATATGATTTTAAAGGGAATTTTAAAGTAAACATTTTAGGTTGCACTTTCTTTCCTTGAATGATTGTTAGGATTTGTTCTACTGACTTCTCATGATGGGCGTTGACTTAGAGACACCTGAAGTCAGCAAGTCACTAATGTTGTTTTTTTATCTGACTGCCCCAAAGGGTCTTTATCTCTGAAGTTTAGTAATTTCACTAGAATAGATCATGATAATAAGAATCCTTGTTATTTTTTTTTTTTTCTGGAACCAGCTATCCCTTTTAATAGCTAAATTCAAGTCTTTCTTGGTTTCTGGGAAGTTTTGATTAATTGTATGTATCTTTAAATATTTGTTCTAGTCCCGATTTCTGGGTTTTTTTTTTTTCCCCTCCAGAGCTGCCATTTATTTATATATTTTTTAGTATATTGTATTTACTTGGCTTTTCTTGTCTTTTCCTTCATTTTGGGGGTTGTATTTTTCTTCTGGGGTAATTATATACAAGAAGCAACACAAGTTTAAGTGTACGATTTGATACATTTTAACATCTATATATACCTGAGAAACCACTGCCACAAAGAGTGAACATATTTATCACCCCTCGAATTTCCCAGTACCTTTTATAAACCCTCCTCGTGTCCTTTCCCACCCTTTCCCCATTCGTGTGCACCAATGGTCTGCTTTCTGTCACTTTAGGTTACTTTTGTTTTCTAAAATTTTATATAAATGGTATCATACAGTATATATTCTTTTTTGGTCTGGATTCTTAGTATAATTATTGAGATTCATCCATGTTGTTAGATATATCAGTAGAAGTGGGGAGGGCAGACATCCTTGCCTGGTCTTTTTTTTTTTTTTTTTTTTTTTTTTTTTGAGAGGGAGAACAGGGGAAGGGCAGAGGGAGAGAGAAAGAATGTGTGAGTGAACAGAGGAGGGGCAGAGGGAGAGAGAGAGACAGAAAGAAAGAGAGAGAGGGACAATCCTGCAGATTCCATGGCCAGCATGGAGCCAGGCATGGGACTCAATCCCATGACCCTGGGATCATGACCTGAGCCGAAATCAAGAGTCGGATGCTCAACTACAGAGCCACCCAGGCACCCTTTTCCTTGCCTGATCTTAAGTGAGAATTTTTTCTCTAATTCTTAGATGGTTCATTCTCTATCCTCCCCAACCTCCTCCCTTGGCCTCCTCAGGTGGTTTCCTCACGTTGCATGCCCTTATCAGAATTCAGCTGAAGACTCAGGAGGGCTTTCAGTACATTTCTGGAGTGTGTGCATGCTCTCTCTCTCTCTCTCTGAAGCTCCCTTCTGTCTCATGTTCTTCTTTGAAAACTAGTTGCCTTAGCATCTCGAGCCTTCCAGCTTCTACCAAACTGAATGATCACAGGTTCTGATTAGGTTTTTCCTCTCTGTGCCATGACCTAAAAAACTCTCAGTGGTAACCTGGGGCAGACTTGTAGGGCTCACCTCATGTATTCCCCATCACTCGGAAATCAATGAATACCACCAAATTATATCCAATATTTTGAACATCTTCATTGCAGGTATTTTGTTTGCTTTTTCGGTTTTTTCTTTCTCTTCAGGCAGAGAGTAATTCTAGCCCTTGTTATCCCATCTTGTTCCGAAGCAGAAGCCACTGTCGCACAGACCTTTGATGGCTAAACTGAGTGAGGAGCGTTTCTTCTCCATCTGGTACTTGCAGGAGTTCATCCAGGAAGTTAGGTTCCAAATCAGCAGGAATTCTCCTTATAATCTGGGGATGGGAGTTTGGTCTTTCCTTCTCTTCAGACAGTAGGTACAGACAGCCAGTGGGCTGATACTAAAGAAAACCTCTTCTCTCCCCTACTGTAACACTGAGAGTTTCTTCTCCTTTCTTCCTCAGGCCCAAGCTAGATGCAGGCAAGCACCGATTCCTGGTATAAGCACCCACTTCTCACTCTTCTAAGCAAAGGACTGAGGTTCTATCACTTCAGGTGTGCCCCTCACCTCACATGAGGGTACTATGCAAACCTTGGACATCTGCAGCCTCTGCATTCTCTCCTGTTCCCTCCCTGGCTCCTGATCTACGTCTTTGGACACTCTTCCAACCTATTAGAGTTTGACTTTCTTATAGTTTTAACAAAGACAGAGTTTGAATTTCCATTTCTTGTTCTCTTTGTTCCTTTTAGATGATTTCTAGGAGAACAGAGGCACATCTACTTGAGTCTCTCATCTTCCAAATGGAAGTCAGGGACCACTTAGTTATGGCTGTTTTGCATCCATTTTTTTTTTTTTGCATCTTCACTAAGCCTGACACAATCTCTGATCCCTAACAGGTAGTTAATAATGTTTGAAGAATGACTAGAAGACAATACAGCAATCCCCCCTTAACCTGGGTCTGCACAGACAGACCATGGCTTCCTCTCCATTTGAGGTACCCCAGAATGCATGGACATCTTTCTGCCATGGAGTCTGGAGCCCCCCAAGTGTTGACAGGGCTGATGAGAGTCTAAGAACATGAGACTGTCTGAGTCTATCAAGAGCATGGGCTTTGGAGTTGAACTGAGTCTGAAACTCAACAATAACATTTACTGCTTGTTGGACAATTATACTCAATAGGGTTCTCCAGAGAAATAGAACCAATAGGATGGATGTGGTTAGTTAGATAAAGATTTGGATACTATTCATTTATCTATTTAACTGTATCATTTTTCTGCCTACCTACCTACTTACCTACCTACCTACCTATCTGGGGAGAGATCTTAAGGAATTGGCTCATGTGACTGGAGAGGCTGGCAAGTCCAAAATCTTCAGGGAAGTTCAACAGGCTAGATATTTTGTCAGGAGTTGATGTATATTGAGGTCTTAAGTCTAAAGGGAGTCTGGAGGCAGAATTCCTTCTTCCTACTCTTAGGCCTTCAGCCATCTGGATGAGACCCAACCACATTAAGGAGAGTAATCAACTTTATTCAAAGTCTCTTGATATAAATGTTAGTCACATCTCAACAATACCTCCACAGCAACATTGACTGGTGTCTGACCACACAACTGGCCACCATAGCCTAGCCAAGTAGATACATAAAATTAACCATCACAGACTGAGTAATTCATTTGATCTCTCTGATCCTCAGCTTTCTCATCTGTAAAAAGAGGCTATTACATATTCCTCAGAGGACTGGTGTGAAAAATCAAATTGGATATATATGTAAACCACCTAACATAGCATCTGGCAAATCACAGGCACTTGCTAGATGAAAGCTACTGTTGTTTCGTCTAGAAGATGTCCCTGATATGGTCTCCTGGAATCCAGTCCACTCTCTCCCATGCCCCCCATTCTTCTGTCTGTATTACAAAGGCTGAGAGTTCCAACATCTACTTGGCCAGACTCCCTTGCAGCTAGAGATTTTAGGCTGAGATAAACTTAGGCAAAATTTGGAAAGAGGAAGTAAGCAAGATTGGACAGATGTGGTTGCAGCTGCCAGAGGCCAAGTCCAAGTTCCTGGTCACCAGGTTCATGGGTTCACATCAAAGTGACTGCACAGCAGAAGCAGCAATTTCCTGACCTCTGGCTGCAGCTGTGGAGGTATGACCTTGAAACACTAGTCTTCGAGTGGTTCCTGACTTCTATTCCTCCTGGAGGTACCTAATTGCTCATATTAAGTCTAATTGCTTTGGGCTTGAGAAACCAAGAGTGGTTTCTGTTTCCCACACTAAATCCTGATGGTTAACTTAAGACTTCCCTAAAGGTCACTTCATTATGCTTTCCTGTCTATATCTGGAAGGCTTTGTAGGCTGGCACTTTCCCCACCAGGTCCAGGAAGGCTCCCTGGTCCTCCTCAACAGGCCACGTGAGAGAGAGACAAGGCCCAATGATTAAAGCTTTCATAATGATACAAACAGAGAGCATCAGCACCAACCAGCCCACACAGGGCATTTTACTACCTGCACTGGAGCTCTGGCTTTGCATTTGGATCTCAATGTAGAACAGACAGTTCTGCTAACTGGAATCTTCCATCAGCATGATGCTTTGCCTCTGGATGTTGCTCAGAGCAGAGCTTGGGCATCTGTCTTTCAGCAGCCAGACTTTATTGCATTATAATATTTATAGCTATAAACACTTGGGCGCACTTAAAGGAATATCTTCTTAAAACAACAACAAAAACGAAATCACATTTCCCAGGTGAGGACACACACCGCAAACTCTTCATCATAGGTGAAGACATTCATAAAAAGTGGCCTTGCCTCCTCCCTGGCCCCAGTCCCACTGCAGCCAGGAGGGTGCTATGAAAGAGTGATTTTTTTTTTAATTTTTTAACGTTTATTCATTTTGAGAGATAGAGACAGAGTGCGAGTAGGGGAGGGGCAGAGAGAGGGAGACACAGAATCCGAAGCAGGGTCCAGGTTCTGAGCTGTCAGCACAGGGCCCAATGTGGGGCTCGAACACACGAACTGTGAGATCATGACCTGAGCCGAAGTCAGACGCTTAACCCACTGAGCCACCCAGGTGCCCCAAAAGAGTGATTTATAAAACACGGCTGGTGAGAATCTTAGACACATGGGTGGGCTGGGGAGTGCTGACTTAATGAGCCCAAAGTTGAGGGTTAAGAAAACAGGGAGAGACAGGGAGGTAAGAACATGCAGACAGACTAGTTATGACTGCTGAGGGCAGGAATGGCTTTGGGGGGAAGGACTTCTTTAAGATTTTTTAATAATAGCGTTTACCTTTATCAAGTGCCTACTGCCTATATTTCACATATAATATTATTTTATCGGTACAACAATCCTATGAGATAGGATTATTAGCCCCGTTTTGCTTATGAGAAATCTGAGGTTTAGAAAGATAGGAACCTTCCTTCAGGACACTAGTGGAATCAATTCTAGAGAGTCTGTACCCAGACCCAGGTTGGTAAACACTGTGCTACGTTGCTGACTCTGAGAATGATCAGAGGTATTATACCAAAGAAGGGACCAGGTTTCCAAAATTCTGGGTTAACAGAAGCAAAACAGGTTGAATGTTTTGTCTGTTTGTTTTTGCTGCAGGACTTCTCAGAGCCTTCAATGTGCTGTTGTGACTGATGGGAGGGAGAGCCATTGAAAGATGAGGAGGAAGAAAGAAAAGTCTTTTTTTCACAAGTGTTGAACTGCAGTTACCTAAGAAAGTATTCTGCATCCAACCTCAGACAAAATACCATGCATCTAAAACATAGACAAATTTGTGTATCCGGCAGTAGATAGCTTTTTAGTGTAAGCGAGAATAAACACATACATACAGTGAATAGACTGCACAAACTGGGAAGAGAAAACTCGGCTAAAGTGGTCATCATTAAGTGAGTAACACCAATGTGCCCCTTATTTGTATATATTTTTCTTTTCTTTTCTTACAATGGAAACATCTGCTGTTTCTACACTGCGGCCAACAGAGCTGACTACATAATTTGTGGGGCCCCTGCAAAATGAAAGTGCAGGGCTCCTTGTTCAAAAGGCAGGAGAAAATGTTGTTAATGTTGTTGGGTGTACAAAAAAATAGATTTTTCCTTTCTTCTGCCAGTCATAGTGGGTTTTTTTGTTGGTTTTTTTGTTTTTTTCTTGCTATGTAAAGTCCTTCTAAGTAAAGAAAAATTAACGTTTTAAATTATTAGCATGAATTTTACTTCTTTATACTGTGCAATGCCAGTTTAAAAATCTTTTTTAATGTTTATTTATTTTGAGAGAGAGAGCGCACATGAGAGAGAGAGAGAGAGAGAGAGAGAGAGAGAGAATGAGTGGGGGAGGGGCAGAGAGAGAGGGACACAGAAGTTGAAGCAGGCGCCAGGCTCTGAGCTGCCAGCACACAGCCCGATGCGGGGCTCAAACCCACAAACCATGAGATCATGACCTGAGCCAAAGTCAGATGCTTAACTGACTGGGCTACCCAGGCGCTCTTGCGCAATGCCACTTTTAAATGCAGACTATCAGACCAGGAGCAGAGCCCTCCTGAGCACAGGAGTCCATGTGGCTGCCATGACTTTATGCATTTCAGACAGTAATATCAGGCTTCTGACATTTACAGTGTTTCTCCTGTGGGAAGTTATGGACGTTTTTGACTCACAGGGTCCACCTTTGGAAGACTATAATGATAGCTTCATTAGAGAGAGAGAGAGAGGAGTCAGCAAGAAAAATGTTTCCCTTGCATTTCTTGAAGCTGTAAATGTCACTGCTCATTGTAAGGAAATGTTTCCAGGGCCAGCACTGATAAACCAATCAGGCGACTTCAGGTGAAGACATTCATAAACGTGTTTGAAACTTGCCTGGCAGCTTTTAGGCCAGAGGCTGAGGAAATGACTTCCTTGGGAGAGAAGGAGAGAACAAAGACACCACTCTTCCAGCTAGGAAAGGCTGGGGAACTGGACTTCACTGGGGAGAGCACTTTTCTTTCTAGAGGCTGCACTGGACAGAGTTAAGACTGCTGGCTGCCTTTTCTCTCCATCTTTCCCTGCCACATGGAATCTGGTGTAATATGCCTTACATAGAACGAATGTTCTGCCCACTGGTGCCTCTTCTTTGCTCATTCATAAAACTAGCATTTACAATCCTCATAAGAACTTTATGAGGCTTGTGCTATCTGCCCCCCTTTTCCTGGTAAGTGAACTGAAACTTCAAAGGATGATGTGATTGACAGAAGTCACCCAGCCAGAGTGGACTGCCCTGAGCCTAGAGGCCAGGACTGGCTGGCTCCGAAGTGTACCCTTGCCTTCAAGGTCTCCCTGCCTCTGGGTATCATCCTGAGCCCTGAAGCCAGGTACTGAATCAGCATCACAGTGCTGGCTGCAGGTCTATCTGCTGGTCTCACAGGGGTTGAGGATTTTATTAAATACCAAATGTATACACACACGCGCGCACGCACACACACACATACACACACACGTAATGTATAGTCTAAAAGAGAAATCTTCAAAATCTGAGCACATTCTGTTGACTGGCCTTCATGATACCAAATCTCTACCCCTGAAAGTATATTTGATTTTTGGGAATGGAAGAAAATAATTTGGAGTCTATGATACTGTGATTTATAATGAGAAGTATATATTTGGTCTTCATCCCCAGTCCCTGACACAGGCTCCTAAAGCCCTTATAAATTAAAAAAAAAAAAATTTTTTTTTAACATTTATTCATTTTTGAAAGACAGAGAGAGACAGAGCGCAAATGGGGGAGGACCAGAGAGAGCGGGAGACACAGAATCCAAAGCAGGCCCCAGGTTCTGAGCTGTCAGCACAGAGCCTGACACAGGGCTTGAACTCATGGACCACGAGATCATGACCTGAGCTGAAGTCGGACGCTTAACCGACTGAGCCACCCAGGCACCCTTAGCCCTTATAAATTCTTAACTCATCTGAACACTAGAAGCATCTTTTGTTCTAATGAGGTGACCTTGGGCAGGGTCCTCAATGGCTCCTGGATGGGGACTGGTCACCAGAAAGACCAAGCCATGATTAGAAGCTTGGAATTTTCAGCAGCCTTCCCCACTTCTCCAGAGAGGGGAAGGGGTTGGAAATGGAGTTAATAATTAATCCTTCTTGGGGCGCCTGGGTGGCTCAGTTGGTCGAGTGTCCAACATTAGCTCAGATCATGATTGTGCAGTCTGTGAGAGCCCCGCGTCAGGCTCTGTGCTGACAGCTCAGAGCCTGGAGCCTGCTTCGGATTCTGTGTCTCCCTCTCTCTCTGCCCCTCCCCTGCTCATACTCTGTCTCTCTCTCTCTCTCAAAAATAAACATTAAAGATTTTTTAAATAAAAAAAATTAATCATGCTTATGTGAGGAAACCTTCATAAAATCCCAATAGTACACAGCTCAGAGAGCTTCCGGTAGGTTAAAGCATCCATGTATCAGGAGAGTAACACACCCCAACTCCACAGAGACAGAAACTCCTGTGGTTGGGACCCTCTCAGACCTCACCTCATGTATCTCTTCATCTGTCTGGTCATCTGTATCCTTTATCATCCTTTAAGAAACTGGTACATTTAAGTTAAGTGTTTCCCTGAGTTCTGTCATTTGTTCTACCCAATTAATTGAACACGAGAGGGAGATCATGGGAATGCCTGGTTTATAGTCAGGTCAGACAGAAGCTGGGGGTAACCTGGGACCTACTAGTTGTGATTGGCATCTGAGGCAGAGGACCGCCTCGTGGGACTGAGCCCTTGACCTGTGGGATCTGTCGTTGTCTCTGGGATAGTCAGGGATCTGACTCTCCTGGGAGATAGTATCAGAATTGCGTTTGATTGTAGGATACCCAGTCACAGAGAATTGCCAGCTGGGTGTCCCAGAGAAACTTCCTTACATTTGGTGATCAGAAGCGTCAGAAGTGTTTTGTGGGAAAGTAAAGGGAAAGACTTAGGTTCTGCCTCTACAGAGCCTGATAATTCAGTGGATTAAGTGAGCTGTGAATTTATTTAGTGGGCAGAGTGGTAAAGGGAGGGAATGGCAGAATGAAGGTATGTATGGATGGATGTGTCCATGTGTTCTACTGCCTGCCCTGAGCCACACACCCTGGCTGGTGCTGCTGTGTTCATCTTCCGCTCGTCTATGGCCACACTACAATGTGGGTATTATTATCCCCATCTTCCAGGTCAAGGTCAAAGAGGTAAAATTACAATTTTCCACCAGTTAGTAGCAAAATTGGGAGTGGAATCCAATTTGCTTTAAGGGAATGAGAACCTTTTTTTTTTTTTTTTTTTTGGTCAAAGAACAAAAGAAACAAAAAGAAAAAAGAAACTCATGGCTATAAAGCAATGAGATGATTTTCTCATTTGGCTCCAACAACTGGCTCTGCAGATAATTTTAAACCAATGAATTTGAAAATGTTTGGGGGAAATGGCAGCATTATTTTAATGGGAGGAAAGCTCCCAAGGAGACCAGCATGATGGGAACGAACACTTCACGTAGCTGTTTCCGCTTTATTTTTGTTTCAAGTCAGAGAATTTCCTAGCCACATCTTGGATATCGCTCTTTAGAACCCCAGATCTTGACACTAGAACAAACCTCAGAGACCTCGTTCAGCACCCTCATTCCAGGGATGCAAAAGTCAGCACCCGAGACGGCGGGGGGGGGGGGGGGGTGGAGACTTGCTCAAGATCACACAATGAATTTGTGCCAGAACCCTGACTAAAGAAACCCCAGGTGCTTGGGGCGCCTGGGTGACTCCATTGGTTGAGCTTGACTTCAGCTTAGGTCATGACCTCACAGTTGGAGAACTGGAGCCCCATGTCAGGCGGGCCCTGTGCTGACAGCTCGGAGCCTGGAGCTCAGGTCATGATCTCCCGTTCCGTGAGTTTGACCCCTGTGTCAGGCTCTGTGCTAACAGCTCAGAGCCTGGGGCCTCCTTCGGATTCTGTGTCTCCCTCTCTCTCTGCCCCTCCCCCACTCACACTCTCTCAAAAATAAACATTAACAAAATAACAAAAATAAAAATAAATAAATAAACCCCAGGTGCTTGGCAATGCAGCAGCACACAGCTTCCTCTCCACTTCTCGGTTCCTCATTCATACAACTTTCTAACCAGACCTTTCTATGTGTCACTTAAAGTGCATTCCCTCATTAAGTCTTCAAGGAGACCTTATGAGTGAGAAGTATCATTCCCATTTCAGGAGTAATAAAACCAAGGCCCAGAGAAATTAAATAATAGGGCCAAGTTACAGAGCTAGGAAATCGAGGCCCTAGGACTTGAACCCAGGTCTGCCCACCTCCAGGTCCCATGTATTTAACACCCAGCACTGCCTCCTTTTGTCCAAGCTCCTTCTCCTCCTTCCTCTTGTGTCCCAAGGGGCCGAGGATAAGGCCCTGAAACCCACACTCCCTCCAGCCAGTCACTTCCCTTCTTTCCGCGTTTAGCAACACAAACAGCCTGTCCAGCCTGTCCTCCTCGCACGTTTGTTTTGTGTTTGTTTTGTCCGAGGCCTGTCTTATTCCCTGGGAACCCAGAGAAACAATGAGTTGTTACCCAAGCCCTCCGGGGCTCCGCCCCCATCCTGGACTGCTTCCTCAACTTCCCCTGCTCACGCTGATCCCCAGCAGAGACTGCATTGCAGCCCCTCCAGCTAGTCTACAAAGTGCGTCAATCACTTGTTTACTTGCTTTTCCTGCCCGGCTTTGGGGGTTCCGCTGGCTATTTCTTCTCTCTGGAAGTTCTCCTGAGGTGAGCTTTGATCTTCACAGAGGAAGAGGCAACGGGAAGATGATGAGAGATGCTAGAAGTCTATCAGCATCTGACTCATTCTGTGGGGGGAAAAAAGCCCTCTCTTAAAGCAAGCAAGTATGCTTATGAGAACTGCATCCTGGCCAGTGTCTGGATGGGGGTCTCCCTTTTTTCTGGGATGGAGTTGGAAAAGGAATAAAAATTCCACAAGGCAGAAGCCAATTCTCCAAAGCCATTCTACACTTAGCTTGCAGTAATACTCATTGAATAATAAACCAACATACAACCTTTTCACAAAAAGCCACGGCTGCAGACCGCCTCCCCCCAACGCCTCGCATTGGAGAGAGATGTTTTTAGACGTATATCTAAAAGGTTAGTTGTAAAAAAAACAAAAAACAAAAAACAACCAAAAACAAAACAAAAACGTGCTGCCTTCGGGTCCTCAAAAATCCATATTAACATGAAAATGTACCACTGGGTAAGGACAAGTAAATATTGAAATAAAATGTCAGGGTCCCAACAAGAAATGGAAGAGACACTCAAAATGGTTCGGCTGAAGAAAACTGCATATGGGACAATTCATAGAGGTGTGTGTGGAATTAAGAAAACACTAAGGGGTGGTGAGGTAGGGAGGGAGAGGGGGAGAAATATCCTTGACCTCTGTCTCTCTTTCCTGCCTTCTATTCTCCTAACAGTGCTTCCCATTGACAGAATCCAGCTAAAAGCCAAAGAACAGAGGCGCCTGGGCGATGTAGTCTGTAGAAATCAGCCTTTGGGGCACAGAGCAAGGTGGACAGGGCAGAGAATGCATCAGGAAAGGCAAACGGAGAATACACAGCCTCCTACATCATACCTTCTCACTAATAGCTTAGGGGGTGGCTCTGGGTTGCTTTTCTATGCAGAGCGGTCTTTCATGGAATCCAGGTCAATACAACAGGATTCCAAGTGCTGTGAAAACAATTTATTAAAGTGGTCTGAGAAACCTCAGTGTTGCGCTGCTGGTTGAGTATTTTGCTATTCCTGTTACCTCTTGATTAGGGCTCTGAGAGAGGGAGAACCTTATGTCCTTTTTCATAGTTCCCTCTGTTCGAGACCCAGAGAGTACATATGAACATATATGATTTCATAGCTTCACAGGGTGGCTTAGCTTGGTATGTAAATTTTTATTGTAAAGTGTACAATATGTATGGAAGAGTATTTTAGATACATGTAGAGTTGAAAATATATTACATTTAACACCTCTGTACTTACAACAGAAATTAATAGAACATTGACCAGTGCCTCAGAAGTCTGCCAAATATCCCTTTCTAAATAAAACCTCCAACCTCTTCCCCAGAGGTAACCATTATCTTGACTTTTGTGCTAATCATACTCTTGGTTTTCCTTATAGGTTTACCACCTAGGTATATTTTTCTAAACAACGAGTATTGCGTAGAAGCATAAATCTAGCTGAGAATGAAAGAGCGATGTTGGAAGGCAGCCAGGAGAAGATAAACTAAACAGTCCTTGGTCAGTCTGGTTTCAGTTCCCTCAAGTATCTACTTACAAGAGCCTCTTCTGGGGAAGTAGGTGGGCAAGGTAATGAGTGGGTCTTGGGAAAGCAGAGTTGGACATCTGGTAAGGCTGTGGTGGGGGCCAGGCACTGGGTATCCAAAAGAAATCTGATCCAGAGGTGGACTGCTCTGGATTTTCTGCTTTACCACAGCCTACTTTCAGCTTCTGAAGTAGATCAAAGGAGAGGGCACTTCTGTGGGGTGAAAAGAGCATCCTCAGCTGATCTAGAAAATAGGCCATGGTAGGAAAAGCAGCATCCTCCACATCAGAAATGATTAAGGCAAATCACAACATATTATCTGCTCAGCAAGAATCACCTGGTAATTCTAACGCTCAGGTAAAAAAAAAAAAAAAAGATTAACAGCAGTGGGGGTCTTGGTGATGACAGCTTTAAACACATCTCTTTTGAGGCACTCTGCTATCACCTGGTCTGGTTGTCCTCCAAGCCTGGTTCACAGTTGTCAATCTGAGACCACCATTTACCATCCTGTTGGGTATTTCTTTCTTCCCTTCCAGTGCTGGAGCACACGATTCCTATATTCAATGTATTTCTCTTTCTTGGTGTACTATTTTTTTGTGGAGTATATACTCTAGTAATTCCCTGAGGAACGGTACATGGGGAGAGAAATCTGTTGAGACTGTACAGGTCTAGAAATGTTTTTATTCTATAGTACTTGATTTATAGTTGGGCTGGGTATAGAATTCCAGATAGAGGTTAATTTTTCCATCAGTACTTTGAATTTCTCTATTGTCTTCTTGTTTTGAGTGCTGCTGTTGTGAAATCTAAAGTCATTCTGATTCTAGATCTTTGAGACTATCTATAGTTTATTTAAAATATTTTATATTTATATAAATATATTTCATATTAATATTTATATATTTAAATATTATATAAATTTACTTAAAATATATCCATATTTATTTTAAGATAAAAATTGTAAATATATTTAATATTTGTTTCATATTTATATATTTAAATTTTATATATAAATATGTATATTATATAAAACATTTACATATTTAAATATTTATATATATTTATATAAATATTACATAAAACTATTTAAAATATATTTATATATTATATATATGTTTACATTATATGTAATATATATTATTATTATATGTATTATATTATATATATAATATAGCTCACTGCTGGTGGCTTGTACAATTTTTTCTTTGTCCCAGTGATCTGAAATTTCACAATGATGTATGTGTCTTGTGAGTTTCTTTCTTTCATTCATTAGGCTGGGTATTTGGTGGTCCCTTTCAATCCATGCCAGGAAATATCTTGCATCCATTTGTAAGAATTTTCTACTCTTGGGGTGCCTGGGTGGCGCAGTCGGTTAAGCGTCCAACTTCAGCCAGGTCACGATCTCGCGGTCCATGAGTTTGAGCCCCACGTCGGGCTCTGGGCTGATGGCTCAGAGCCTGGAGCCTGTTTCCAATTCTGTGTCTCCCTCTCTCTCTGCCCCTCCCCCGTTCATGCTCTGTCTCTCTCTGTCCCAAAAATAAATAAACGTTGAAAAAAAAAAAAGAATTTTCTACTCTTTCCCATTTTCTCTATTGTTTCTCTTTAGAACTGTCATTATTCTAATGTTGGACATTTATGATGGTCCTCTTTTCTTTTTTAATGTTTTCTCCTGTTTTTCTTCTATGTATATTTGCTCTTTTAGTTGGAAGGTGAGAGTGAGATGAAATTTCCTCAATATTATCTTTCTACCCAGTTGTTCATTTCTGCTATTAAGTTTCTCATTTTCAAGAGCTTTTTAATGTTCCTTGAATGTTCTTTAAAAAAAACCTATATATATATATATATATATATATATATATATATATATATATTCATTCCTGTTCTTGTCTCATGGAAGTTCTTTTATTTCTCATAATATACATTTGGGAACTTTTCTTCCCTGCATAGTTTTTATTTCGTCCAAATTGCTTCTTCCCTCTGTTTTTGATCTCCCATAACACAGAATTTCCTTAGATGTAAACTTGGCTGTATGATCACAACAATGAATGGGAAAGTAAAAAACTAATTAGAAGTTCTGAGCAGGGAATGGGGCCTGAAAACTCTGAGATTTAAAGTAGGGTGACCCAGCTCAGCTATTGGTTGGGAGAACACCAAATATAAGCATTTACTTTTCAGATGGTCAGATTACCCAGGGAATGATCTTCCAGTATCCTGTCATGAGGGTCAGGGGCTAGATGCTAATGTACTGGGAGCCAGGTGTGGAAATAACATAAACATATTAAGAGTTAGTTCCATGGCAGAGCTCTGTTTCTAATGAAGTCCTTATGAATTGGAAGTGGGGAGGGCACTAACTGTCCATGCATGCAAAACCTGTTGCCACCCTTGTTTTACACCAGGCTTGCCCTTGCTGTAGTAGAAAACTGAGCATCCAAGTGATGGGGTAGGAAATAAACATTTGCTGAGTGTTTGTTTCTTTTCTTTAAGCAACACAGTAGTAGATACATGTGCTTGTGCTTATTTAATATCCCCAAGAAGACTGTATTGTAGGCATAGGGGAATTATTGACAGTTTGTCCTTTTTTTTTTTTTTTCTGTTTTGTAGTTCAGTAAACAATGGCTAGTGAAGATTAAATTAACTGACCCAAGACAGCTATTAAGTGACAAGAGTTAGGATTTACATCTCAGTCCTTCGATTCCAAAGCTCTTTATTTTTATTTTAAATGATATTTTTCTGAGTAAAGGAATACATGATCCTATAGACATCTTAGAAAACACAAAATTCTAAATAATTTTTTAAAACATATAAGGCCACCACTGTGTAACATTCTTTCACAGGGACACACCATAATTTATAATAAAACAATTTAGCATTTATTTGCCTTTCCCCTAATCTGAATCATTTAGGTTGGTAAACCTATGCTCTTTCCACTACATAGCTTCAGGCATGGGCAGGAGTCAGGTACAGGAAACAGCAAGGTTCTAGGCAGGTCCCTAGGTACAGAGTTGCTGATTAAAGGCAACTTATATGGATATGGTCAGTACCTTGGAGAGCTCCACACAGTCACATTCTACTGGGGATTCACCAGAACAATGGCTGGAGTTCTCTAGGGTTCTGAACTGCTTCTCCAGAATGGAATTAAAACAAACAAAAACAAAACAAAACAAAACAAGACAAAAAACATCGTACACACATAGCTGGGATTGGGGGTCTTTTTGTCCCTGAGGCATTCAACCTCACCACTCTTCAGTTCAAACAGCTTTGTGGGAGTAGGTCATTTTTCTCACCACTAGCCTTTTTAAAATGCTGTCCCATTGGCTGAGAATGCCTAGCTAATTTCTATTCATCCTTTCATGAAAAAGCTTTCTGAGCTTTTTGTCTTCTCCCTCAAAAAGTTTTCTCACTTCCTTCCTCCACATCTCTCCTAATTATTATATATGCCCCACTAGATTATAATTATCTGTCCTTGTAGCTAGACTTTGAGTTCCTTGAGGGCAGGGACTGAGAATTGGTTATCTTTGGCCAGTACCAATAAATAATATTTAATATTTAATAAATGATGCATTTTTGGTAGGCAACAGTGAGGTTTTGAAGGTGGTTCTCAACCAGGGGCAATTCTGCCCTGCAAAGGACATTTAGCAATATCTGGAAACAGTTTTTGTTGTTGCATCTCAGTGGAGTGGGTGTTACTCAGTGGGATAGGTAGAAACCATGGATACTTCTCAACATCCTACTATGCACAGGACAGCTCCTATAACAAATAATTATCTGCCCCCAAATGTTATTCATGCAGAGGTTAGGAAACCCTGTTGTAGAATAATGAAATGGATTTAATCAAATTTAGCCTTCAGAGAGCAGTGAATTCAACTGGCTCATTTTACAGAATAGAGAACTGAGCTGTTTGGTTATAGGGTCAGGACAAGAACTTGAACCATGGCACTCTTTCCACACAGTTGCACTGGCTAACGTCTTTTTAGCCATCTAGTACTTTAAGTGGTTTGGGAACAGAATAGTTTTTTTTTTTTTTTTTTTTTTTTTTATTGCACATTTTCCTGGGTTTATCAAGGCAGGTTTGGGGGACAAGGATGAGACTCTTTAGGCTGGAGAAAAAAATTTGGAGTCACGTAACAGGCACAGCCAGCCTCATTCCCTTCCCCTGACCCTGAACCCACATTGGCCTCTCTTTTCTGGAAAGATATGCTATAAATCTAGGACTGGGTGAGAAGAAAGAGTTCTCTGAATGGCTCATTTCTGAACAATTCAGTCTGCTCCGGGAAATGAGAGATTAGCTTGTGGAAGAGTGAATTATTTTAAGCCACTCTGCATTAGAATCAATTAAAGCTCTAGAGGGCTCAGCCTGCCACAGGAGAATTCACACTAATTGCCACAGACCAAGGGGATCCAGCATAATTTTCCTCCTATCAACAAATAATAGCATTTGTGGAGATGAACTCAATCTCCATGGGAAGCTTTGAACCAAATGTGATGGTTATCTCCCTCTTCAAGTGTCTCAGATTTAGAAGGCTTCTGATCCCAAAGAGTGCCCCATACATACTTCTCATGAGCCAAACCTGCCATTTTCCCAGCAGTAATCATAGGCTTGGGTCTCTCCCATTCAGCTCTGTTGGCTTAAAAAAGCCAAATGATTCAGGCACAATACATAGTGAATCAGCAAAGGAAGGAAATGTGGAAAAAAGAATGTGTGTGGCATCTTGAATAAAAGTGCCTTCCAATAAATTTGGTGAATTGTCTTCAAGGGAATCAGCTGAATGTGTTAATCACTTATTGTATATCATAACTGTCTGGCGCATATGTGATTAGCTGGAAATTATATTTGTGGGTCTACTGAGGCTCTGAAATGAAGCACACGGAAAGCTAGCTTTTGCAGAAGGAGCTCAACTTTCTTTGCTAAAGTTTGCCTTGGAGCATAAAAAGCTTTTCCTGTATTGGCTGTTACTGGCATAAGAACATGAGGGGCTAAGGCAGGTGGGGTGGGCATAGAACAGGATAATAAGCATCAGGTCCCAACAAGGAAATTCTATCTCACCACCTCTGTTCCTTGTCCTCTTCTCTAACCTCCCCCCCCAACACGCACACATACACACACCTGGGAGAAGTAGTTTACTAACTCAGAATTTGGACTGAAATATCTGAGTTTGAATCCCAGTTCTGCTTCTTTTCTAAGTCTGATTCTTCATGCATAAATTTGGACAAATAATCTTAATATCCCCAGCTTGTCAGAGTAGTTCACATGAGATGATATATACAAAGCACAGGGCTCATTAAGGCACTAAATAAATGTTCTATTACCACCATCGAATTCAGTCTCAGCCTGGGTAATTTTCTAAAGACAGAAAGCTTGATCCATGGCACTAGTAAGATGAGAATCATAGATATGGATGGTCAAATCTAAGAAAAAAATCTCTATCAGGGGTCCACTTTAAGTTTTGAGGCCTAATGATTTTCCAAAGCCCCTTACAAGATGTAAAACAGTTGGGTTGGAAGTTAACCAAACATATAAGTTTCTAGAGAATGGATCTGTCATTGAGCAGGCTTGGAGGCCTAAAACTTTTGGGACATTGCAACAACCTGGGGCTTAGAGTTCAAAGAGAACGTCAAACAAGAATCACCTTGTCAAAGGTCCAAAGAGAGAAAAATGTTTTCTCCATGAAAGAAAATGGAGCTCAACCGGTGAATCTGCAGTTAAATACAGGGTGGTTATAGGTCTTCTAAGTGCAAGGGTACCCACATCCAACTCTTCATCAGACTCACTGAAAGAATTTTATAAAAATGTATAGATTCCTGAGTCCCACCCTAGAGATTCAAGGGTCATTTAAGGGCTTAGGATCCTGTTTCTTTTTTTATTGAAGTGCCTCTTATTAAAGTTTCTTTTTTTAATTAATTTGGATGATGAGTCAGGTTTGGAAATAGTTCAGAAGGTAGATGGATCAGGCCCATGGGCTCCTGTTTAGAAGTCATTCACTGAGTATTAGCTTCTCCACTCCATTTCCCTTTGTAAAGACTTGACCCATGTCTCTCCAAAATAATATAAGAAAGATTTAGGAGAGGCACTTGGAGCTGATTCTCACTTCAGAGGCAGTGATTTTGGAGTGTGTGCTTGAGGAATGGCACTATCCAACAATAAAGGTCACTGTCATCATCAGATGTGTGTTTGACATTCAAGTCCTGCACAATGAGCCCCAACCTTCATGATCTCATCTCCTTCTACCCTCCACTGGCACTCAAAGTGTCTCCCAATATACCTTGAAATTTTCTAACATTTTTTCACATCTTCCTCCCCAATCTGCAATGAGCTCAGCTTCACTAATCGAAGTAATATGACCTAGTGGTTAAGAAGTTGGCTTTGAGGGGCGCCTGGGTGGCACAGTCGGTTAAGCGTCCGACTTCAGCCAGGTCACGATCTCGCGGTCCGTGAGTTCGAGCCCCGCGTCAGGCTCTGGGCTGATGGCTCAGAGCCTGGAGCCTGTTTCCGATTCTGTGTCTCCCTCTCTCTCTGCCCCTCCCCCGTTCATGCTCTGTCTCTCTCTGTCCCAAAAATAAATAAACGTTGGAAAAAAAAAATTAAAAAAAAAAAAAAGAAGTTGGCTTTGAAATTAAGGCAACCCACAGAATTCTTGTTTGGTTGTGAGCCACTTGCACTATACTGGCCAATACACTAGGAATGGCAGAAGATCAAAGTAGAGGAGGCCTGGGTCACTGCCCAATGGTACTCTCAAGTGATGCCTAGAAGGAAACATAAACTTCTATCTGGTTCAAGCTACTATTATTTTTGGTCTTTACTCAAAAATCTTAAACTATAACCTACTAGAAACCAACCGCTGTAATCCAGGTCATAAAGGCTACTCATAAAGAGGATACAGTTGGTGCTAGAAGAATATCTGAGGAACAAGATATTCTGGGGAATATCTAGGACAATTTCTAGAGAAGGAGATATTTAAGTATGTAAGACGAGTGTCACTTAATAGCTGAGGAGGGAGGAAAGTGTGTCCCAGATAAAAAGTGTGGACAAACGTATGGAGCCAGGAAACAACATAGCATGTTTGAAAAATTATAAATTGGCATAAAGAGTAGGGTTTTAAGGGGCAGCAGGGAGTAATGAGGCTTGAGCTTGGGAGTGGGTTTTGTGTGTGGGGGGGAGAAAAAAAGAGGGTGTGGTGATGTGATAAAAACTCCAATCAGAGAATCCCTCACGGTGCAATCTCTCCATGTCTTGAGCAGCTCCTGCTAAGGAAGGAGACTGAAAGCCAATGATAAGTGCTACATGGTTTCCCCTATTATTATATGGTTTCCCCTATTATTAACTTACTAATGAAAATCCCAGATTCATAAAGGGGCTCATTCCAGTATCCTGGCCAGCCAGATTTTTTGTGAGGTGGACAGGAATGCCCAATGGCTCCTACAAATAGACTGTGGGAGGCTGGCTGATTGACAAGCCTATCAATACCACCTCAAACCAACCTCAAAGTGAGGTCAGTGGTTGAGTACATTTAACCCAAGCCTATTAAGGTAATGGAAGAGGTTTATTTTAGTTCAAACAAGCTCTGGAGGGTGATAGGAGTCAGGGAAAAAGACAGAAACAGAAGCGATATGTCAGTTTTTTGACATGGAAACAATCTGAATTCAACCATCTCAGATGAATAGTATCTTCCTTGGTCTAAAAACCTACCACCATACCAATTCTCCACATGCATTCCATTATGTCTGGCTTAGGAAGATGTTCTTTTCTTCCCTCTGTTTCTTCCCAGGCCTTTGGTTACCCATTGGGTATGGACATGCTGGTTTCCTACTCTCTTAGCTCTCTATGTTGACTAAGCATCTACAATGATTCAGGTACTTCCAGGCACCCTCTATCAGCTCAGCTCATCCTGATACCCTCCTGTGAGGTATCATCCCTCCATTTATAGATAAAGAAACAGAGGGACAATTTGCCTTGCTTAAGGCAAAATAAAAGTTAGAAGCTAGGGTTTTTTGTTTGTTTGACTTTTACCACTCAATGGATTATCATAGTGATTACTCAGGGAACCACTACTTGTCAAGAGAGAATTCTGTCAACATCCTGGCCCCCTTAAATCACTACCCCCTCCCTCCCCACCTCTCTGAGGCTTCTTCTGGTTCCAAACTTCTGCTCTCCCCACTATTCCATGTCACCTCTTTGAGCCTTTCTCTTTATAGTAAAGGAAATGGGGCAGTAGAGGATAAGGACTTTCCTTGGATTGTACAGATAATGTCAGAGCTGGGACTTGAACCCATGTGTTCGAAGTCCTCTGTACCTTAGTTGATTTCCTCCTCTCAGCTTACCTAAGTTCTCTGTCTGTCGAGGGCAGTCAAATGCCATGCTCCTCCATGGAGCCTTTTAGACCACCCTGGCCTCACAGATCTTCTCCTCTGCCTGATAAGTTCCTGCCTGTCTGTTCCATGGACAGAACACTTAGTAGATGGTGCTGGGCATTATTTAGCATTTCATGTCCTTGTTTCATCTTCTCAGCATGTCTGTAAGGTTTCTGAAGGCCAGGGATCAAAATGTATACCTGTTTGTATTCATAGAACCTTGAAAGTGGTCTGCACAGAGGAGAAGGCAGAATAAGTGGATTCCTGGGCTCTGGAGTCAGACTCAGGTTCGAATCCTGGTCCTGCTCGTTGCATGCTGTATGACATCAAATCACTTCATCTCTGTCCAGGTGCACTCCTGAAGAGTTGTTGAGAAAAATTAAAAAGCATAATGATTTTCAGGGTATAGCAGAGTACCTGGCACACAGAAATTACTCCACAAAGATCAACTATTATTGGAGCGCAACAAGTATTCGTTGTGGATAGTGAATTACTCAACTGGTCCTCAAGGTTAAAAAAAAGTGTGATTGTTTATTTGTTTGTTTCAGGAAGAATTTAGATAGAAAATCTCCTTTCTGTAGGATACGAGTCTAGAAAAGTAACACACAAGTTGGAAGGAGGCTGGATGTTGGGTAAGAATTGCCTCACTTCACCTCCATCATGTCCACCTTACTACAGGAGCAATAATGGCTCCCCAGGGTGCAGAGCATGGAAATGACTAAGAGCTGAGCAGGCGACAACCAGGCAGAGTCAGGCGCCCTGGCAGTGTTCCTGCTGCTAAGTCACGCAGAAGGGGCCAGCTTTCCCACCAAGCCTTAGCAGCAGCTAATGCTATTAGGATGAAAGATGGGTCCATTTGGACCCCTAACCCCCATGTTCAAGCAAGACTCTGGAAGGTCAATGGCTAGAGAGAAATGCAGGAGCAGCTATTCTTGTCAAGAATTAGGATATACACCATTCTGGGCACTTGTGCATATATTTTAGCAAAACAGCCCACTTCTTCAAAGGACTTTTTTTTTTTTTTTAAGAGGGAGAGAGGGAGGGAGGGAGAGAGGTAGAGGGAAAGAATCCCAAGCAGGCTCCATGCTCAGCGCAGAGCCTGATGCAGGGCTCATTCCCATGACCCTGGGATCATGACCTGAGTTGAAACCAAGAGTCAGACACTCAACCAACTGAGTCACCCAGGCACCCCTCAAAGGACTTATAAGGGCAAAAGCTTGCCTTCCTCCCAAGTTTATTCCCATATATAACTAGGGAGGAACAAGCTTACCTGAAACACAACACCTATGGCATTTTGTGCATCCTCAACTTGCAAAATGTTCTTCTCCAAATACTGAGAGATCATTTTAAGAAGAGTTTGGGGATGGGATTTACATATAGATTATCTTTGCTATAATTCTGTAGGCTTTGTCTGATCATCTGTCCTACAAACCCCGGAGGCATTTCTCTGAGCATCAAGAGCTAAGCACAAAAGGACTCAAAATAGAATAATGCAGGGCAAGTCAGGTGGGGAGGGAAACTGTCAAAACCTGAGATTTTGGGATTTAAAAACCTGAGCTAAAGGGATTTAAAGACAGGCTGAAGGAGGTAATGAGGAAGCTTCAGATAATGGGATTGGGCAGAACTGACTGGGAAAAACTGCAGAGAATGCTGGGCTCTTTAGGAACACAGGATCCCTATAAATTGGGTAGGGGACAAAAAAGGCAAAGCTCAAACCAGCAGTAGCTGTCAAGCAAAAGCAGTTGTGACCACTAAGCCAAGAAGAAGTGGGGGGGGGGCAGGTCAAGGGGGTCATGCGGCAACATTTTCCAATGCAAATGCAAAAGGTAGTTCTACAAAGAAAGAAACTATTGCCAGAAATATGTATTGTCTACAGCAATGCCCAGGGATTATACCTCATCAGCTTGCCTTTGCTGGCCTCAGTTTCCCCATATTTAAATCTAAGGAAGTCATACTTCTCCCCAGCCTGAGTTAGTGACCCTCCTCTGCTCTCCCAGACCTTCATGTATAGTTGTCTTTTAATGAGTCTGCCTCCTCAACTAGACCTTAAACTCCTAAAGGCTGGGACTGTATTTTATACCTCTCTGCATCCTCAAAGCCTGGCACAGGGCCTGGCCTATAACAAGTTTTTAGTCAACACTTGCTGACTAATTGGTCTCTAAAGTCCTTGGAGGATTGAATCATAGAATGACTGGATCCTGTTCTCCACGGGGTTCAACATAACACGTAAGCCAACCCATCTTCCCAGAAGCTGGCTCAGGCTGCTTTAGTTGAAGCACTGTGGCCTTCTCTTCCTCTTTTTTAACTTCTTTATTCCCATCTCCAAATATTGTCCTTGGACTGTACTAGTCAAAAATCCCTGTTTTGCTTGCTTTAAACTTAAAGACAGGGGTCTAGTAAATGTGAACTATCAACTAGCCTTCTGGTTTACTTCCCTTTCTGCCTTGCTTAGGTCGTGTAGTGTGGTCTTGCCTTAGACTCTCTTGGAAGAAGATCTTTTTTTTTTTTTTAATTTTTTTTAACGTTTTATTTATTTTTGAGACAGGGAGAGACAGAGCATGAACAGGGGAGGGTCAGAGAGAGGGAGTCACAGAGTCTGAAACAGGCTCCAGGCTCTGAGCTGGCAGCACAGAGCCTGAACGCGGGGCTCGAACTCACGGACTGTGAGATCATGACCTGAGCCGAAGTCGGCCGCTTAACCGACTGAGCCACCCAGGCGCCCCAAGAAGAAGATCTTAAGATAATGATTTGAATAGAAGAAGTTTACTGAGGAAGTGAGTCCCGAGAGCACTGACTGGACAGCAGGAAAGTGAGACAGGAAAGGGAAGAAAAGTGATAAAGGATGCTTTAATGAGCAGGTACTGCTGTGGGCAACTGAGGCTCCTTTCTTCTGAAGATCCCTGGGAGACTCTGTGGAATGTACCTCAGAGTCATAACCAGTGAGGAGTGAGGGGGGAGAAAAAAAGGAGTGAGGGAGCTGGGGTATTTATCTACCAACTCCCACCCCCAGTTGGTTGAAGGCTCTTTGAGGGATGGTGGGAATACCCCCCAACTGCTGCCAGTGTGCCTCATGCACTAGTTGAACACATTCATGCAGCCAGAGAAAGCCCGCAGGTGTTTATAGAAATAAGCCATCAGCAGGTGCAGCCATAGTGAGTTCTGCCCCAGTGGTACCAACACCTTATATGACATATTCTTAG
Organism: Herpailurus yagouaroundi; assembly: GCF_014898765.1. NCBI lineage: Eukaryota > Metazoa > Chordata > Mammalia > Carnivora > Felidae > Herpailurus > Herpailurus yagouaroundi. The sequence continues at coordinate 5,903,090 of NW_024412394.1, read as the reverse complement.
CCTGATGCCCCAAAGTATTCCATTTAGGCTAACCAAATCTCTCCAGTTCAGAAAGCCCCTCTACAACATTCCTGAGAGGTAGTGGTCACCTTCTGACTGAATACTGCTAGTACTGGGGAGAGCTCACTCCTCTGAGGACGCCATGCTGTCACTGGAAATAACTGAGTTGCTGAAAAATCCTTTAATTTTTTAAAGCTTCTAAAGGAAAAATCCTTTAATTTTTAATTTTTTAAATCCTGTAATTTCTTTTCTTTTTTTTTCTTTTATTTGGGAAAGAGAGAGAGTACACGAGCAGGGGAGAGAGAGAGAGACAGAATTTTAGGCAGGCTCCATGCTCAGCGTGGAGTCCAATGTGGGGCTTGATCTCATGACCCTGGGATCATGACCTAAGCTGAAACTAAGAGAGGCTCAACTGACTGGGCCACCCAGGTGCACCATATATTACCCTGTAATTTCTGACCGTTGGCCTCAATTCTGCCTTTTGGAGCCCCATAGAATGATTCCCCTCCCCCCCCATATCTCTTTTAATAGTTTCTAAAAATAACTGGTATATTTTCACTTTGACTCCTCTTCTCTGGCCCAAATCACCCACTGTCCTTACCACTCTTACTACAATATGGTCTCTAAACTAGTCATTCTCAACCTGGGGCAAATTTGACTCCCAGGGTACACGTGACACTGTCTGGAGACATTTTTGGCTGTTAAAACTAGTAGGGAGCATTACTGGCAGCAATGGGCTGTGGCCTAGGATGTTGGTAAGGGTGCTACAAGGCACAGGACAGCCCCCACAACAAAGAATTATCTGGCCCAAAAGGTCTAAAGAACCAAGGCTGAGAAACCTGCTCTAGAAAGATCATTATCCAGGTCACTCTGCTCTGCATATGCTATGGCTTGTCATATAAAGCACAGTGCTAAGAACCCAACATGCAGTACCTACAGGGATAGGACCTGAAAGAGCATAGAACATGGGGGGGATCCTTTCTCACTATGACAACAGGATCGACTGTAGCAGCTGAAGCACCCACAACACACGCCCCCCTCCCCTCCAGTCTGTGGTCAGGGAAAAGCTATGAATCCTATTGAAACAAACTGGTCTCAAGCAGATGACTAAGAAACAAAAACAAAGACATAAAAACACAAATGCATACCTAGAAGGAGGTGGAGTTCCCTCCAAGCATCTCCACAATATTTTCAACATGAAAAATTGAATCAAATTTATTTCAGTTTTCCCTACAGACATAATTATAGATCTTCTCTACTAAATTTTTGTCACCTGAAATTATGATAAAATGCCTTTTAAAATTTTTATCCAGGCCACTCCCAAAAACATCAGACAGGACAGACTAATGTTGATCCATTTCTTAACACTTTTTTGGTAAGGTTGTATTGACTAGTCCATTTTTTTTTTTTTCAACGTTTTATTTATTTTTGGGACAGAGAGAGACAGAGCATGAACGGGGGAGGGGCAGAGAGAGAGGGAGACACAGAATCGGAAACAGGCTCCAGGCTCCAAGCCATCAGCCCAGAGCCTGACGCGGGGCTCGAACTCACAGACCGCGAGATCGTGACCTGGCTGAAGTCGGACGCTTAACCGACTGCGCCACCCAGGCGCCCCTTGACTAGTCCATTTAACTGTAGCTTACATTTATTTACTTGATTAAGGAAACACCAGTTTTCTGGTGTTTCTTTTACTACAAAGTCCTACCAAACCTTCAAGAAATAGGTTAATTCCTATTTTATTCAAACTGTTCTAGAAAATGGGAGTGGGGGAGAAGATGGAGCCACCCTTCAGCTTATTTTATAAAGCTAGTATAATCCTAAAACCAAAACCTTTCAAATATAGTCCATGAAAAGAAAACTACGGAAAATAATCTCATTAATGAACACGGATGCAAAAGTCCTTTAAAAATTACTAAACTGAATCTAGCTTTGAATTTTATATTTTATAAAGTGACTGAGTTTTGGTTATTCCAGGAATGTAGGATGTTTTAACAGAAAATCTATTAATGTAACTCACTACGTTAGTAGATTGAAGAGGTGGGAAGGAGTCAGGAATGGACCACAAGCACACAGAGAAATGTTCTTATTCTTGAGTAGCTTTTTCTGTGTAATAAAACCCACAAAATTTCTGTGACATAAAATAAGCATTTATTTTTTTATACCTCTTGGGGTAAGCTAGGGTCAGCTATTTGAGGTCGGGCTCAGCTGGGCACCTCAGCTTTAAACTGCAGGTCTGTATGTCAGCTGGGTGACTATATATCCACCTGACTCTCATTATTCTTAGACCAGCTGGCTAGCCGTTACAAGTTCAACTCATGGCAGTACAGAGTATTAAGAGGCTGCATTCAATAAGACAAAGATGCTTCAAGCCTCTGCTTGCATAATGTTGCCATTATTCTATTGGCCAAAGCAACCTGTGTGGCTGAGTTCAAAGTCAAGGAATGGGAAAGTATACTCTGCCTTTTATGGCACAGATGCAAAAAATGAAGTACTGAGGCCCAAGACTTAATATATCACAGGGCATGTGAATATTTTATTCCTTTTAATGTACAAATATGATATATATGTGTAAATATACCAATTGGCCCCACGTGTGTGTGTATTCACATACATATACACTAAATTTATTATGTACAAACTATTTTATAATAAAAATTAAATTCACACATTAAGCACACTTTGGGACCTTTCTTATTGACTTCCTTTATAATCTTATCCAAAAAGAAAATATAAGTTATTAATGCAGCAGGAATTGTTCTTCATCTCTTTCACCATAACTTTTCATTCTTTTGACCTTTTCCAGAAAAGGATTTAAAGAGGTTTTACAAAGTTCTGAGACAAAATCAACGTATAATAAATCAGAAGACAAGGCAAAGGGAAAATCAGGTTACCAAAGCAAGATGGGCCTGGAATGGCATTAGTACTTGGCTGGATAGTCTCCATTTGCTCCTTCTGATCCTTTTTCCCTCCTTCCCTACCTGGTCTGTCCTCCTTGAAGGGCTCCCCTTTCTTGGGCTTTTCCTATAGTACAGGTCTCAAGGGGTCTGATGACCACTGTGTCCTCTTGTTGCTTGAAGCCCAGAGGCTGGTAACACTTCCTGTGAACCATCCCTGACTGGCTCCCTTAATCATGTCACACCTCTGTAATAACTCCTTCATGAAACTCTCCCTACTTAATCTGTTTGGAAGTGTTATTTTTCCTGCCAGGGACCCTGATTACAAGAGCCCACAAATTACATGCCTTAAGTGTAAATACCCACTAGAAGTAGACCATAAATATAGCTCTAAGGTCTCAGAGTGATTATCAAGTGGGAAACACAATCAATAAAAGAACCTCCAGTCTCTCGAGAGAAGCAGGCCTACTCCAGACACCAAGATGGGCAAGAAATTTTATCTGTGGTTTCTCTATCAAAGGTCATTGTGTTATAATGACCCCATTCTTTTCTGTCTTACAAACCATCTCTATTCAGGGCTCAGTCCTCCAATATCTTTCCTCCTTATCCACATTCACCTTCTATTTGATCTCTTTTAGTTTTATGGCTTTAAATATCATACATGTGGATGATTCCCAATATGTTTCTCCAGTCCTGACTTTTCCCTGAACTCATTTTCACCATCCAATTGCCTACACTGGATATCCAACAAGCATCTCAAACAAGCATCTTGGCATGTCAAAAACAAAGCTCTCCATGTTCATCCCATACTCCTCCCTTCCTAGTCTCCCCTCATTTCAGTAGAGGGTCCCAGCACCATTCCCTTGGTTGCTCAGCGTATGTGGTCAGGAGGGAGAGAGGATGGCAGAAATCTATCATGCTTGATTCCTTTTTTGCACATTCCACATCCAATCAATCCACACATTATGTGGCTCAGCTCTTCAAAATATATTCAGAATCTGACCACCCCCATTACCACTACTGTAGCCCAAACAGCCAGTCTCTCTTGTCCTACTGTGCTCCTAACCGGTTTTCCTTCTTCTACCCTTGCACTCTTCCAGGACCCCATCTGAAGCAGCCTGTGTACTACTTTAAAAATGTCATGTCATGTCATCTCCTATTCAAAATCTTCCAATCACTACCATCACACTCAGAATGCAATACAAAGTATTCACGTTGGCCTATAGGGCCTCACATCTGGATATCTGCGAGTATTTATTTTCTACTATTTTCTTCCCTCTGCACTGGTTACACTGGCCTCCCTGATGTTCTATGAGCAAGTCAAGAGTACACTTAAGGTCTCAGAACCTTCGCACTTGCTGTTTCCCATCACTGAAACATTCTTTTCCAGATACCTGCATGCCTCACTCATTTCACTTAGGTCTCTGTGGGAATGGCAATTCCTCAGAGAAGTCTTCCCTGGTCATCAGCTGTAAATAGTCCCACCATCTCTATTCCTTACTTTATTTTTCTTCATAGCACTAGTCAGTATCTGACATTACATTAAATATAAATATGTAGTTACGCATTTGTCTATTTAGAATGTAAGTAAGTGCTAATAAAACGGATGTATTTCATTCATCCCAGCATCTCTAGTGCCAGACACAACACTTGACACACAGCACGGTCTTGATAAATATTTGTTAAATGAATGAGACTCCATTCTACTTCATCTAGTTTCTTGACTCAAAAACTCAGCAAGATCCAAGAAATACTTGAGTCTCAATTATGTGAGTGGCACTTCGCTAGATGCTTAGAGCTTTAAAAATCTAACAGACACCTGAGTCTTTTGGGTGAATAGTGATTGGGAGAGGGGATAAGGGGCTCCTCAGTGTACTAGAAACGTTCTTTTTCTAGATAATACAATACTTACAGAGGTGTATTCATAATTACAAACCTATTGAGCCCCACACTTAAGATTTGTGTATTTTAAGTTGCACACCGATAAAAGTGTTTTTTTCTTAAGTCTCTGACCTATTTAGACACATCGAAAGGTAGTTTGCATTGTGGTAAAAGCAGTGACAATGATTTGTATGGCCTGCCTGTCTGCTATGTGAGAGGTGAGTCACCTCCAAGTGCTAAGATGGGCGTATCAAAAGGAAAAGGGGAGACTATACTGTGTTCCTTTTGGCACCAGAACCTCCCAGATATGATGGGCCTTCTCTAATGCCCTGGGACCACCTTTTGAAACTGGCCTGCAATACTAGCGCCTAACTGCTAAAGGGATGTTCCCTTTAGATCCGTGAAGTGAGATGGAGCACTGGAGAACTTTCCTCGGAAGAGCCCGCGGAAGAGAGGGGAACAGTCTTTATGCTTTAAAAAATTTTTTTTAAAGTTTTTATTTAAGTAATCTCTAACTCAAGGTGGGTCTTGAACTCTAACCCTGAGATCAAGAGTCGCATGCTCTTCCGACTAGGCCAGCTAGGCGCCCCTATGCTTTGGATGCTTAACCATTTGCCCTGAGAGGCTGACACTCCGTCCACTAGCGTTTAGAGGGCATTATTAGCTGTACATTCAGCCCAACGAACGTCACAAACACTGGTGCTCACGGAGTCCCTGGCCCCCAGCACGCACGCGCGGCACAGAGCCGCCGCTACGCAGGCGCACTGCGGCCAGGCGCCGGGCAAAGCGGAGGGCAGGAGCCCGGCCGGCGGGTGCGCGCGCCATGGAACAGCGGTTAGCCGAGTTCCGAGAGGCCAGGAAACGGGCAGGGCTGGCGGCCGAACCCAACACTTCGAGCCGGAGTGCACAAACCTCAGGGAAGAAGGCGGAAGCAGCTGCGACTCCAAAGGCAGCTCCAGGCTGGCTAAAACGGTTCCTGGTGTGGAAACCGAGGCCCGCGAATATCCGGGCCCAGCCCAGCCTCGCTCAGGTGAGAGGAAGGCCTCGCCCCCCGGGACCTAGCTTCAGGGACGCTGTCGTGTCCACCCAGTAAAATCCGGCTGAGGCCACACCCACTGCCCGCCCATCGCGTGGCGGCATTCAGGCCACGCCCCCACCGAGGAGCCGTCCCCGCCCACCACGCGAAGGAGCGGGAGTCCAGTCCCCTCCTCTGGTTCCCACCTTCGCTGGCGGGGCGGGGCTGCCGGCGCCTCCCGACTGTTGAGGGCCGGAGTCTGGCATCTCGGGCCACACGTGTCTGCACTGATCCTTCGCTTTGACATTTTCTTTCCAGCCCGCGACCCACGCAGATCCTGATTCCGGTCGGGAAGCGATGGTCTAGGGTCCTGGAAGAAAACACCTCTGCCCTTGAGTTACTCACAGCGCGTTGAGTTATTGTGATGCCCTGTAGCCTCCGGGAACTTTCTCCACCACCGCTTTCAGTTGCAGCCCTCCGCTAATGGAGGGTAAAGGTCAAATTGGATACTGCTAAAAAGTGGCAGTAATGAAGGCTTCCTTTCATTTCGCACCTGGGACACATGCAGCCAGTAACCCAGAAAGCCTGTGCTTTAGAAATAGCATTTGAATACAAACGTGCAAAAGTGTGGTTTGTGTAACTGCCAGAGGCCGCAGATGCTTGTGCACACCTCTATTAACTAGGGAAACTTACTCAAGTTCTCTGGTGAATGTTCAGGTGAAAGCATTATTTAGATTAGTATGATAGCCTTTCCACCCTTTGATTCTTTAGTAGTCTCTTAATGTTCAGATGAACTTGGTATTTTCATTTCACATCTTGTATTTTCATTTCGTTTTCACTCAGGAGTAGAGTGGCAAGGTGCCCTGTGTGGGAGATTAGATTATCTATGTTGGAATATAGGACACAACATGGAGGGAAAATAGGTGCCTTGAGACAATCTGTGACAAAGCCTTCCTATCTCAAAAGTGTAATAGCCAAAAAATTCCTTTTGAAAATGAAAATGTATTGGAGCAGAAATGTACCTTACTCCTCTTAAAAGTATTTCTCTTAGTTCATTTATTATTGCACAACATCTGGTTTTAGGCAATTTTTTTAAACCAAGGAGAACTTATGGTTACTCAGTTTTGATTAGATACTATTCTCCATAACACGCAGGGTTCCATCAGACTTGCAGAAAGAGAGTGCAGCAGGGTTCAGACAATCTATTTCCTTGCATGCGGTTTATCTCAGGATAACTTCATTGTTGATTAGAACTCAGTGAGCACAATTGGTTAAGATTTTAGAATCTACTTCCCTTACCCTTTTTCCTCTCCACAGTTAAAAAACAATGTCTAGCCCACACAATGAGTTTTTGCCTGTGTGTCTCATTTCCAAAGGAGTATGAGATCATTGAATTGGGCCCAGAGAAGCTGAACTTGGAGAAAGTTTCCATTATTAAAAACCTAAAAGCTGATGTCCCGACAAAAGGATGACAGGAAATGCTGGATCTCCAGTTGTTCTTATTAATTACTCTGTTTTTCATAAGGGACTCTGTCTTAAGCTCATTTTCATTGGCTCAGTTATCATTCGTGGGTTTGCTCTGGTGTGAAAATTCTCATTAAATTGTTTTTTTCTTTCTCCCAATTTACAATCCATCTCTCTTAATCATTTTGGAAACACACAGTGGCTTGTCAGAAATTTCTCTAGCCTTCTATTTGTAATTGCTTCTTGGTTGTCATTGATAAGGAAGCATCCATATCCTCCTTCCTCCACTCTCGAATTTAGCTTGAAGAAAGCAGTCCCCAAGATCAAACATTTCTTTCTGTGACAAGCTTGTTCCACATTGGGGCCAAAATGCTTGTGACTTTTTTCAACCCCACAGAAGCCCCCTGTCTCCCTGCCCAGGCATACCCTGCAGCAGTCCCCGGCACCTTCTAGCCCCAAGGTATCCTCTCTCATCCTGTGACTCTGCCCCTCCAGCCTTGGCTCAGGCTGACCCACTGCTCAAATGCTCTCCTTTGGAGTCACCTGGCTAAACACAGCCTTTGCATCACTCCCTCAAACCCAGGAATCACCTTTTAATTTCTTCCCTTTCCTTGCCATCATTCATTCATTTATTCAGCAAAATTATATCCTGTGCCCAGTCTGTTCCAGCTACGGTCCCGAATCTGGGAAACAGTGGGATAAAGGCAGATGAAGCCCTGTTCTCACAGAACTTGCATTTGGGGCAGCAGATGATAAACAAAAGAGCTGAATGATGAATGCTATGAAAGGGGGGGGAAGAACAGGATGCTATGATAGTGAACTGGGGGTGGGAGGTGCAGAGTGCTACTTTAAATTGGGTGGGCAGGGAGGACCTCCCTGAGGAAATGGCATTTCATAAGAAGAAGCCACTCTTCGAGAAACCCAGGACAAGGACAAGGGCACATGTGGTCACATTTTTGCTGAGATTTGTAGGAGAGGAGGGAACCATCCAGGTGATGTGAGGGGAAGGGGGCATTCGTCTCAAAAGGAACCATAGGTGCAAAGGCCCTGAGGTGGTAAGCAGCTTGGTATTTGAGAAATGGAAGTATTTGCCCTAAACTATGCCTCTATGTGTTGTGACGACCACAAACGCTTCCATACACAGCTTTTATAGCAGAAGTCACACTGGTCCTAAAGCAAATGCCAAAGGAGGTAGAGGAATTTCTATATCTCTCCTCTTGTTTGTTCCCTTTGCCAGTTGGTTTGACCCATTCCCCCATCTCCTAGCTCTCTAACCCTTCCCTTTACCATTCCTCATAAAGGCCCCTAATTAAGTACAAAGAGCTTTGGAGGGAGGCTGTGCTGGGATCCTACACCAGTCTCCTCCCTATCACTAGCTGTGTGACTCTAGGGGAGTTACTTAACATCTCAGTGTTTCCCTATCAGTAAATTGGGATTAACAGTGCTTATCTCCTGATTATGGGAGATGGGGCGTCTCAAAGGTGTGCTATAAATCGTGGCCATAAGCATTATTCTTTTTATACTCCTTCAATGATAAATTCAGTTTACAGTAAATTTCAAGTTGTACACATTCAAAATGTATTCTGCATCCTTCAGTCAGTCATTTCTCTCTGACTTCTGTGTCACCACCCTAGTTATGCCTGGCCCTTCTCTCTCACTGAGCCTCCTGCGTGAGCTACTCACAAATTCCCTGCTTCTAGCCTTGTAGCCCATTCTCTACCTGTCAGCCAGAGTAGTCTTAAATATAAATCAGATTATATTAGTTCCCTGCTGAGACTTTCAGTGATTTCTCTATTGTGCACACTGGTCAAATCTGAAAGGGACATTTATTTACTTAACAAACGTGTGTGGGTCAGGAGAGGGTGTGTTGCTGATGGCATGTTAAGGACTTTTCCAGTCTAACAGAAAAGGTAATAATTACAACCTTAACACTAGAAAAGAAGGTTGCCACAAAATAGAATTTCTGAAGCAATGTAAATCAGATGACCTATATTTTTTATCAAGACCAGATAATATTTGTGGTCCCGTTTTAAATTATCATGGGAGGAATGGGGATATAATTGAAGAAATGAACTAAAAGTTATGCTGTGTATTGAGAACCTACGTGTGGGGTGCTCTGTTTGGCTCTGGAGACACTAAAAGATAAATGGTAGTCCATTGGCCTCCTGGTAGCAATCTAAGGACACATGTGAACTGTATTAAAAGAAAAACACTTGGGGTGGCTGGGTGGCTCAGTCGGTTAAGGGTCTGACTTCGGCTTAGGTCACGAGCTCACGGTTCATGAATTCGAGCCCTGCATTGGGCTCCACTGGCAGTGTGGGGCCTGCTTGGGATTCATTCTCTCTCTCTCTCTCTCTCTCTCCCCCTCTCTCCCCGTTTCTCTCTCTCTCTCTGCCACTCCCCCACTTGCACTCTCTCAAAATAAATACATAAGCTTAAAAACACAACACTTGGGGCGCCTGGGTGGCGCAGTCGGTTAAGCGTCCGACTTCAGCCAGGTCACGATCTCGCGGTCCGTGAGTTCAAGCCCCGCGTCAGGCTCTGGGCTGATGGCTCAGAGCCTGGAGCCTGTTTCCGATTCTGTGTCTCCCTCTCTCTCTGCCCCTCCCCCGTTCATGCTCTGTCTCTCTCTGTCCCAAAAATAAATAAACATTCAAAAAAAAAAAAAAACACAACACTTAATGAGCATATAGTTTGGTGCTCAATGAGACAAAGAGGCAGTAAGTGCTCTGGGAGGCAGAGGGGGAATCCCTCCTTGATAGCTGCAGAGGTCAAGCATACACAGTTCACCAGTCATGCTGGCCTGGAAGGAAGGCACAGAGCTGAGAATGGAGAGGAAGCAGAGCAGGATACAAGGGGGGGCAGTGTCTTTGGGTAGTAAGCCCTGTTGAACTGGAGTAGAGCAGTAGATTGTGGATTGTATCGTACAGTTAATTTTTTAGATCATTGTTTTACAGACTGTACGTCGTGACCCGTTAGTGGGTGGTGAAATCAATTTAGAGGATCTAGTCCTCTGTTAAAAACAAATTTTAAAAAAGTGGAATGGAAGATGAGAATTTCATGTGTGGTGAAGATATTTGTTGATTTGTGAAACTTTTTCATATATACATACATGCATACATATATACATATATACACACACACACACACATACATATATATGGGGTCACAGTATAAAATGTATTTCTTATTATGGATCATACCCAAAAAATTTTGGAAAATACTGGACTAGAGATCAAGCCTCCCTAAAGCTATCTGATTATCTGTATCTCCCATTCGCACCCAACGCAGGGGCCTGTGTACTGGCATTTCTATCTGTTGAATAAATGGAAGGCCTTGCATGGATTCCAGCCCAAGAAGTTTACATTTTAACCTGTAGGCAGTAAAATTTGTTGAAGGTTTGTGAACAGAAGGTTGGGGGGCGGGGTGTTTTAGGAAGTTCATTTAGCAGCTATACATAGGATGTTTTGGAGAGTCCAGGCAGGGAGGAGGTAAGGAGTCCAGTTAGGAGACACTGCCTGGGCTTGGTGGCGTGTAGGACAGTCCTGGGATGGAAAGGTTGTGGCTATAATGGTGATTTGTTTTTAAGAAGTGAAAGGGATTTTTGTTTCTGGTTTCATGTAGTCCTCATTTTAGACTCATGCCACTCACAAAACTGTAGCTCATCTAATCCAGTCAATAAGCATTGACTCTGTGTGTGAAGCACTAGGTGTGGCTGCTGCATTATCACTTACTGGGGAGTTTCTCTATGGGGCACAAATTAGCTCTTGTTAGCAGCAGACTGATCTCAGGAAATGACTCCCATGAATGGGAATCCACCTGAATGCTGTAAGGATTTTATCAGGTCACAGCTCACTAAGTGCAGATCAGTTTTGATTCCGTTGGAACAGGGCACGTGAGCTCTTTGGAGATGATTGTTTTAGGGAGCAGAGCAAGAAAATAGAAATCAATGAGCCGGAGGCCTTCCCAGAGCAATGAGAGCTGTCTTTCCAGATTGGTTTTTATCCTTTGAGCCCCATTACCCTTTATTCTTACTTCTGTTTGTTTGTGTGACCTAGGAAGTGGCTCAGCTGGGGAGCAGCACGTCACAGCCACCACGGAACACAGCCATTCCTCTGCCTTCAGCACAGGACCAGTCTTTCCTGATCAACATCACCTTCTTGAAGGTTCTTCTCTGGTTGGTCTTGCTGGGATTGTTTGTGGAACTGGAATTTGGCCTGGCCTATTTTGTCCTCTCCTTGTTCTACTGGATGTATGTCGGGACACGAGGCCCCGAAGAGAGGAAAGAGGGAGAGAAGAGCGCCTACTCGGTATTCAACCCAGGCTGCGAAGCCATCCAGGGCACCCTGACAGCAGAGCAGTTGGAACGCGAGTTACAGTTTAGACCCCTCGAGGGGAGATAGGCCCTGCTCTCTTGCAGCTAGCCTCCCACATGGCTCCCTCATAGCCTCTGGACATGGGCTCGTGGGTTTGATTTCAAGTGCCCAAGACCTTATAAGAGCAGCTTGCAGGTTAGTTCTGTGGCTGTGAACTTCTGCATTCTTTCCCCAATCTTCTGCTGCGGTTTTATCATTGAACTTCTCTTTGGTTTTGGTGAAACCCCTTGAATGACACTCAGTGTGGATATGATGCCCTTTATAAAAAGTACATACTCAAAAAAGAGAGCTGTTTGTCTCATTATTTGAGAGAGGCACTTGTAAAGCAGTAGAAAGGGATTGGGGAGATAACTTTAAAACACCCAGCTGTTTGAAGGAATGGGGTGTTAAAATAAGTGTTCTCTTTAAGTCTTTTCGTATATGCTATAAAGCATTTTTTTCCCCCTGAAAAATTTAAGTTGCACGTTTTTGTTTTCTGGTTTTTTTTTGTTGCTGTTGATGATGTTTGTTTTTTCATTGTTTTTTGGTTTTTGTTTTGTGTTTTCTGCTTTAAATCTTGCTTTTTTTTTCAGTCATTAATGGTAATGAAAAATAAAACAGCTTCAAAATACCTGCTTTTCAGAAACAGATCCCCATTGCCCATCACCATCTTCCATTCTCCTCAGTTATTCTGCTCCCACTTAATGAAGGAAGATTAAGAGAAGACAGAGTCCTAAGTGACAGGTAGGGGAGGTAGATTGGTAGATTTGGTAAGTGGTTATTTATGATGAATTCAGCAAGAAAAAAATTCCTGAGTGTGTTCAGATGAGAGCTGTGGAAGTGGAACTCTAGACTTATTGGCTGTGTGGGTTGTTTCTTATATTCTGAGGGCTCTGGAGTAAGCAGTCCCTTTCTTTGCCTGTGGGCCTCTGGTGAGAAATTATGTAAATAGGGGTAACCAGACATGATTTCAGTCGTTCTTCCTCTTCCAGTACAAAGTTAGTGTTTGGGTTCATTAAAATTGGACCAAAGCAAACCATTAAATACTTTTTTTTTTTATCGATCATACTGATGAGTAAGAGGAGTCTAGTTTTAAAGCAATACTTTTTTTCTGAAACTTTTAAAATTTTAAGAAATTAGTGATTCCTCAGTAGGATTTGAACTTCAGAATTCAGTTATTCACTCACTCTGACAGTAACTTTAATATTTATGAGATATTCTTAAATAATGGATGCTTATTGCTGAATTTTTTTTTCTTTCTTGCCTGATTTGCTCACTATAGCCAAACCTTAGCTCCATTTAAATGTAACTTTTACTCATTGAATGCCAGCTCCCTGGTAGGCACTTGAGGGAAAAAGCAGACATATTCCCATTGCGCTGAGCATACAGTCTAGCTGGGAGGGGGATTGGTGGACAAAATAAAACAAGCAATAGCAATAATAGAGTGAGATGGGGTGCCTAGCTGGCTCAGTTGGAAGAGCATGCAACTCTTGACCTCAGGGTTATGAGTTCAAGCCCCACGTTGGGTATAGAGATTACTTTAAATAAATAATTTAAAAAAATAATAGAATGAGGTAAGTTTCAGTTTTAGGAGCGTACAGAGGGGATGTTCTCATGAAACACACTTTGTAGCCAACCACGTGTGTTCCAGCCCTTGCTGAAAATTCTTCCGATCTGAGGAGCAGCTTTGTCTAGCCCTTTGCTGACTGGCACTTTGGCTGTCCCTCAGAACCCTCACTTGACCAGAAGTTCTCTATAGCTAACGAAGAAGTACTTTCTTTCTTTTTTTTTTTATTAAAAAAAAATTTATTTTTATTTTTTTTGAGAGAGAGACAGAGCATGAATGGGGGAGGGGCAGATAGGGAGACACAGAATCCAAAGCAGGTTCCAGGCTCTGAGCTGTCAGTGCAGAGCCCAACACAGGGCTTGAACTCATAAACCAAACCATAAGGTCATGACCTCAGCGGAAGTCAGACACACTGACTGAGCCACCCAGGTGCCCCACAAAGAAGTATTTTCTTCCGTGACTTCTGTCTCAGCTGGGCCTCCAGAAAGTATGGGAAACAGGTGAACCCCTATTAAACAGGCAAGGTTTGATCATATTTCAGATACATGATTTTGTTTCCAGATTTATTTTCTTCAGGCTTTCTTCATTTCCCTGGATATTTTACTTGGGCTTTGACATTTCATAAAAGCCAAATACAAGGAATATTCCTATTCAGAGACTCACTACAATGCCCCGCTCAGTAAGCATTGTTCTAGGAAAGAATTCTCATTTTTAAAATGTGTAATTCAGGGGCTCCTGGGTGGCTCAGTAGGCTGAGTGTCCAACTTCGGCTCAGGTCATGAACTCGAGGATCATGAGTTCGAACCCTGCGTTGGGCTCTGTGCTAACAGCTCAGAGCCTGGAGCCAGCCTGCTTTGGATTCTCTCTCTCTCTCTCTCTCTCTCTCTCTCTCTGTTGCTCCCCCGCTTGCGCTCTCTCTCTCTCTCTCTCTCTCTCTCAAAAGTAAAGATTAAAAAATTTGTTTTAAAAATGTGTAATTCAAACTTTTACTTAAAACAAAGCACCTGTAACTCCAAATTGGGAACACATGATCCAATTAGCAATCTCAGCAAAGTGGAGACTCCGCTTGGCATAGAAGAGACTCAGCTTAGGAGTGGATCCCACTAGCATTCTTTAAAAATGTAGCTGTTTATAATGAGGTGGAGCTTGATTGCCTTAAGCCCATCTTTCATGGGATTTTCTGTGCACGATCTGTCACCTCTCCTTGCTCACCTCTCGCCAAAGGTTGCATGTAATGACAGCATTAACTTCTAGGAAAAGTGGGGTGTGAACCAATTAAATGCGTGGCAGGGGAGAGAGGAAAGGACAGTATGTATTTGCTGTTCTTATCAGACCATTAAGCTTTAGGTGCAGTCTTGATTTCCTGAATTTAGAAAGGCCTATTGATCTCAGAATTTCCACTCAGGGCCTGACCATTAGCTCAGCAAGCAGCTTCCATTAAAGGCTGCTTCTGTCACCAGGGAACTTGAAATCCCAGAGATGCATTCAGTCCCTATGATTGCTGTGTGCACTGTGCATAGGTGAGGTCATTTCTGTCCAAATCTTACAAGTAAATTGGCTTTTGCTTCTATTCATATTGTCCCATCTTGTCTACTCACAGAGACTGTTAAATGAACCTCTACTTGTAGGGCTGGAATGGACCCCAAAATGCTATCAGATGTATCCCCCTTGCCTTGGGCAAGGACCGCATTTATTCCTGGCCAAATATTTTTTTTTTTCCTGGTGACTCCTAAAGAAGAAGAATCCGGGTACAAGATTTAGGCACTTCTTAGGAAATACTTAACCGAAAGACTTGACCCCCAATGCCATCGCAGGTTATTTTTTATCTAATCTCAGGGAACATGGAACATCCTCCAGACTGGTGAACTGTTACTCTGTTCTCGCTCAGGTTTCTCTGTTCTCCAGACTAAATCATCCACATCGTACCTCTGGGACAATCACTTTCAAGCTAACCCTGACACATTCTGAGGGTTCCAGTTCAGGACAGAGGTGAATGTCACAGTTGGTGGGTACAATGACTTTTCTCAAAAGCTCTAGAGTTGTAACAGTGATGATCTGGGCATATGTATTTTGTGCTATTAGGATTGTACTTTGAGTCTAGGAGGTCTTTGACATTTGCCTTTTGACCGATCTCTGCTCATAAGCTCTGTGCTAAAATCAAAAGAATAAAAAATAAAGGAAGTTACACAATCGACAAAACCAATGATCGTCATCTGGGCAGAAGAAAGTGAAATTTTGTGTTTTGTTTCCTGCCACTCACACTGTTAACCAATATTTGTATTTAGGCTTGGCGCTGCTGGGGAACCCATAAGTGAGCTTGAGCAGACAGTCCATCCACCGTAAGAGCCAGGATACCTGGTGGGGCTGGGATGCCAATGAGCATCTTGCCACCAGGGGGTAGCATAGAGCTGCTGCTATACATCCTGGTCCCTTCTCCCCACACTTGGGAACTTAAGTAATGTGGGAAACCCACCGGGATGTTTATCTGAACCATTTGTGCTGCTTTTTCTGATGTTCTTTTCACTTCAAGATTCACAAAGGAAAGGGCTCATCAAAGGTCCTGGAAAAGGCACGGAAAGCTACCAGGAGTGATTTATACCGATATTTTAAAATAAAACAACAACCCCCCCTCTAGACTTAGCAGGCAGTATTGCCCATCTGCCCATCTTTATCCATTTATCCATCAGTCTGTCTTCAGGTTTGGGTCATTTCTTATGAAGAGAATCAAAAGCCTAACATAGTATCAACTGTGGACGTTGGTGCAGCAACTAATCTTTTCTAGGCCAGGTGCCAGGCTCTGATGATCAGTTATCACATTGATAATGAAGGCAAGGTCCCTTTTCTTAAGGAGCTCACAATCAAATGGAAGGGGCAGCCAATATTCAGACAGTTACCACAGGATAGTGTGGTAAGTGCTATGAGAGTGTGCGGTCTAAATGAGGGCCAGAGCAGAGAAAAAGAGGTTTCAGAACCCTAGGGTCAAGAAGGGCCTCCTGAAGGTGATATTGTATTGAGTTTGAAAGAGCATCCGGTACTCCCCCAAAAAACAGGGGCAAAAGGGCTTTTTAGTCACAGGAAACCACCTGGCAAAAAGGTGATAATCTGGAGGGAGAATTGCTTGCTTGGGAAAAAGTGATGCATTCTGAGAACGTGTATTATTTTTTCCAACTGGTTGTTAACATATATATAAGCTATTGATTTTGGTGTATTAATTTTGTTATAGCTCTTGTCCTTTATTGAGTTTTCTTACTAATTATAATGGTGTTTTACTCGTTTTCCTGGATTTTCCATGTAGATAATTATTTTCTTTTCCATAAACATAAAATTTAACTCCTCTTTTTCCAGTTTTTTTTACCTCTTGTTTTTTCCTCTTTGTCTAACAACATTGGCTAGAACATCCAGAAAAATGTTAAATCAGAATGATAGTCAGTGATGTCTTTGTCTTGTTCTTGACCTTAATGAGCATGCTTTAGTATTTTCCCATTAAGCATGATGCTGTCTCTGGGATAAATGGAGAGATAATTATTCATCTGTATTTATGTTATTAAAAGGTTTTTTTTTCCTTCTTAAATTAAGAATGGATTTCACATTTCACAAAATCTCTTTCAGTGTAGTGGAGATTATATGACTTTTCTCTTTGACCAATTAATGTAATCAGTTATATATTTACACATATTAAACCATCCTTTTATTCCTGGAATGAGTGACCCTTGATTTTAATGTACTGTTCTTTTATTTTTTTAAATTCTTTAAGTGTTTATTTATTTTTGAGAGAGAGAGCAAGCAGGGGAGGGGCAGAGGGAGGGGGAGAGAGAGAGAGAATCCCAAATAGGTTCCTTGCTGTCAGGGCAGAGCCAGACACAGGCCTCGAACCCACAAACCACAAGATCATGACCTGAGCCAAAATCAAGAGTCAGATGCTTAACCGACCAAGCCACCCAGGTGCCCCTGAACTGTTCTTTTAATATTTAGTTAAAATATAAATAGTTAAAATTAACTTTTTAAAATATCTCTGTTAATACTTTTAATCCATAATTTTCATGAGATTATAGTATTTTTTAAGTATTTTCAGGTATTGGAATATATAAAAGCATAATTTTTAGGTCTTCATTAAAAATTATTCCTTTTATCATTATAAAAAAATCATCTCTGCTTTCTTTATTACTTTTGCCCTGAATTCATCCTTATCTGATAGTAAGATTGGGACCCCTGCTTGCTTTTTTTTTTTCTTTCCCCATCGTAGTCTTTTATTTGTTTATTTTTAAAATAAAATTTATTGTCAAATTGGCTATCATACAGTGTGTACTGTGTGCTCTTAATTTGGGGCTAGATTCCCGTGGTTCATCGCTTCCATGCAACAGCCAGTGCTCATCCCAAGTGCCCTGCTTTCTTTTTGTTTGAATTTACCAAGTCTGCCTCTGTCCATACTGTGGTTTTCAGCCTGAGTCATTTTTATCAGGTGTGTTGCTTGTATATAGACAGTAGTTGGATTTTACTCTAGAATACATTGTGAAAATATTTTTCTTTTATTAGGTGAGTTTCACCCACTTATATTTATTGAAACCTTATCTATCTCATCACATTTTATGTTATGCTTTGTGTTTATATTGGTAATTTTACCACACGGTCTCTGGTTTTGTTTTAATTTTTTTCCCTTTGTGTGTGTGTTTCTTTCGATAATTTGGAAAACTTATATTTCTGTTCCAAAGTTGTTGGTTTTTTTTTTTACTTTAGTGGCTTAATCCTTTCGCATTTTAGGCAGTATTTATTAATATCATTTGAAAAATAAATATAAGAAGTTAGTATTTCCCCCTTTTCCCTACTTCTCTCCGCTCATCAGTTGTCAATTCTACTGACTGGTTAATTGACTTTCCATTTTTAAACATAATTGTAAACTGTTACTTGATTTTTTAGCCTTAAATTACAGTCACCTGTGACTATGAAGGATGAGGAACTCAACATACCTATGCTGCTTTACACCTCCTGTCCATTTTCCTTTCGTCATTTTATTAATTATACCATTACTATATTGTTTAAATTAACAAGAGCTACATTCCGTTCTCTAATCATAATTTGTACATTTGTTTTTGTCTTAGTCCTACCTATAATTGATGTTTTTCACTTAATGATAAGCTATGAATAAATTATCATGTCTTTCTTCTACAATATTGATTTTGACAGCTGCTAATATCACTGCATAGATAAATGTATCCTTTATTTGGCCAATCCCCTATTACTAAACATTAAGTTGTAGCCAGGGTTCACTAGTAGGAATAGTATAAATAGGCTAACCTCTTTGAAATTGAAAACTGTATTTCAAACTCTTAGAAAAGAGTAATTAGAGGCCAGTCAAGATAGTGGTCTCAAACTACAGTGACCGTTCACATCTCCTGGGGATCTTTTTAAAATGAGGATTCTGGTTCTGTAGGTCTGGTCCAGGGCCTAGGATTCTGCATTTCAAGTAAGCTCCAAGGTGGTGCTGATGCTACAGGTGTTCAGACCATACTTTGTGTAGCAAGATCTTTGAATACATTTTATGTCTGGAATTTTGCTTGAATGAAGAAAAAATGCTCGAAAACATAGTCTGTACCATTGCTTCTTGGGTCTTATGACACATTTAAAATATTAGGTTTGTCTCAATTTATAGCATATTATTATTTGTGAATGTTCATTTTGCAATTTTTTTAATGCACCTGAAAGGTTACCTTAGGTTATACATCTGCTCACTTGCCTGGGCCTATCAGGGCCATGTTCACGGCAGCCTATCAGATGTGCACATCACTGTCACGTGGGAAAAAAGGCTGAGAACCTGAGGACCAGCAACAAAGCAGAGTTCAGGCAGGCACACTGGAGTGAACTGGTGAGAAAGAAGTCTTATAAATGATGTCTGCACTCCTAACCCTTCGGCACGTGTCTTTCATTTGGTGATTGGTTGGCTATTTATTGGTTTTATCCTAAAAGGCCCTAAGTGATCTGGCTCCTTCTTGCCTTTCCCAGTTATATTCACTTCCTTCATGTTCATCATACACAAGGGTTTAGCAAAAATGGTTTGGCCTTTCTCTGTACGGGGCCAGACAGAAAAACTTTTGTTGATCATACTGTCTCTGCCACAATGACTCAGCTTGGCTATTATAGAGCCAAAGCAGCCATATGTGACAATATGTGAACAGATGAGAATGCCAATAAAACTTTGTTTATAAAACCAGGCAGTGAGCCGTAGTTTGCTGACCCCTCCTCGAACACACACAATAAGCTTCTGCTTCAGGGTCTTTGCACTAGCTGTTCCTTTGCTTAGAACTCACTTCCCCTAGATGATCCTGGGACTTTTTTCCCTTGCTTGGGTCAGATCTTTCTGCTGTCACATCATCCGAAAGACCTTCCCTGTCCCTCTCTCACCCCCTCCCCAACCCCCAAGTACAAGATAGCACCACTCCTCCATATCTCCATGTCCTTTTTTTTTTTTTTACCTCTCTCCTATGGGAAATACTATATTTCGTTGCTTTACTAATAATATCGATCATATTTGGATAAGTTCTAGAGAAAAGCATATGCATTTATAGGCAGAGTATTTTTATACATTTAGCAGTTCCTTTGCAGTGAACCAAAATAGATTTGTTATGGAGAGTTTGTTTTAATCATATTCCTTCTAATGATTTGCCCCCTGAGACTTAGACTGACTTCAGCAGTGCTAAACATACCATATGGCAAAATGGCACAGGATGATATGAAAACATTGCTTTGTTCTAAAGTCTCATCAGTGAAAAAATGTCTTTGGCTATTCTGGCTCTTCTAATGGGTTATACCAGGTTCTGCACCTATATGTGATTTTCAAACTATTTATGGAAAGAGGAGAATTTCCTACACATTCATACATTTCCCAGAAGCAGAGAAAGCCTCATGCCTGATGAAAGGCTGGTAAATGAAGGGTGAGTAAGGGAATCGGGAGGACATTTACTAAGGAGAGATGATCAAATGGGAAATTCACATTAGGACTTGATACCTTTGGAGGATCCAGCTCCAGAGAGGAGAGACGGGTTGGATTCCAAAAAGTCTACACAGGGTGTCCGTGATCCTGCTGCAGCCTTTGGAAATCTATATCAGTGCACCATTTTGAGTACAGCTGAAGAAAGTCTCTTCATGTGGGCTGATGTGCACATTTGGGGGCATTGCTGGGTTTCAGGTGACGCCATACCCTCAGGGGCTGTGCACCACAGATGCAGAATGTCTCAAGAGCGGTTGGCATTTCTTATGTGAGGAGTGACACCAAGACTTAACCCAGTGAGGGAAACAAGAAGCAAAGGTCGCCTCCTGCTAGAAGAAGGGCTGTATCTGAGAAGCAGGCAGAGTTCAGGGCCAGGAGAACATGAGAAAACGTGGTTGCAGCTGACGCCAAGACTGCATGAAGGTGGCATCTTTTCTGGACTTGTGGCCATGATGTGACTTCATCATGCTTTGGTTGGCAGGCTTCATGAACTTTACCGCTTCCTGAAAGAAGGTGCTTTTTTAAATACCTTATGTAAAGTATGGTGTTATGGATGTTTTTCCTGATGGCTAAGAATAGTCCAACACAGTATAATTTGTAATGTAACCTGATTCTTTTATATGAGATGTCTTTTCATCTGATTTTTTTTTACTGTACCTTTCTAAAGGATGCTGTTGGAAGGACATTGGCTTAGCTTAATCAGAGTGAGATGTCTTTACTTTTGTGTGTATCTCCCACATTTTGGTTCTCCCGATCTCCATTTCCCACACCAGAACTTGAAACATGAAAGAGCTTGAGGGCGGTTTCATTGTATAGTGACATCTAATCGGTAGATATCAGTGGGGTTCAGTAAAACCATAAATTTAATTTCCTAAGCATTTTTTTAAATATTTATGTATCTATTTATTTATGAGAGAGAGAGAGAGAGAGACAGAGACAGAGTGCAAGCAGGGGAGGGGCAGAGAGAGAGGGAGACGCAGAATCTGAAGCAGGCTCCAGGCTCTGAGCTGTCAGCACAGAGCCCGATGCCGGGCTCAAACTCACAAACTGTGAGATCGTGACCTGAGCTTAAGTTGGATGCCTAACCAACTGAGCACCCAGGAGCCCTGATTTCCTAAGCATTTTTAAAGTTATGAAGCTTTCAAGAGTTATGAAGTTTTCGACAATATTTGGTCATAAAATACCTGTCTCTATAAGCCAGAAATGTACGTAAATGGTTCTAGATTGTTGAAGATAGGACCTAAAAGGTAAAGTAACTGTGACCTTTTTGTTGTGGTTGTTAAATGTGTGTAGTTAAGGTGCCCAAGTCCTGAGCTGTGTTTCTAATTCCTTAGAAGTAGAATTAGAATAATTCCTTAGGTCATATGGAACTGAAAAGTCTTATATAAACTGTATTTATTATTTCAAGTCCTTGTTCTTTCACTGTAGAGATATGGAAAGTTAAAAAAAAAAAAAAGTTGCTTGCAAATCTCCTCTTGGTATTACCTGCCTGCTTCCACCCCAGAGCAGTCCATCTCCTGGCACGGGACTGCTCAGGGTTTGTAATTCTCAGCTATTGATTTTATTCTTGGAGGTTGCAACACAGATCAACCCTGAGGTCCGTTGGTCCTACATGAGAAGGAGCCACAGTAATTCATTCTACCACTGGTGCCTGTATCAGTGGGAGAAATAATAAAAAATCTGTTGGACTTACTCTAGGCTGTGATCTTTTTCTCTTTCTAAAATGATTATGTTAGTTAAAATGAGCCTTAGGACAAAAGAAAAGAATCTACCAAGGTTTAAGATCAGAAAACTCTTCAGGGAAAGAGCTCAGATTTATGGAAGAAGGAGTTAAAAATACTGGCTGGAGATGGGGCTCCTAACTTGGCTCCCTATAGCTTCCCACTGGTAATTCCCATTATTTTTTTTATTGTTTACTTATTTATTTTGAGAGAGAGGGAGAGAGCACAAGCAGGAGAGGGGCAGAGATGGAGAGAGAGAATTCCAAGCAGGCTCCACACGGTCAGCACAGAGTCTGACATGGGGCTCGACCTCATGAACCATGAGATCATGACCTGAGCCAAAATCAAGAGTCAGATGCTTAACCGACTGAGCCACCCAGGTGCCCCTGGTAATTCCCATTCTTTTTTCCACCTCCACAATTTCCTTGTGTCTTTTACTACAGCTCTTTCCCACATTTAAACGGTCTGTGTTTTTTTTTTTTTTTTCTTTATTTGCTTTTTTATGTTAGGGCCTCGTCATCTTTCCCACCTACTCTTCCCACCTTTGGGGACACTCAATTTCTACTTCTTCCTTGTCCCAGTATTGGTTCTGTTTTTCCATGCTCTTCAATATTTTGCCTACATTGTTTTCTATTCTAGGTTGCACTGCTGGGGTTTTCTCCCCACTCGTTCCAGTCAGGGAGACCCCACTGTTTTCAGTATTGTCTTTATTGTGTGTGTACATGCATGTGTGTGAGAAAGAGGGTGGTGGAGGGAGAGAAGGGAGGAAGGGATTGAAAGACACTGCACTGCACATGCCTAAGGCATATGTTTTTGAGGGGATAGTGAGAGGAGATTTGGCGGTGGGAGCCAAACACTTGGGAATGCTTCTATACAAGGCATATGAATGACATTCTTCACAAATGCTATTTGGAACTCAGTTATCCCCATCTGTGGGGCATCAGTCCCTGGAATGTGGCTCTATATTGCATATGACCACGAGTGAGTCTGAAGGCCAAAAATTCTCATTTATTTCCTCCAGGAGAGCAGGGAAACTGCCCTTATCCCTTGTTCAGGCTGAGGTTAAGACCTGTTAGGCCCAAGTGCACCCTCTTTTCCTGAGGTTGTATCTGTCTGGCTTCCCTACAGATGTGGTGGTCATTATTGGTTTGGGCAAGTGTCTTCGTTGCGATGGGGAAGGGAGAGAAAGCTCTGAGATCCATCTTTCTTGTGCTGCTGAGTGGTGGAGTAAAGACATAGAACGCTGAGAACATCACAGGAGAGTGAATGAAGTCAAAAGCAAGACTGATGCAGACAAGCCAAAATGCAGATAGTCTGTCTGCAGATACCAGGAGAAACGACATATCATTTGCTCTCACAGTAAGAATTATTATTCGGTTTGAAAGAGACAATCCCCAAAGCGTGTCTAAAAAACAGGTGTGTTTTAGGAAACCTTCAGATGAGCACATTGATCTTCAAATGGGTAGCTGAAATGGTGGCGGAACTGGGGAGAATCTGCAAATCCTCTGCTCTTCTAAAAAGAGTCGGCTGCAAGCTCGGAGAGTGAGCGATTACTTAAACTGGAGAGAAGTTCATTTATCTGAAGATGAATCTCTAAACAGCAGCTCCATTCAAATTCTGTGGCTACTTTGCAAACAAGGCTTGTGCTTTTATGACATTAAAAAAAAATGGATTTAATGGACTGAGTTCATTTAGACAGGGGAGATCAAATGAATGAGCGGAATTAGAATACGCGTCCATTTGGCCATCAGTCATTGTTTAAGCCACTCGACCACCCAACTTCTCTAATTAAATGGCAGCGCAGTCCCTGTATAAGGGCTGCGATGGGTAAATGAGTACTTGGTAAGTGCTTTGAAGATGAAAATCACGACATGAGTAATGAGCAAGGGTTTTTTTCTTAGGCTGGAAACGGCATCTTTTGTGTTTTCCCACTGCGCCATGAGTCACCTGGGCTAGATGCTGCAGAAAACCTCCTCTCCCGAAGGAAGAGCAAGAGAGACACAGTAATGACAGGCCTTTATTTGACGTTTACAAGGCAAATTAGGGAAGAGCCTGAATCCGTTTCACATCTGTGTAAGGAATTATAACACCATACACGTTTGCTACCTATAGATGCAGGGTGTATTTTATATGAATTTATACATTAGGAAGTTGCATGAAAATTATCTTGTTTAAACATTCATGAGGAGCAAACATCCCCCAAGAGCACTGAAGACAGAAACCCAGCTTTGTCCCTCCTGAGAGCCTGGCTCCCCTTTCTCTTCTCGCATTTAAAGCTCCACATCGAATCCCCTCCAAAACCAAGGGGATGTGGAAGTTTATCTGCTTTGAGGATGTGATCACTTTTACTGGGAGGAGCTTCAAATTGCAGATTTGGATGTGAAGTGTGGACCATTTGGCAAGGTCCAGCCCTATGGGTCTGGGGCGGATCTTGCTCCCTTGCAAGGAAGCCAAGACCCTAACTTGTTATATGTTCCAAACTTTGCTGGGAGTTTTTGTTCACCACATTCAAACATTCTCATTTATATATGTTTTCCTTCTCCCAGATTGCTTTGACACAGTGGCAATTAGTCATGCTCGATTGTCTGGGTTGACTAATTACTGATAGTTTTGACAGGCCTCATCAGAAAGGTTGCAGAGCCCCAGTGTAAGCTAGGATCCAAGCCTCTGGCTGCAATGCTCCTCGCTGTGCCAGAGTATGGAATGCGGTGCATCATTTCAGCCCTGGCAGTGCCTCACTCTCAGCTGCACCCCCAAATTGGTCACAGCTGAGAGAACAGCATTCCTAGCATAGCTAGTTGGGGGAGGAGTGTGGGGAAGTTCATTATAGGGCTGGCAGGGGTGGAGGAGGAGGTAGTGTGGGGTGGCAGGGGTCGGGGAGGAGGTAGTGTGGGGTGGCAGGGGTGGGGGAGATAGTGTGGAGATGGGGAGGAGCTTGGGTGCATCAGAGAAAAAAATGCACCACTGGATAAGGTCCTGAGAAACAGGCTTTAAATGTCCAAAGGGGAGAAGAGAAAACTCTCCCCTCTGATAGATTCAGATGTAGGTGAAGTCCAAGAGATTTGGGTCATTAATGGGAAAACAGTTATGCTTATCTGCTTCCTGCCAATCTGTATCCATTGACAGAGCAGAAGTAATTATAGATACTGTAGACACACTGTGGCATTAAGTGTTTGAATTACACTGCTTAACAACACTTCCTGATATGGCCCTCCAGGCACGGCCAGAGAACTGGTTTGAGCCAGCAGCCAACACTGTAGGGGCATGACAATATTGTCTGGGGAAGTTTCCCACATTTTCTTTCCCCCCCAAAACTCCAGCAACAAAAAGGAAAAAAGCCTGAGTTGATACTCATTTGGTTTCTGTTGAGTACTTAGTATGTCACTCACATAGCTGTCTTAGCAGAGGAAGCAGGCATATTTCATTTGAGGGTTTTCATAGTTTGGCTCCTCGTAGGAGCCAAAAGCAGGGTCAGCACTGTAGAATCAATTCAGTAGAGGGAAAATAAACCTTTGGAATATATTTTACCTTCCCTGAGCACGTCGCAGGCATTAGCAATAATGGGAACCCTGTCTGCGCATGGAGAGGAAGCATCTACGGCTCAGGCCCCCGCCTATCTTCGCCCTGGGCTGTGCAGTCCCATGACCTTCACAGTGGGTGGGATGATTCTGGATTCATCATCTCCTAACTTTATGCTGCTATGCACAGGATACACACACACACACACACACAGTGTTCTTTCCTTATGGATGGAGACAGAAGCTGCTGAAACATGGCCCACACTGATGAGATTGAGCCTTTCGGGGGTAAATGTGAACTGACTCTATTTGCCCTTGGTGGTGGCTGTGCCATTTTTGCTAGGCTAAAGCTGCCTGGTTTGCTAGTCTTCTCCAACTTCAGGGAGATGAGAGAGCCAAAGGGGGAGGCTTAGGACCTTTTTCCACTTCTTTTAGTTCACTCTGTGTGGCCAACAGAACAACTTGTCAAATAAGCACAGATGCATCAGGAAACCATTAAGCCAACCCATTAAAAGGGCACTGGATTCGCTATTCAAAGTGGCTCGCTTGCTGTTTCTATGTATATGTGTGCTCTGATGCATTTCAACTTAATTTTAAGACAAGGATGAGTGAGGTACTACAGTAGAGATAGTAAACCACAGCCTTCCGCTCCTCTCAGGCTAAGTCACTGAGGAGATGGCATATTCACTGGCTGATTTGTCCACCTTCGCTGTTGTATTTCTTTTTTAACAGAAACTCCAGATAAACATTGCCAGCTTTTACTAAGAGTATCTTGAATGGCTCTTTTGTATTTCTTACCTATCCCTCCCAGAGGTCTCATTACACTCGGAGACCCAGCCCAGGACTGCCTAGCAAGTCATGTTTGCAAACCTCCCTCCTCTAGGTCAGGATAGGGGAGATGCCCAGGGTCTTTCCCTGCTCTGAGTCTTCAAGAGCTCCACTGGTGTGGGCTTCAGCGGGAATTGAGGCAATTGAAAATCACACGGGCAATCTGGAAAGTCATCTTGAAGGCAACTTTGCGATGTCAGCAGTTTGTTTCAGTTCTGGATTTAGCTGTTCTAAAGGTTGATGTAGTCAAGAGGAGTTGTCATGATGTCAGCCACTAAGAAGTGGAGCTGACCAGAGTGCTGAACCCAGTCTCTATTTACCAAAGTCCTCAGACCTTGCTGGCTGCACAGCTGATACATCACCCCCACACCCCCCCCCCAACCCCCGCCAGCCAGCTATAGTACCCCCAGGACAGAGGCAGATAAGAGTGTGCAGAGCAAAAGCTCCACACTTATGGCAACATGCATGTAAACAGCTGGTGGAATTTGGGAGTACATTGCATGTGATAGTTCCCAGCTCTATTAGAGATATATTTGGCTTAGGAGAGCTCAAAAATTGTTTAGAGGGAGTTCACTGCCAATAAAATGAATATTAATAGTGTGGGTCTTGGAGCAAAGAAGATAGTTCTTCAGTATCTAATATGTATCTACAAAGGAAACAGTTCCTCAGTGTTACAAGGCTTGGAGCATGGGGTTTGAGGAGCCTTTTGAAATCAGGAAACACCAGTACCAGTTGGGAAAAGAACTCTACTTACAGTTTAAACCAAATTATCTGAGCTTCCCTGGTGCCTAACTAAATACTTTCTCCCTACAATTTCTCCCCTTAACAATTTGTTTCTCTCAGGTTTTATCAATCTGGCTCTTTTTTTGTTGTTGTGCAGTGTATTAATGATTCTCAAAATCTTCCAGTTTACCCAGAACTGAAACACTTGTGCCAGAGCCATACCCCACATCAATTCACCAGTGCTCATCTCCCCTCTACCCACTCCAAAAACAAAGCCAAGGAGTGGTGCCTGTTGGAAAATCTTCCCTTATTCTGGGGAAGCAGGGGTGCTCCCGTCCCCCACTTCTCTACATTTTCTCCAGGAGCCAGTCTGCACAATTCATCTTTAGCCTGAGGTTCAACTTCCCCATTAACATAGACACAACACTTCACTGAAGCTGAAGTATAAGAAATTTTCTGCTTGATGTGTTTTATGTCCCATTATTATTTTCCCCGTACATCACATGGCTCTCTGAGAGGCACAGGAAAATATGTCTGGTGCAAGGCTTTGGGGAGGGTCCCCCACCACTTAAAAAGGGGAAGGAGGGAGAGATGGACTCATAAAGGAATTCATCCGAAGCTTCTCTCTCTGCCTTCCCAGGAGGTCGGGACTCCTAAGAGTTTTCTCCTGCTCTGGAAACTTCCTTTGCATCCACAAACTCCCTTGGATGGCTGTTTCCCTTTTGTCTGGGTCTCCGTGGTGCTGCTACAGGTCTGCCCTCTCACCGTGGCTGGGGCAGGACTGATAGGTTTCTCCTCTCTAGCCTGTCTGCTGGTCATTATTTATGGGATCAAACTAGAGGCAGGGAAAACATTGATTAGCTCAAAATGTGGGTGAGTCAAATCAACTACCCCACTCCCCCCAAAAATATCACAATCACAATGATTTAGTTCTTTTTTCCATCAGGTGGGAGGAGTCAGAATTGCACACTTGCACATGCAGACTATTCACAGCAATAAAGAAAAATGCATTAAGTATATATACAGGCTTCCAAGCGGGAGAATTTCAAGGGGGAAGAAACCAAGGATAGGGGAAGACTGCCTCCATGGTAACAGTGGCGACAGGTAGTTTCCCCAGAAGTCTCTTTTTGGTCACATCTCTTAAAGTTAGAGGGCACCCCCAAACTCCCATAATCTGGTCACAAATAAAAAGCATTTCCATGGAGAGGTGGAAGTAAAGCTCTCGGCCTTCTGGGTTCCCGACAGTTGCAGGTACACTGTAGCCCCCAGTGCAAATATTCCTAAAGTTCCCTAGTTGAACCCTAGAGGATTCTGGAGCAACTCTAGAATAGAATTCAGAGTTCATGCCAAGAGCTGGGCTCCTCAGCAGTGGACTTGCCCCGGTTCCCTGGACATAGTGGGGGCAGCCACCAAAGCAGGTCAAACACCCACGGGAGAAGTGGGCACCAGTGAAGGAAACCATCAGGCACCTTCTCAGTGTTCACTGTCAACACTTCTAGAAACAGCTGCCGGTGGCCCAACCAAAGGCCCCCAAAGGCGAGGTGGCGAGATGAGGGAGCGAGATGAACAAGCAATGTGAACAGTGCCCCTTAATGAGGAGGCAGTGGGGGGTGGCAATGGTGACCTAACTGGAGGCCAGCAGACTTGGCTCATGTTCCCTAAGCTCTGCTTGGCTGAGGTTATGTGAGCCTCTTTCAGGACCACCTCCTCTTGCAAGCCCAATCCCACTAATAAGCCACTGACCTTGAGTGCAAGTCTGGGGCTGATTTGCTGCTCTGTCTTGGGGAACCCCAGGGACCTAGTGGCTTAACGGGAAGAAATCCTCCTCATTTTAGCAACATTTTTTCTCTCCTGCCATAGTGATAAAATTAGTAGGCTGTTTCTCCACAGAGGAAATGTAGCCACGGGTCCCAGGAGGCACTGCCCATTGCCTGCCTGATGGGTGTGGGAAGGGAAAGCAGGAATGGGTGTGTGCGTGTGTCCCTCCCATCCCCAGCCCCGGCAGGGTCTCTCCCACCCGGGGTGGCCACCCAGCCAGCAGCGAGACCACAGGAAGGGTAGGGGCTGGGGGGCTTAGCTGCAGGAGGCCTGGCAGGAGGCTGCATACACACTGCTGCCCACCGTGCCCCCGCTGGTCAGGCTACTGGTGGGACACTTGAGGGGCTTCATGCTGCTGTCCCTCTGGATGTGCAAGTGCTTGAGCCGCCAGCGCTCCCAGCTCCTCCGAAACTCCATCTGGACCTTCCGTGGGAAAAGGAGGGAAACAAAAGCCATCATGCAAACCAACTGCCCACAAAATGGCCCCATTATTACATTAGCAGGGAAGGGAAAAAAATCCACTGCGTTATATTAAGAGACACAAGTCAAGGCCTTCGGGCACCTAAATTAATATCCCAATAAAATTGTTTATTGTTGTCTCCTATTTTCCGCCTTTCCTCAGGAGAGAGATGAGCTTGATGATCTAATTGGTCTCCTCCATCTCTAAACTCTGTGACTCAGCTCAGTACCTTTCACAATCCATCACAGTCGTATTCAGCGGAAGATAACAAGAGCGAGAGAAATGCGGGAGACGGGAAGGAGAAGACGAGGAGGGGGAGAATCGGACTTCAGCGCACAGCGGAGCCGAGACGGCCCGAGCCAGCCTGCCAGGATGCGCCTGGTCTCCTGGGCAGCGTCACGGGGCCCAGGCTTGGGTGCGGGAGGGGGCAGAGCAGACACAACCTGTGACCACCCTGCGGCGTGCCAGCTCGCTGCCTGGCTGAGCGGTTGTGGCGAGTGTGCTGACAGGTGGGATGGGGACACCCCAGGCTGATGCGGCCTCTGCTTGTGAAGCAATCTTGTCTCACAGTCCTTCACTGGGGAGGGAGGGGGAGGGATGGTGAACCGAGGCACATGTGTGGGAAGCCACCTCAGGGAACGAAGCAGTTTCATGGACACCAGCAGGGAATGGGACGGGACTGGGGCTTCTAAAAGTGCTGACACATGGTGCCCTTTCTGCCTCCATCAGCACTTTCCCTGAGCCTGTGTTATGCCCCCATAATGACAACTGTCATTAAAAGCCACCATTTAGGGGTGCCTGGGTGGCTCAATCAGTTAAGCATCCGACTCTTGGTTTCAGCTCAGGTCACGATCTCATAGTTTGGTTGGTGAATAAGCGCCCCAGGTGGGGCTCCACACGGAGCCTGCTTGGGATTCTCTCTCTCTCTCTCTCTCTCTCTCTCTCTCTCTCTCTGCCCCTTCCCTGCTCGCACTCCCTGTCTCTCTCAAAATAAACTTAAAATAAAAAAAAAAGCGCCACTTACTACATGCCCAGCACTTTCCACTGATTATTTTCCTTAACTTTCTCAGCCACCCTGTGAAGTAGCTTCCATTGTTATTGCCTGCTTCAAGGTGAAGAAACTGAGGTGCAGAGCATGTAAGTATTTCCCTCAATCTCAGCCAGGGTCCACACCTAGGTCTGGGCTGACCTCCAGGTTGGTCTCCTAAGCACTGGCCCCCTGGCTTCCACGACTCTTTAGGTCGTGCTGGTCCCTGGTGTGTCTCCTCCCCCAACTCAGCTGGGAGCACCGTGAGGGCCAGGGCCACCCCTTCCTCACCTGGGTTCTCTGGACCCTAGTACAGTGCCCAGCATACAGTAAGTCCTCCGTGCGGGCTTTGTAAATGCGCTGAAGGAAAGAGCGAGTGAGTAACTGAGCATCTGACACGGAACTCCTTCGGCTACCGAGGTATTACAGTGAAACACCAGAGGCGAGGACATGAATCCCAGACACCCCTCCCAGTGCTGAGTGCGGTGCACTTCCTCACACATGAAGTTTACCCTCACCCCTGCCTCTGAGGTCCTCTCTGGCCAGGCTCCAGGTTCTGGAATCTGGGATGAATGGGTTCAGCTCATTCACTTCTGTTTACACTGGTGGGGAGAGGTAAAGAGACTGCCCCGCGTCACACAACTGGGTAGTTGGCAGATCCGGGGCCAGTATTCTGGCTCCTGAGTCAGAGCCATGGCGAGAGGACACAAACCATGGCAAAACCACTCCTCGGCCTCCCCTCCCCTATGCCTACTCTCCTGGAAGCTGATGGAGGACTGATGTCCAGGCCATCTTTTCTCTTTGGGTCACAAGTACCTGGCGTTGCCATGGCGACCCGGGGTCTGGAGAACAGCTTTTATGGACAGAGGTCTCAGCCCAGGAGCCGGGGGTGTTTTTATGGCCCAGTGATGGTGATGTGTCTGTTCTTGTGCCCGGAGGAACCAGGGCATGAGGTGTCTCTGAGGCACTGTGCAGTGCCCTTAAACAAGGCAAGTGTCTGAGCAGGTGTCCCGGATCCCACAGCATAAGCCCGGGAGAGCCCGAGGGGACAGGCCAGCTGGGGATCTGGTGATTCAGGGGTTGTTAGTTGCCAAGGGGCTGAGTGGGATGTGTGCACTCCCCCTGGGCCAACCTGGGGGCAGACAAAGTGGGGAGGTGACGGGTGACAGGCTTTGAGGAATGGAGTCAGGGGGAGACTCGGCCAGGGTCTGGGAGACTCTCCATAGAAGTGGTGGGGAAGCCTCGCATGTGCATGTGTTGGGGGCAAGCATGTGCTGCCAGCATGGCTTTGGGGAAGAGGAGGGAGAAGTGGGAAATGGGAGGGGGACCGAGAAGATGAGAAGGGGCAGAGAAGAGCCTCACTCTCTCCAGTGTGCATAGGGACACCTGCCACCCTGTCCCTGTCCTTGGGACATAAAGCAGCAGAACATAGGCCCAGGGAGTGCATCACCCCTCTGGCTGAGAACCATTCCTGAAGGGAATGCCACCTGTGTTCCTCATATCTCAACATTTTCTTCAGTTTTTTTAGGAAGTTCTTTGTGAGGGCTCAGATGCGGGGGAGAACCAGGGCTGGAACAGCCTACTGTCCCCCACTCCCTCCCCCACCATGAATCAAGGGCCTGTAGGACAAATGAGCGTCCTCTACAACGGCCTCCTCTCCTTCCGTGGCCCACCCACCCCACAGGGAGCCTAGCCAGCCCTCTGAGGCTGGCCCAGAGGAACAGCCAGAAGGCATTAATGGGCCACGCTGAGCCTGGCTCTACCTCCCCTTCCCAGTCCCTGCGTTAGTGGAGACCTCTCCCAGCCCCCAGCTCTCCCATCTTCTAGCTGTGGAACTGGGCTATTCGTTTCATTTTGCCAAGTCTTACTTTTCTCATCTGTAAAATGAGGATAACACCTGCTACATAGGACTGGCTTTAATAAAACATGTGGGCACCTTACACAAAGTAAACATTCAGGAAGTGTTTCCCTCCCTTTTGGAGCACCACATGCTCTAAGCATCATGACCGCCATTTCGCAGAAGAGGAAACAGGTTTCAAAACTTGCCCAAAGTCACACAGCTCACTAAGCAATGGGGCCTGGATGGGAGCAGAGACCTGACTCCAAAGCCCATGTCCCGCATCTTTCCTGCTCTTTGAGTCATCTCACAGCATCCTGAAATACCAAGGTCCCCTCCACAGCCACCCTGTGCCCTCCACACTCACAGCACAAGTAAATTAATGCATTAATGCAGACTCTTAAGCCCTCTGAACTCTGGGACACCAGACTCTGTGACAGAAGCCACACAAGGAGAGCCAGGGTCTTTGAGGAGCAGGGTTCATGGGTCATCTGAGCCCAAAGCTCACTGATAGAAACCCTCACCTGGGCCTGAATGGAGTCAACAGAGCCCTCAGTTTGTCCCCCAGATTCTGAGGTGGGGGGTTTCCTACCCCCTCTTCCCTGCTGGGGTTAATCTTCTTGTGAATACTTCCCCTATGGTGCCACGTCCAGTACTATAATTTGTTCCCCCTCTGGAAGGAATGGGGTGCAGTGCTGTGGCATTTGTGATACCCAGTGATGATGGGGATCGCTCCTACTCTGTTCCAGCACAAAGCTGGGTGCCTGAGCAGAAGGGGCCTTCCCCAGCACCACAGGCACAGACACCCCCTCCGCCTAGGAGCTGACTGTCTCAGACAGGGGAGGGCTATGGTCCAGCAGGGTCTGCAGGAGAGGACGTGGGACTCAGCAACAGCCCGCTTCTTCTACCCCTACAGCCTGAAAGCCACAGGAAGAACACACCCCTTGGCCACTGGTGGGCTGGGGCTCTCACCTGCACACACAGGGTGGGCGCTTTCCTCTTTCTGTTAGGATGCATTTGAATCCCATCTCTGCCACCACTTCTAGGCCAAACCCGGGGCATGTTTCCTACTTTCTCTGATCTTCAATGATCTCATTGTGAAAAATGGGAATATTAAAACCATAGGGATTAGCAGAGATTTTTTTCTTGGGGGTGGGGTGGGGAGGGAGGAAGCAGTGACGATTAAATAAGATAGTGAATATTAAAGCCCCAAGGATGTGACTTGGGCATGTCTGCTGTTGAATCAACTTGTAACAATCACCATCGCCTGTTCATTCAGGACCCCCTTAACACAGGCTGGGTCTTCCCCAAGTTCACATCCATCAGGGTATGCCTGCCCACATGTGTGTGTGTGTGTGTGTGTGTGTGTGTGTGTGTGTGTGTGTGAGAGAGAGAGAGAGAGAGAGAGAGAGAGAGAGAGAGGAGATATCCATGCATAGAAAACAATACATGGACAAGATGCCTTCTCAGCTCTAGCGCCCAGTGGGATGGATAGGGGGTTTCCGCTGAAAAGACTGATGGGAGCCACCACTGACAACTCTAGAACAGCCAACAGTAGCAGCCCACAAGTGTCCCCACATCCCTTCTCAGGCTTACCTCATTGTTGACAAAGCAGTACAAGATGGCCACCATCAGCCCCTGGAAACAAGAGTCATATCAGCAGAGAGGAAGCAGGAGGGAGGCACCCTGTAGGTAGACCCTGAAGCTCCTTGGGGCCCCAGCCCCAATATCCACCTCCTCAGACTGGGCATAGCCAGAGTTGGAGTGGTGGGTTCCTTCTCCTTTCCTTGCTGGAGGAACAAGAAGCC
Source organism: Herpailurus yagouaroundi (assembly GCF_014898765.1). Classification (NCBI taxonomy): domain Eukaryota; kingdom Metazoa; phylum Chordata; class Mammalia; order Carnivora; family Felidae; genus Herpailurus; species Herpailurus yagouaroundi. The sequence goes on along the minus strand of NW_024412394.1, from coordinate 5,869,192 downwards.
CCCTTGCTCAGATACTGAGAGGCTCTTCAACTACCCTCTCCTTGAGGAAGTCTGACCCGAGAAAGTATACCATCTCTGATCGTGGGCCATTTTCCCCTGCCATGGCTCCATCCGTTCATTCAGCAGACCCAGCATTCCCAAACTGTGATCTACATGCGTGTGCACATATGTGTAAGGGCACATGCATGGGCTTACATGCAGTGGCCCTCCCACAAGCCTCCTGAGGGGCTGAGACCAGGTTCTCATATATCTATACCCCCCAGTGACACTCATACACCCTCAGCATCATCTGATACCAGTGGGGAGGTTGAGTTTCTGACTTTGGAAACCACATAACCTGGAAAATCTTATTTCAACATCTCTGAGTATCAGTTTCCTCCTTGGTAAAATCGGATGATCCTGCCCACCTCCTGGGATGCTATGAGGATTAAATGCACGATGTGTGCAAAGCCCCTGGTGCCCAGTAACAAACAGCCTGGTAGATGGCAGTTGTGATGCCAGGCTGGATGCCCACAGTTACATCTGGGAAGGCTTCTTGTCCCACGCGCGTATAGAAAAGACTGGCCTGGGTGCTAGACACGGATTTAGCCCTGGCTCTACTCCACCCATAGCCCTCTGGGCATGGCCCACTTTCCCCCGAGGCCTCAGGGCGCCCATCTGCATGGTGCAGGCTGGTCTCTGCCCCACTCCCACTCTGACACTTGGCAAGTGAGGACCCCCAGCCATGAGGTCACCTGGAAGGAGGTGAAGGAGAGCTCTGTGAACAGCTTGATGAAGCGCAGCGTCCCCCGTGCATGTTCATCCATCACAAAGGCAAAGACGACCTCATGGGTTCCCAGCAGGGGGATGAGTGTCAGTGTGGACTTGGCAAGTCTGGGGGTGGGGTGAAGACATCATTCTGGAATTGTCCCATGGACGTGTATCCCCTTTCTGTGCCCCAAACCCACACCTGAGTGACAGACATTCTCCCACCCCAAATACGCTGGGATGGGCTGCCTGGTGGGGAGGAAGTAGAGGTCAAGACACCCAGAAGCCCAGGAGATGCCCAGGTCCAGGGCTAAGGGCAAGGCTTGGGGTCCTGGCCTGGGCCAGGTGGGAGAAGAAGGTCACGCGATGTTCCAAGCTCTGAGCCCCAGGATCTCTATTCTGGAAGCAAGGGTGAAGGGCGCCCATGAAAGCCAGCTCAGGTACATCACCTGCACTTGATGTCCGTCTTGCACATGAGATTGGCTTTCAGTTTGGACACCACAATGCAGATGACCCGGACAAAGATGAGGAAGTTCACCTGCAGGGCAGATGGGAGGGAGTGGCTGGAGGCCCCCTCAAAACACCCCCCTGTTTCCAGGCCTTCCCCCAGCAACACCTGTCCAGCCAGAACTGCCACTCCCACCCCCACACCATCACTCACCCCAATGGCAAAGAGAATGGGCAGCCGGATAATGAGCCAGTAATTCATGTTTGAGTTCCTGGTCCAGCAGCTGGAGAGGAAGAGAAATACACAAGTACCCAGTTGGACACACAGAGCCCCCAGCTCACAGTGCAGGTACAGGGACACACAAACACATGTGGCCATGCAAAGTGACCCTCACAGAGCCACATAAATGCTGCCACAAGGAGCTACCCAGTCCCATAGACTCATGCAGAGTCCTTCAAGCCACAAACACACACACACACACACACACACACACACACACACACACACCCCTAAATACATGGTCACACAGAGAGATACACACAGCCCTTTGTGAACGAACAGTCATGATGCCTAGCATCATACACAAAATAGCAGGAACATTTCACAGTTATTATAGAAAAGTCATTGCATACCCCATGGACCCAGCACCATTTGTTATCACCCAGTCCCGGGAAGGGATAAGGAAGGGGTACTAAGGAACTAAATTCATAAATTAAGCTCCTGATCCCTCGGTTTATCCTCCCAACAGGTGGTAGCCATGTACCCCAGGGGCCAGGGAATCCCAGGGGGGTTTGAGGATGGGGACCTCAGCACACCCATGCCCAGGAGCAGGACACTCACCCTTCATCCTCATAGAGGTACTTGACAATGCCCCAAGGGATAACAAACAGCAGGGGGACACCTAGAAGAGAGAGGGGAAGAGAGAGGGGAGAGGGCTGGCAGGCCTGACCCACCACCATGCACACCCAGAGGCCTCTATTTACCCAGGCCTCTCCCACCTCCAGCCCTTTCCCTCACCTGACTCCAAAACCACTTTCTAGCAGGTTTGGAACTTGGATGGTCTGGGAGCCTGGGGGAGTGGAGGCAGCAGGAACACCTCCGTGCCCCCACCGCCCATCCCTGCCCAACTCCCTGGAGTCTTCCTCAGAGAGAGGATCGCACCAAACTGTGGCTGTATCTGAGATAAGACGAGATCGGGTGCGTTCAGGGTGGTATGTCCGTAGACACTGTGGCTGTATCTGTCCTAACCAGTCCCCCCCATCCCAGGCACACTGTGAGAGCTTACCCCCAAGTCCAGGCTGAGACATGAGGATGCAGACACCAGAGTAACAGAGGACAAGGCCATGGAGTGGGAAGAACATTCTAGATGAGGTGGAGCAGGCCAACCCACTGATGCCCTTCTCCTCCTGCTGCTGCCCATGTGCCCATCTCAGTCAACTCCTTCAGGCTCCAGAAGCCCCTCCAGCTACCTGTTCTCTACCCGCATGCACTACAAGTGGCTGGGCAGAAGCCTGGAGTACAGACAGGGGCCCCATCCTTGATGCCAACAGCCCAACCAATGGCACAGTGGCCCACGGTAACAACAGCTCCAATGTAACACTTTCCACTTGACTGAGACTCAAGTGGTGTGGCAGGCAGCCTCTAGGAAGTTTCCCAGCGACCCTCACCTCCTGGTATCTACACCACCATACAGGCTGTGCTGTATCGGGATTGGTCTGTGTGACCAAGAATGTACTCAGAAGCGATGGCAGGTCACTTCTGAGATCAGGTTATAAAAGACTGTTAAAAGGTTAAAAAAGGCTTGTCTTGGGCTCTTTCTCAGTCTGATCACTTGCTCTGGGGGATGCTGGTTGCCATGTCATGAGGGCACTCACCCAGCCAGTGGAGGCCCCTGTGGCAAGGAATGGAGGCCCCCAGCCCACAGGTAGCAAGGACCTGCACTTCCTGCCAACAACCTTGTGAGTTTGCAAGGGATTCTCTGACTCCACTGAAGACTTGCTGTGACAGCAGCCCCAGCCAACAGCGTGTCTGCATCTCTGTTAGAGACCTTGAGCCAGAGGCATGCAGCTAAGTTAAACCAGATTCCTGCCCATAGAAACTGCAATAGGAAATTGCTGCTTTAACCGGTGAAGTTGTGGGGTCATCTGCTCTGCACCAGGAGCTAACGCATCCAGCTGGTTCCCAGTTCCTTGAGGGTACAGCGTCACTCATTCTCAGAGCCTCAGGGCTCGGCTCAGCCTGAGGGCTCAATATGTTTGCTGAATTCAAATGGACTGTCCATCCTCATGACAGATGGAGATGAATGAGGAGCTCTGGAGGGTTCAGGTGGGACTAGAGAGCAAGGCTGCCAACCCACGCTCATGCCAACCACTTTCGGTGGCTTTCTGCACCAGCTCTCCATGCCTGTCTCTGTGGGTGCCCCTCCCGGGGTTGGAGATGTGGGCGTCGGGTATAGGTGAGTATGTGTGTGTTAAGGTGTGGACACAGATGTGAGTGTGTGGTGGGCAGGGCCATGCACAGGCATGTGTAGCTTTAGGGGGTCTCTCCCCAGAACACACTGCCAGGGCAGAGCCCCATTGACAGTCCTTCCTGTCATCACGATCCATGTCCTCAATAGCCATTCCCAAGCAGTTCATCTGCCAGGAGCTACTGTGCATGACAGTGAAGACAGGGGGAAGCCAAGAAACTCACAGCTGGTCAGCATTCTTCATCAGGTACCTTCCTCCTTGGCCATTTGTTTTTACACAAACCAGACCTCTGAACATCCACGATGCTTTAGTAACAGGCCTTCATGAGACTGGACAAGGGATGGGTGGCTTCCAAAGGCCTCAGAATATAGCACAGAGCCTGCCACAATGAAGATGCTCAGACAGCACGGAAGGAAGGAATGATGGGTGGATCCACTGGGAAGGGAAACTCTCCTGGCAAGAACATGCCAATTCCCTGAGCCACACACACATGTGGAAACCTCCTTCCTGGGCATTCCCAGCCACCTCTTGTCCTTTTTCTCTGAGATCCCACTCAGAATTGGGGAGCTCACTCATGGCGTCAGCAAGACCTGGTGAACTTCACTCATTTACCAGCCTCTCCTTAACAAGGCCTTTTCTGCCACATGCAACCATTACACACCCCCTCATTCCCTGCTGGCTGCATCTTTCTCCCATTTAGAAAATCAACAAGACAAGCTGGAGAAAAATTTCACATTAAGAAACACAGAACTGGCCCCGAGAAGCAATGACTCCCTCGTCCATCACTTGCCTCCCTCCCTTGCAGCCTCCCTGTGGTGGGTAATGGGGCACCAGCTGCCCATGGATGGCAGCAGGAGCTGACGTCTTTTGGGACTCCCCAGCTGTGTCAGAGTTGTAATTTTAATTCTTCTGCTTGCATGTGAAGCTAAAAGTTGTTTCCAAGCATCCCAAAGTGGGCTAGGTCTCCTGGCCCCACAGAAGAGCTCTTTGGAAAGCTTTCTCTCTGTCCTCTGTCTTTGTCCCTCTCTCTCTGCACCTCCCCATCCCAATTCCTCAAGATAAGGGTGTTCTCATTGGGAAGGAAGGTCCCCCAGGTCCTACCCAGGTGCCCCTCAGACTCTGAGCCCTGAGCTGCAGCATGAGGTGGTGGGAAAGGATGAGCTCCCCTTCCCCCTCTTCCATTTCCCATTCAGAAACCTCCAGGATGCCATGTGTACCCACCAACCCTCCAGCAACCACCCCCGCTCCTCTGCACACAGCACAAGGTCCCCTCTGATTGTTCCTGCCCTCAGGTCACCATGGAGACAGGCACTAACAGTGTTGACGCTATTTCCCAGAATGGACAGACATAGTCCCCCACCTTAAGGACAGCCTCCCCAGAGCCCCCTCAATGACCTAACACCGCCCCACCCTCCATTAGCTGCAGGGCTCTCCAGCTGCCCACTGCCTGGGTGACTGTCCTACCCTCGGAGGGGTGGAAGAGCAGGGAAGGATGGGCCCGTGGGGAGGTGGGGGAAGGGTGAGAGCAGGGAGTTGTACACAGAGGAGAGACCCACCTGCCCAGAGGCCTGAGCTCGCTCACCTTGTCTATTAAGGGACCAAAGAGGCAATGCAGGACAGAGAACTTTCCATGACAGGCAGCAGCCCAGGGCCTGGGAGTCAGGAGGCCTGGTTCCAGTGCTTGCTCTGCCTGCAAAGCCCTGCCCTCTCTGGGCCTTGGGTGCCTTCAAGACACTGATCACCCTCTTTAGAGGTACTCTTCTACAACAGGGCCACAAAGAGCCAGGTGGCGGAGGGACACCGGTAAAAGGGAATTCAGGGTGAGGACAGGGGCAGGGAGGCTGAGAGGGCCAGAGAAAGCGCACAGCCAGGGGGCCAGACAACCTGTGGAGGCTTCCTGAGGAGGCGGGCTGGACCGAGGACAGCCTTGCAAAGGCTCAGAGGCAGGAGCCAGTATGGGAGGGGGACATCACACGTGGCTGTGACTGAGGCGGGGAGTCCCCAGTGGTCAAAGTAACCTGAGGCAGGCGAAGGAAGGAATGACAGTGGTGAATGAATGAACGGCAAGCTTGAGGTGGAAGGCAGGCTCCTGTGGCGTGGGCAGGGACACTGGCAGATTAGGAAGGGCCAGAGGGCAAGGCCCATTCTCTGGCTCCATCCAGGGGTGAGGGGCTCCCGCGGGCCTCTCCAGAGTCAGCGCTGTTGCCTGTGTTTTCCCTGTAGTGGGGTGGGGGTTGGGGAGCTGCTGGTGGGCTTCTCAGCCCCTGTTCTCATCAGAATCGCACGCGGCGAGAGGCAGAAGCACAACCAGAAATGTTCCAGCAAAAAAAAAAGACACGATAGTTCTCGGCAAACTTTTTTGGCTAGAACATTTCCAGCTGGGCTCCAGGCACATCTGCGGTCCACCCTTTCCTCAGCTGGCTTCTGGCTGCCAGCCCTGCCCTGCCCGGCTCTCCTCTAAGCCCTCCTCTTCATCATCAGCTGACAGAGCCACAGCCCCTCAGCTCTCACCTCCTGACCCCTTACCCTGAAGCCCAGGACTCTCCACTTCCCTCAGGGCCTGGGTACCAAGGACTGGGTATGGGACTCCATCCCCAGGGGTCTTAGCAGTAGAGGTATTTGAGGACAGTGCATGGCTGCCCATGGTGTGTGTGTGGTGTATCTGGCCAGATAGGGGGGAGGCCTGTGTTTCCATTAGGTGGGGCAGGTGATGCAGAGACGGGAGGGTAACCATAGCCCTCTGCAGTGAGTCCCGTGCCCAGGACAGAGTTATCCAGTGGGCCCTGCCCTTGGCCCAGCAGTGTGTTCTGAGCACCAAGAGGGCTTCCTGGGGGCAGCCTGAGGGCAGTAGTCCCAAGAGAGGTCAGGGTCCCCCGCCTCCCATGCCATGGATTGGGGTGGAAGAACACGTAAGATGAATGATAGTCGACCTTACCCCAGCCTATGCTCAGATAGAGCCTGAAGATGCGCTGTTCGGAGAAGACTGAGAAGGCCAGCAGCGTGTACAGGTACACGCCCTCCACCAGGAGCCAGTAGTAATTGGCCGCCACGCAGTACTGCATGAGCAGGAACACCAGGCGGCAGCCCAGAGAATCCTGGGGGCAGAGGAAGGGTCCCCAGGAGACATAGCTCTGCCTCTTGCCTCTCTTGATCCCCCTCCCCATCCTGCCCCAGATGCAAATACCGGATGAGAAGCCCTAACACCATTTTGCCAGGGCCAAGGCCAAGAAGTTGACCTGCTTTAGCTCACTGAATCACTACCCTGAGTAGAAGAAGCTAATATTATCCCCATAGAGGTGAGGAAACTGAGGCTCAGAGAAGCTAAAAGACTTGTCCCAAAACTATACAGCTAGTAAGTAGCAGAGCTGGGATTCAAGCCTGGGTCTGTTTCCAAAGACCATTTCCTGTGTCAGACAGAACTTCTTAAGCGCAGGGAGGGTGTCTACATCTTTAGACTGGGGGCTCCCCAGGGTGGACTGCCTCTCCCATCCGACTGGGGACTCCCTAAAGACCAGGTGTGGCAGTTCTTGCCTTTCTTTGTGCCAGGCCTGGGTGGGGTTGGGGAGGCTTGCCTTCACTGACTGTCCATCCCTCCCCAGGCCCTTCCTGAACACATCACACACCTGGTAGGAGAGGAGCCCATCCCATTGGTGCTGCTGGGGGGCTGTGCTGTACATCCACTTGAGTACCGCGTCCCTGATGAAGACGGACAGCGCTCGGAGGATGAAGGACGCAAACAGGTTCAGGTGGATGTAATTCCGGGTGCAGTGCAGGTGTCTGTGGGAGAAAACAGGGCTCTTTCCTAGCAAGGTGGCTAGCAGTTCTGCTCCACAACCCCCCAGTTCAGGCTAACATACACCGCAGGCATGTTTCTGCATCTGGGACTGAGCCTCTGTCTTTTCTTCCTCTGAAAATGCCCCTCTGCCTCGTATCCTTGAAAATTCTTGGGTCCAATATAAGTCCTGCCTCTCCATGGAGCCTTCAGGTGTGTGGTCACTGCCACCACCCACCCTCATCCACACTATCTTCCTCTCTACAGCATCTTCTTCTCTACAAAGTCATGTATAATCCAAGTGATTTATGTGTGAAGACCACCTTCCCCAATGGAGACTTTGCTTTGCTTCTTGAGGACAGGACCCACATCTCACATGCTTCAGGGGCAGACTAGGGCTAAGCACGTAGTAGGAATTCAAACACTATTAGACACAATTTCAATATCCTTTCATGTAAAAACACAGAGCAAACTGCAAATACAAGGGCGTTTTTTAACCTGATAAGGGCTATCTACCCAAACCCGGAACAAACATCATTCTTAACTGAGAAATTTTATAAGAATTTCCTTCAAAATCAGGAAAATAAGGATTATCTAGCCTTACAAAACTATCATCACATCTATTCACCATTGCAATATAGATCCTGGCCACTGTAAGAAGGCAAGGGGGAATAATCCATACGAATTGGAGATAAAGGAACGAAATTTTCATTATTTATAGATAGTAGAGTATCTTCATAGAGAATCTGAGATAACCTACACACAAATTATTAGAACTGATAGATTTCATTCAACATGGCTGCTGATGTGTGTTTATATATATCAGCAATAAACAAATAAAAAGTAAATTTTAAAGATTCATATATAATTTTGTAATTGGCTACATAGAAATAAGTCTAACAGAAGATGGGCAAGATCTCTATAGAGGATACAATAACATTTGCTTAAAATAGTTAGACAAGACTTAAAATTACACATTCATGGATAGACTCACTATTTTGAAGGTGTCAATTCTCTCCACATTAACTGATAAATAAAAAATACCTATAATAAAAATTTCAACAGTGTTGATTTTTTGTTTTCCTGGAACTCTCAAAACGTATAAAGAACCAAGGGTCAAGCATAGTCTGGACCCTCCTAAAGACCCACAAAGTAGACAGGGCACCTGGTGGCTCAGTCAGTTAATTATCCGACTTTGGCTCAGTTCATGATCTCACAGTTTGTGGGTTCAAGCCCCGCATCAGGTTCTGTGCTGAGAGCTCAGAGCTGACAACCCAGGCAAAGATAACTCTTGCTGCATGGAAGAGTAAGCCCTACAAACCCAAGGGGGAAAGGATGAGCTGTTACTAAATGGTACTGGACCAATTATATATATATATATATATATATATATATATGTGTGTGTGTGTGTGTATATATATATATGTGTGTGTGTGTGTGTGTGTGTGTATATATATGTATATATACATATGAAAAATAAAATTAAATCTCTTATTTTCACCATAGACAAAAATTAATTACAGGTGGATTAAAGAACCATAAGAGAGAGAGAGAGAATCATAAATAGAGCCTGACATGGGGCTTGATCCCATGACTCTGGGATCATGATCTGAGCCCAAATCAAGAGTCAAACCAATTGAGCTATCCAGGCACCAAGAAAAGATTCCTTAAACAAGATCATAAAGGAGTTTGGTCTTTGGAAAAAAATTGATAGTTTTTTTTATCAACTGGCAAAATTAATCTTTATCAATTGATAACATTTAGTGATAAACTTTATTAATAAAAATGGATACACTGATATATTTCATTTCATTAAAATTAAGGACTTCCATGCATAAAAGGCACTATAACGTGAGTGAAAAAATCAACCACAGACTAAAAGAGGATACATCCTAACTTAGGATCCAGGATATATAATGAATGACCAAAGAAAAAAGAAAAAGCCAAATAAGCCAATTAAAAAGTAAGCAAAGGATAGGAATAAGCAATTCATAAAATGAAACACAAAAATGCTTGATCTCTCTAGGAATCAGGGATATGCAAATTAAAATCATGAGATATCTCATACCCTTCAGATTAGTAACAGGTGAAAATACTAAATATTAGTGAGGATGTTAAGTAAAGGGAACTCCCATTTATTGCTGGTAAGAGGGAAAACTGGTATGACCACTTTGGAGAGTAACTTCACCTAATAAGTTTCCTTTTTTTTTTTTTTTGTAACATTTTTAAAAAACACTTATTTATTTTTGAGAGAGAGACAGACAGACAGAGCATGAGCAGGAGAAGGGCAGAGAGAGAAGGAGACACAGAATCCAAAGCAGGCTCCAGGCTCTGAGCTGTCAGCACAGGGCCCAATGCAGGGCTTGAACCCACTAACCACGAGATCATGACCTGAGCCGAAGTCAGACACTTAACCGACTGAGCCACCCAGACACCCCTAATAAATTTTCAAAAGCACATGGCATTCAGACCAGGCAATTCTACTCAGAGGTACATGCCCCTGAAGAAATGCACAAGGGGTCATAAGTAAGAATTTGCCTTGTAGCAAGGTTTGTAATTCAGAGAAGAAAAAAAAAAGGAAACACCTCAAATATCCATTAAAGTGATAAAAATAAATTGTAATATATTATACAATAGAGTCTGGAGTGATGGTTAATATAAAACAGAACTACCTGCATTAACATAAATGAATCTCACAAAAACATTGCAGGCCAAAAATAACATTGCAAGAGTATATACAACATACCATTAAAATATGCAAAGTCCACAGCTATCTATTTGTACAGATACTATAAATGTGGAAAAAGTATAGAGATGCCTGGGGATTATAAGTAGCCCCTTCAGGGCTTTCCTCTGGTTGTGGGGGTGGAGGGCAGTGGCAGGGTGGGCTACCCAGGGCAGCATGCCTGTGTTGACTGTGTGGTAGATGTTAGCTCTCGGGCTCGGCATTGGGTGTGCCAGTGATCAGTATCAGCCACTGTATTTTAATATCTCTGAAATACTTCATAATAAAAGGGGAGAATATTCACCGAGTGAATGCATCTATCAAACACTGACTGTGCCCAGACTGACTGTGCCAGGTGCCATGGAGGTGACAGGAGGAATGAGGTTTGTCCTGTTTCTGTGGGGCTGGTATCCTGAGGTCCCTGCACTCAGAATTGCTCCTGACCTTGAACCCAGCCCCCCTGGCTTATCCTCCACCAAGTGCAGAGGGAGTGGGAAGAACATGGTCCTCTGGAAGGAATGGCTCATGGAGGTTAGACTTAAGGAAGACCTTTTCCAGGGGGCCGATAAGCTCCAAAGAGGGCAGAATCTCTAAACCCTTGAGCTCTTACCTAAAATCAAACTGAATTCCTGATGATTTAAGCTTCACATGCTCAGCTGAAGGGGATGTCCCCTAATCCTACCACCCACTATGAAGGTCTGGGGATATGTGCTTTGTGTGTTCGTGTGCTGTTTGTTTTTTTCTTTTTTGCAGTATTCTATGTAGGCTCTTACGGAGTAGAGATATGGCAAACGGGGCCATATCCCGTGTTTTCAGCCTCGTATTCAGTGGACAGGCTTTCCGGAGATCTCCTAAGAGAAGAACCTGCAGCACTGTCACGTTAGTTTGGTGCTCCCTCATCCACTGGGGACAGCGCGGGGAGCTGGAATGAAACAGCCCCTCCGGGCCCCCAGGCCCCTTACCTGAAGCTCAGGAGGATGGCCGAGGCGATGACCAGAGCGGAGAAGGAGAGTGTGTAGCCCACCGTGTAGATGATGGAAAAGGACAGGAGCTGCTCCTCTGGGGAGCTCTGTGTGCACATGAGGGATACAGTGCACGTGAGGCAGCCCACGCCCTCCTCTCCCACATCTGTCTTTCCCATGGGACAGGGAGAGGTGGGGCCCCAGGTCAGGCTGCACCAGGGACTTCAGAACTAAGAAAGAAAATAACCTATGGCAATGGTCCTTGGATTTCCAGGGCCTTGTCCCAAGGCCAGTGGGGTGAACACACATGGCCTCTGCCCAGCAAGCATGGTGTGCAAAGCCCCCAGAAGCAGGGGGATAGACAAGATGGCCACAGGCCAGCCCATCAGATGCCCAGGGGCCCTGCTCCAGTGTGGCTGGGACCCTGTTACCCCTCACTGACTCGGAGCCCCCATCTGCAACTCACTCTCTCCCCTCGCTTGGACTCCTCGCACTCAGACAGGTTCCTCCAGGGCAGGCTGGAGTTGTCCTGGCGCAGCCACAGGCCCTCGGCTGTGCAGAACCGGTACACGTGGCCCTGCAGCACTGGGGCAGAGAGACGTGGGAGCTGAGCCCAACACCACAGAGCCCTCATTCCTCCCTGCCCTGAGGGCCCCCCTGCTCCCCCAGGACTGACCTCTTGGAGTTGGCAACACCTCTGAGACACACACACACACACACACACACACACACACACACACACATTCAGGCCTTCCTCTCTTGCCATGTGCCCATTTGGCCCAGGGACAGGAAAGGCAGTCGCTAAGGGCCACCCAGCACCACCTTCAGCCTTTCCTCCTGGCCACCCTGGGATAGAGTTTGAGGAAGCCATGTTTTTGAGATAACTCTAGCCCATTCCCATGTCCTGCCTCCAGCCTCAAATCACACTGCTGACAAGGTCTGGTGGTGAACACCAGTGGCCTTCAACAGCTCCATAGCCACCCACTGTGACTTCGAATTTTCAGGACTAGCCCCTGCCTCCCTCCAACACTTCATAGACAGAGCAGATCCTGGGAACAGATGGGCTCAGAGCTCCTGAGAGGAAGAAAGAGGCACAGCACTGCCTCCGGGAGCCTGTCTGAGGGGGAGACACAGTCCTACCCTAGGGAGCTCCAGTCTGAGTGGGGGAGACACAGCCCTGCCCTCGGGGAGCCCCATTCTGACAGGGGAGACACAGCCCTGCCCTCAGGGAGCCCCAATCTGAGTGAGGGAGACATAGCCCTGCCTCACGGAGCCCAAATCTGAGGGGAGACACAGTCATGCCTTTAGGAAGTCCTAATCTGATGGAAATGACAGAGTCTTATGCTCAAAGACAGCCTGATCTAAAAGAAATCCAATGTCAATGGTACAGGCACAGCCCTTGGAGACTCTCCATTCAAAGACGGAAAACCCGGCTCCTCCCTTCGAGTAGCCCCTAGTGAGATGCTGGGGACAGAGACTGCCCTCGGAGACCTCCCAGTCTGAGAGGAGGGAGAGATCCAGCCCCTGTCCTCAGAGAGCTTTCATTCTGAAGGAGGAAGCACAGTTCCTGGCTCCAGGGAATCAAGACTCTCACAGGAAAAAACAGTCCTCAGAAAGTAATAACATAAATGCAAACCAAGAGAGACCAAACACAGGCCCAACAGAGCTGGGGTGGGATGCTGTCTGTGCTCATTCACACACATCAAGTCTGACCTGCCCTGCTGGCCCCCTACCCAGGGAGGTGGGTGGCTTGTGGTCCCTGGTTCCCTGTGAGGTCATGAAAGGGAATAAGGGGTTTACTTGTGCCTGGGAGGAAATGCCTCATTGCCTTCCCGGAGGAGAATGTAAGTCTGACCCCAGAGCCAGGAACCCGGGGACAAAAACGAGGTGAGGGTTAGCACAGGAAGATGAAGGAGGGAAACTGGAGCCAGGACAAAATGTAAAAGATTTAAAAATTCTAAAGGACTAAAAGATTTTAAAGACCAGTCATGGGATGAAGGTGCAGTGGGAGGGAGGGAGGGAGGAAGGATGGGAAGCACTGGAGGCCCTGGTCACAAGTTTCCAGGTGGAGGAGTAGCAGTAAGAACTGTGTGTGGGAAGAGGCTCATTAACATGTGTACATGAGGGTAAAAGCAGAGGGAGGCAAACCTTAAGAGACTCTTAAACAAAGAGAACAAACTGAGGGTTGCTGGAGGGGAGGTGGGGGGGGGGGTTGGGCTAAATGGGTGATGGGCATTAAGGAGGGTACTTGTTGGGAGGAGCACTGGGTGATGTATGTAAGTGATGAGTCACTGGGTTCTACTCCTGAAACCAAGACTATACTGCATGTTAACTAACTCAAATTTAAATAAACAAATTAATTAAAACAAAAACAAAAACAAAAACTAATGTGTGCCTGATGGGAGTGAGGCAAACCCCAGGGCCTGCCCTGAAAGGGCCCAGCAGGGACGCAGCCATCTAGGCCAGGGATCTGTTTTACCTTTCACAAACTGTCAGTCTACCCACTGTTGTTATGTATCAGGTACCTGCAGGGCCTATCGCTCAGACCCTTTTCCTTCCAGACCCCCAACCCCCAGTCACCCAGTGCAGCGTCCCTGTTCACTCCTCTCCTTTCTCCCCCTCTTTCATAAAACCTGAACCAAGGCCCTCTTCAGGAGACCAAAACATCTTGTGATACAGTAGAGTAAATCACCTCGCAGTATCAATGCTTCTAGAAGAACATTTTAAGAGACTTGACCTGGAAGAGAAACAAAAACCTAAAAATCTAGTGACAGGACTTCCGGCAGCGAAAAGAGCCTGAGTCCCAATACCCCTCAAATGCATTTATGAACAAAATCAGGCAAAGGCAAAGGCAGAGGAGGGGAGGCATGTGGTCTGATTTTAGCAGATTTTAGCTCTTCTCGAGCCCCGAGTGCCCCTCTTATCTGCTGCACGGATGCCTGGAATTCTTCACCAGGGGTCGAGTCTTCTGATAGAAGGCCAAACCAGTCTTCAGAGCACTGATGGGGATCTGGGCTGACCCCAGAGGGAGTGAGACTGATGTCAGGGCCTTCACTGGCAGCCCATTTTGATGACAGCAAGGAAGGAGGAAGAGAAGGCAGAGGGACCAAGGGAAGGGAGAGGACATGGTAATGGGGCACAAACCACCGAACTGCCCATTTACCCAGGACTTAGCCCACAGCAGTGTGACCCCAATAATACCCCAATAATACCACAGCTAGATGCACCCACAATTGCTGGTTCCCTCCCTACATGCACCTTATACAACCTCTCTACAAGCTACACACAGTATTGGTTTTCAAACACCTGCTGTACGCTTGACACCCTTGAACATCACGACCAAGTTACAAGGTAGGCATGTTAATCCCATTTTATGGATGAAGAAACTGAGCCTCTTAGTGTCCAAGTGACTTGCCTAAGCTCACCCAGCCAGGAAGTAGCAGAGGCAGGATTCAAACACCTAGCTCTTTGCCTTCAGAGGTCAAAAGTTAGCAGCCAAATTCACTGCTAACAGTCAACAATGGCCATGTGCCATTTCTCTTCTGCCCTTTAGGGCTTGGGTTTGCTAACATTCAGCATCCTCCCAGTAGATCCTCTTACCAGTGTGGATCCCCAGCAGCCTGCACTATTCCTGGGCCTTCTGTTGAGGGCCAACAGGGAAGATGGGGAGGTGGTAAATGCACAGATGTGTCACTGGCACAGTATCAAGAGATCACTGCGTCCCCGAGAAGCTCGGGGAACCTATGAGAGTGTGTCTGTCAATTATCCCTCATTAGCAGCCAGTATTAAAAGCCAGGCTCATTCTTGGCCAGGCCTATGGTCCCCAGATGCCCATCTTGGCTGGAGGTAGGGAGGGTCCAGGCACAGCCCTGCTTATCAGCCCAGCTTTATCTGGCCCAGGAACTGCTGGTAAATCACAGCCAGGGGATTGGCTCTGGTCTTGTCAACACCAGGAGGCAGTCGGCCACATGCCAGGAGGCCCAAGGATATTTCATTAAGTCAGACCCTGGTGCTGGAAATAAAACCCCCAATTAAACACTTCCCCTCCCGGAAACTGCAGCGGCGTCTGTAATCAAGCTAACAGCCGCCCTTCCACGTGGATGCAGGCTCTCAGGGCTGTGGAGAGCTGCTCATGAATCCATTAGTTCTTGCACCCTTAGCAACAACAGCGGCCAGCAAGGACTACTGGGCCCCATCTGACAGACGGGGAAGCTACGATTCAGAGACGGTAGTCACAGTCCCATCCCATCGTGGTGGAGTGAGGGTCAAAGGCAAGGCTAGAACTGAAGGCATCAGCTTGGGGTGGGAGACAGCAGGGGTAGTGCAGCAATCATGACCCAGGAGAACTACACAGACCCAAGATCAAATCCTGGTTCTGCTCTCAACCAGCTATGCAGCCTGGGGCACACCTCCCCAGGTCTCAGTTTTCTCATCTGTGAAATGGGAACCATAATGGCTTCTCAGGTCTGTGGTGTGAGGATTAGGAGATAAAGCACGAGAAGTGCCTGGTGCATAGTAGGCCTTCATGACATGGTCACATTGAAAGCCCTGCTGATGCCTTCACCCCAATTTCTCAAAAAAGGCACTCCCCCACTGAGGATGGGGCTGGAACTCAGGACACCACCTTGGCCACAACTCCAGGGCCAAGCTCTGGCCTCGGTCTCTCTGTGGCAACGCTGGCCTGCCATGAAAGCTCCTGGGCTCCACATTACTCAAGGGAGGCACCTGTCAGAGTTTCCGAGAATTGTGAGTTATAGGCCATTTTAAAAGCATTTTATGACTTTCATGTAATGAGAACTAAACTAACAAACAGGTACAGATCAGGAGGGGGTGCAGCTAATGAGACCAGAATGATTTGCAACAAGCAGATCAGCTGTTTGTGGGTAAATGAGGCTGCTGGATGGCCCTCAGAGAGGCGGCAACAGGCTCTCAGAAGCCACTCAAGCCTTCTGGTTTACAAAGTCTTACTGACACCAGGCATCTCGTTCGAACATGTTCCTTCCTTGACTCATCTGCTTCTGCCCTCTGGAGTCCCAAATTCTGAATTAGAGGGCTCAGAATTCGAGGATGTCTGAGGGCATCCGGTCCCTAGGACATCGTGTGGTTCTGAGGCCTGAGGCCTGGCCCCATCTACAAGGTGATGCCTGGATGTCCTCCCTTCCTGGAGGGTCCCCCTCTCCCCTTCTCCCCCCTTCTCCAACTCCCTTTTGTTTCAGGCCTGGCTCTGATGTCACCTCTCTCTGGAAGCCTTCCTGATGCCACACCCCAGGCAAAAGAGGTGGCTCTGACCTCCCTCAGCACCACTTCCTGGGCCAATGAGCTGACCTCTTCAGCCCTGTGGTGAGGAGTCAGCCCTCCTCCCCAGAGCTGACCTCTTCAGCCCCATGGAGAGGCATCACCTCTTCTCCGCAGCACACCCACACACACTCCTGAGGTCTCATTAGTACCCCTATCTCCTGACATAGGCCTGACCCGAGTGTCTGGTAATTGTTTTCATCCTTTCTCTAGTCGCACATTCCTTTGCCCTGCTCTGCACCCCCCGGGGACAGCATCACTTGGGCTCCCTGCCCTCTATGAGTCTGGCCAATGGGAGGCACAAGTAAAAGGTAGGAGGGCCCCGTGTGGCCACAGCCCTGCTGGGTGGCCTCCCCATTCCCCCTCCACTCAGATCTAGGAAGGCTAAAGCTTCTGCCTCTTAAAAGTCCTTGGTGCTTTATACACCTTACTGGCCCCTTAACCCTGCCCCGCCCCCTGTAAGTGACCCCTCCGTTAAATTCTTCTCAAATCCCCAGCTGAGTGTGTTTTCCTCCAGGACCCTGCCTGCGACACCCCTGTCCTTCTTGCTGCCCACCGCCCCACTAACTCACACTGTGAAGTTTCTCCACAGGCTGTTCCCCTTGATCAGCCCAAGAATGCTCCAGTACTGCCCCCTTCTGCTTTCACAATCCCTGGGTGAGTGTTAGGGAAGTCCCTGGTGCCAGCCTCTGCCAAGGGGACCACCAGGACAAGCCAGAGACTGCAATTATGCTGTGGGAGCCCACGGTGGGTCTCCCTACAGGTCCCTAACTCAGAGAGGGGAGGGTCAGTGATCCTGAGTGTCAGGAAAGGGAGTGAATTAGCCTGGTGAGTCAGGGAGGGGGTGGAGACTGGCAGGGGGCCTATGCAGTGGCCAATATCTTCGTGGAGAAAGCAATAAAACTGTGTTCGCTCATAAACGGGCACCACCAGGACCTATTTCCTGCTCAAATAAAATTAAAGGTGATGGATGGAGCTGCGAGTGGCAGGCAGAGCTGGGGGCAGCTTAGTGTTGAGTGATGGACCCTGTCCTGGGCCCGGCTCCCTGGGGTCTAGAGGCCCAGCCCAGGCTGGCCAAGCAGCCAGTCCCAAACCTCTCGGAGGCAGGGAAAGTCTGTGTATTGGGGGAGGTGGGGGAGGTAAGTAGGGTGGGTGGAGAAAATTAACAGCAACCATTCTTCAAGAACCTGCAATCCTCCCAGCGACCCTTATCACCGGATTTATCCCATCTCCCAGATGGGCGAGTGAGCTGAGGCACAAAGCGGTCTGGGAATCTGCCGAAGCTCACACAGCCACTCACAACATCGGCAAACAGAACCATTAGATTGTAGGACTCGACTTTTTCATTTGTAGGGAGAGGCCAGGCCGCTCACCGCCCTCTCTTGGATGGAGTGTGCCCAGCCAGCAGAGGCCCAAGGCCACCCACCTGTCGTCATGCCCAGAGCCACAGCGACACGCACACATGCGCACACACGTGCATGTAGGCTCACTCAGCCTGGTGCAGCAGTGAAACGCACTCTCAGCCAGACTCCAGACCTGATTCCTGGGTCTGCTACCCACTAGCTTGTGGGCTTGGAAAAGGCATGTAGCATCTCTGTGCCTCAGGTTCCTCCTCTATAAAATGAGAGCATAATCAGAGTACTTGCTCATGGGGTAACGCTGTGAGGATGAAATGAGTGTAGGTATGTAAAGTGCTTACAACAGGCCACAGAAGTGCTGCGGGCACGGGGGAGGGGGGGCACAGATCCACCCTGCATCTTACCAGGTGCACGTTCTCCCTGCACACCTCAGGGTGAGGTGGGGGTCCTGAGAGAGCAGAGAAGGAAACAGCCTCCTAGCACTCCTGCTTGGGCTTCATCTGACCTCAGTCCTTTGTTCTGAGGTGATATCCACGCCAGGCCTTCCCAGGTGCCCTAATGTTCCAGTAAGGGGCTGCCCCCTCCAGGAAGACTGCTGCCTTCCCATAGTATGAGGACATTTGCTTTTGGGTTGGTTTCTGCTTGAAGGCCTCTTCAAGGCACAGTGGTTAAGAGCACAAGGCTGGCTTCAAATCCTGGCTCTACCATTTACCACATCATCTGGAACAAGCGGCTGAAACTTTCTGGGGCCTCAGTTTCCTCAGCTGTACAACAAGCATAACCACAGGGTAATTGTAAAGAGTAAATGAATACTCTGCTTTTAAGGCAAGACTTGGCATGTAGGTCGCCAGTACATATTAGCTATCATTATTATGAGAGTCTTTTCTCCCCTTACTGAGACTATGAGCTCCTTGAGGCTAGGGTGCTAGTCTCCTGTTAGCCTCCCTGGTGCTTGGGATAGACAGGTAGTGATGGGGGCGCATTAGGTAGCCCTCCGAGCAGAGTGCCCCCTGCAGGCTCTGTAGGTCCCTGCACTCCAATGACTCTCGCACCCACCCAGACACACCTTTCCTGGTGCAGGGTCCGCTGCAGGCAAGAGTGATCTAGGGAGGGAAGCCCACTGGGGAGGGACAACCCCAGCAGCACCCTGATGACTAATCCCATCTGTGTTCATGTGACCAGTGAGCCTCTGAAGAGTCAGGAGGTAGCCAAGTACCACTACCAGGTATGGGGCACCTACAAACACACATCATACGTACATACATACACACATACACATACCCAGAGTAGTGATGCCTCTGGGTAACCCCCAACCCTAAGTCTGTTCCTACCCAGCTCCTTCCCTGACTACTGGATGGAGGGGGCTTACATTTCTCTCTTAAGTCAGGGGCTGAAACCCCACACTCTACCCTCCCCCTGTCACATGCCAGCATAGGCCCTAGCCTAGGTTACACCTGACACCCCCTACTGTACCCCCCAGAGGAAAGACAGGGAGCCCACCCATTAGGAGGCCTAAAGATCTTCTGGGGTGGGGACGGCTGTGCCTCGGCAGAAAGGCAGCAGTGTGCACCCTGCTCCAACTCCACCCCCCTGCCCCCCAGCCTCCTGGACACAGGGAAAAGGAGAGAGGACTTACCACTGCTGGCCCAGGGCAGGTACCAGGGGCAGCTGACATTCACGAAGGAGCCCGGCAGCCCGTCTGGCCAGCAGGCATACTCATCGAAGGTCCGATTGCAAAACAGACCTGGGTGCAAGAGGAACAGTCTCTGAGTCCCCACCTGGCCTGCCAGTGGCACATCCCCTCCACTGCCACCGTGGAGGCTGGCAGGGCAGAATCCCTGCACTCGGCTAACCTCTGCTGAGCACTCGCTGTATGCCAAGCACTGTCCCCACCCAGCAGGTACCAGGCCAGGGGACTCAGCCACTTATCAGCAGTGGAACTTTGAGCAAGTTACTTAATGTCTATTTTCTCACCTGTAAAATGGGACTAATCCTGAGCCCACAGGGCCTTTTGGAGACAAATACTGTGTTATATAGATACTTGAGCATGGTAGTTAAGTGCTCAATAAATCCCTATGGGCCATTCTTTTTTTTTTTTTTTTTTTTTTTGGAATTTTCAGTGGACCCATGATTTATTCAGACTCCCTATGAAGGCAGTATTCAAACAAGGGAAAGACTGTGATTATACACTTGCTGAGATCAAAATGGAAGACCACCTCAGTGTGAAAATAAATTGCAACGCAAACATCTAAGAAGAGTGCCTATAGGCCTATTCTTAAAGTATACTCATAGATGAGGGGGGAAGGGTAGCTCATAAGGCTCGAATAACCCTCTACGGCCGCTGTGCTGTGATTGCAGGGTCCAGCCAGCTCCAATCTTCTGCTCTTTAGACCACCCCATAAACTCCTCTGAAACATTTATTCCTATAAATATGTTGGTTGGACCTCCAGCCCCAGCACAGGCCAGAAGTGCTAAGGAGGACACAGAATGGAAAGGCCAGGTCCCTGCTCCCAAGAGGCTCGAGCTGGAGAAAAGGGGAATAAGGTGGCACCCCCAGGTATCGGGCAGGTGTGGCATCCTAGAGAGGCAGATGATGCCCAACCATAGCTTGGGGGTGGGGAGCGCCTTCAAAGTCTCCAGGGGATTGGTTGGGTGAGGGTCCCACCTGGACTCACCTGTGGCTGGGGGTGGAGCCTCAGTCAGGAAGCGTTGGCACTGGTGTCGGTATTCTCGCCACTTCTGCACTGTCTCTGAGAGGGACACAGTGGCACCCTGTGGGGGGGGAGGGGAGAAATGGAGGCCCCTTGGGTCCAGCCAACCTCTGTTTTTCCCCCTGCCCCCACACCTCCCCCCCCTTTTTTTTTCATCTCCAGAGAACTGTAGAGCCTGAAACTCCACCAGGCATTGGCTATCTCCGAAAGGGGGAGAAAGTCACTACCACAGAGGCACTCTGGTGGATCTTTTCACATTTTTATCCCCAAGTAGACAGATGTGTAGCTTGATGTGTATTAAGTGGCCAGCACATGTCTACTGAAATGATGATTTGGGGGGCTGAGTGGGTGAAGGGGGAGTGTGCCGCATTCTGACCTCACCTAAGAGGCAGAGTTCCTGAGGGACCACGGCTTTGTGACTGCCATGGACTCCTTTCCCAGTGCCCAGTCAGCCTGCCTGCAAGGTTCTTGCACTTTCAACCATTCTAGAAGGGCACATGCCGGCCCAGAGTGGGAGAGAGACTCAGTCGAAGTCACACAGCACCCCAAGGAGCAGAGCTAAGGCTAGGACTCTGGCTCCCCCAGATCAGTGACTGTGATGGTGTATTGGGAGGCATGTGGTGTGGTGGGATTCAATGCTACAGATCATTGAAATAGGCCATCATGTCATCCGGGGGGGCTGACACACCA
Organism: Herpailurus yagouaroundi; assembly: GCF_014898765.1. NCBI lineage: Eukaryota > Metazoa > Chordata > Mammalia > Carnivora > Felidae > Herpailurus > Herpailurus yagouaroundi. The sequence goes on along the minus strand of NW_024412394.1, from coordinate 5,848,016 downwards.
CCCATTGTCCCTTTTTCTAGTATAATGTTAGAGATAAAATATGCAGCCCAGCTTCTATCACCTGAAGTAGTCCTGAGGACATGGGATCAGAAAAGTTCCAGAACAGGGAGATTTGGCTTACAATGGGAGAGGTCCCCCTATCTGTGAGTAAGGGGATATGAACCTCCATTTTTAGATAAGGTAACCAAACAGATTTTTTAGCACAGAGACCCAAACGGACCCACCCATGTGAGAAATGTCCCTTCTGAACATTTTCGTGCACTTCCTGTAGATATATCTTGGGATCGTGATTCTTTTTTATTTGTATTTTTTCCTCAACAGGCTCCAAATGACAAATACTCCTCATTTAGAGTCTGCAGAGGCCAAGATGACCAGGGAGCCCCTTGCATAAAATGTAGAGCCTATACATAATTTAAAACAAAAGTTCACTTTTTTGAAATCACAAAAATACATTCGGGTGCTAAAATTAAAATAGCTTCTTTTGGGGCGCCTGGGTGGCTCAGTCGGTTAAGCGTCCAACTTCGGCTCAGGTCATGATCTCACGGTCCGTGAGTTCGAGCCCCGCGTCGGGCTCTGTGCTGACAGCTCAGAGCCTGGAGCCTGTTTCAGATTCTGTGTTTCCCTCTCTCTGACCCTCCCCCGTTCATGCTCTGTCTCTCTGTCTCAAAAATAAATAAACGTTAAAAAAATAATAATAATAAATAAAAATAAAATAGCTTCTTTTGGGCAGCTTGCACCCTGGACTTGGTGCTGCCCTAAGCACATGCTGGATGTGGTTTTGGGTAATCCTGCCCTGGTTTAAGCTGAGTCCTGGTTTATAGGACACCTCCCACAAAGACACAGGTTGTCCTGTGCTGATCCCTGCCCACAAGGGAAGCGCCAGGAAGGGGCCCAAGCTTGCTTGAGCCCCAGCACATTCTCCAAGTAAGTGTGCCCAGGCCACAGGTGGCACCACCTGAAGGAGTTCTTCTGAGGGCAAAGGTCAAGTGTATTTGTTTGAAAAACAAATAAAAGAACAAGGAATAAAACACAACAGCAGTTAAGGCAGTGTCTTGATTTTGGCTACAAAAGACAGGTCAGCAGAATTTTTCACTAGAGCCAGTCCTGGTGGATCAACCCCAATCCCCAGCCCACCCCTTTTCCTTCTACCCCCCACCCCCACCCCCTAATGCAGCAGCTGGTGGTAAAAGGGCAGAGAGGCTGGGGAGAAATTCTCCTTGATCACTTTTTCTAGAAGGAAAGCAGGCAGAAAGCAAGGTCACAGCTGGGAACTAGGGCAGAAGGTGTGTCTGGGGCAGGGAGGGAGAACAGGGAAGCCCATGGAAACTAAAAGTCTTGGAGTGGGGATTGGAGTGGGGTTAAAGGCTAAAGACAGCACCATGAAGGCCAGCTTGGCCACCAACACTCCAGGGAGGTTCAAAACAGAAGCAGCCCTGTCACCTGCTCTGAGGAGAGCTTCAGATATAAAACTATCTTAGACAAGGACTCCCTGGGGCAGGATTGTCTGCCCCCTCAGACTGGGGCTCCCTGAGGCAAGGCTGTGTCTCCTCCCTTAGACTGGGGCTCCCTGAGGGCAGGGCTATGTCTCCCCTCAGACTGTTTGTTGCTCCCTGAGGCAGGGCTGTCTGCCCCCTCACACTGGGGCTCCCTGAGGACAGTGCTGTGTCTCCCCTAAGATAGAGAGCTTCCTGACTTCTTCCTGAACCAGCTCAGGGTCTCCAACATACTGCTTACTGTACAGCCCTGCCCTCCAACCTCCTACATAAACAGCATGAACTACTGGGACCTCTGGTCTCTCCCCGACCAAGTGTTTATGGAAGCCATATTGTGCCAGACTCTGGGAGGTGGTGGGGATGAGAAACGTGGGAAACACAAAGAGGAAAGACAGGGCCCTGACCTGAGAGAGTTCCCATGCTATTTGGGGGGTGGTGTCAAGGGCTGGGCAGCACAGAACAGAGAAGGCAGGGGTGAGAGTGTTCAGAGGGTGGTTTGGCCCAGGCTCAGTGTAGACTCAGCTTTGGGGGACAGGCTGGGCTAGCAAGGGTGGAGGGTGGGCGTTTCAGCAGGAGGGCCCAGCAGGTACAAAGATGCAGAGGTGGGGATGTTGATGCTCCTGCCAGCAGAGAAAGGAATTTCTGGGCGAGGGAGAGAGCAGTGGCCAGGACTCGGACAGACATGAGGCTCTGGTCTGGGACAAGGCTGATGACGTCCAGTAAGCAGGGCCCAGGTGCTCCGGTGAACACAGTAACACAGTGGAGGGTGAATAACCCTGGCTTTGGGCTTAGATCCAGGCCTGACCCTGGCTCCCCCATAAATTAAGTTTGTTACCTTGCCCAAGAATCTTAACTTCTAGCCTCAGCCCGTACATGTGCAAAATGGGAATAATAATAGTCCCTACCTACCCCCTGCCCAGGATTGTTGTGGGGATTAAGTGAGTTTATGCTTAGAATGGCCCCTGGCACATGGAAAATGGGCAGTCCATGCAGTCCTTCTCACGATTTCTGCTGTTTACAGGAGAAGGGGGAGGGCAGAGTGGATGGGGCAGCGTGGCTTCCTGGGGAGTCTGGGCGCTACCTCTCCCTCACTTCCAGGATCAACAAAGTCCCAGGAGGAAACGGACATATTTTCATGCCAAGGCCCCATCATTCTGCATCGTCCAGTGGCAAACCCAAGTGGGGATGCTCGGGATTCCATGCCCCTGGGCAGGGAACTGTGAGGAGGGGCAGGCCCTGTCCACCAGCCCCTAGCCCCGGTTCATCCTCCCCTGGCATGAGTCCCTGCTCCAAGCCTGATGAGGTGGGGCTGTGGGTGCTGGGTACTGGGAAGGACCCAGTTGTAGATGCTCCTGCCTCACAGGGCAGCAGACCAGGCCCACAAGAGGGCAGCAGTGGCGGGCTAAGGTGCCAGAGTGAGGGCAGGATGGAAGTTTTAGAATCAGGACTTACCAGGTTTTATGAGATCTCTCTGAAGGGGATGGAGAGATAAAACGGAGACAATGCGCAGGTGGGAATTATAATAAGGAGGGGCATCTCTCAGATGCAGGAGTTTGGGGAGGAAGCAGGAGGTGAGAAAGAGGACGCCAAGAGGGAGTGGTGTGCAGGAAAGTGCAAGTCCTGGGTTCAAATCCCAGTTCAATCTGTTAATGTGGGATTGATAAAATGCACTTTAATCCTTTGGGGCCTCAGTTTCCTCATCTGTACAACAGGCATATTATTCTTCTCAAAAAGTTACTGTACTGGGGCGCCTGAGTGGCTCAGTCGGTTAAGCATCTGACTCTTGATTTCAGCCCAGGTCCTGATCTCACGGTTCCTGAGATCAAGCCCCATGTTGGGCTCTGCGCTGAGCATGGAGCCTGCTTGGGATTCTCTCTCTCCCCATCTGCCCCTCTCTCCCACTCACACACACTCTCTCTCAAAATAAATAAATAAACTTAGAAAAAAAGAGTTACTGTACAGATCCAGCAACATAAAGTAGATGAACACCTTTATGAATCATCAAGCCCTGTACAAATGGGCAGTCTTAGAAGGAAGAGGAGACAGGAAAGGACATATTTGGCATGGATGCTCCCAAGGTGACAGGCTTTCCAACACCCTGGGAAGGTACTCCCTCTCCAAAGACTAGCTCCTAACTGAAAAATTCCTCCTACAGTTTTCTTAGTGTGAATACATCTCTTCCTTTTCTGGAAGCCTTTTTGATTGAAGGAAGGGGGAAAGAGACCTTGGCCTCCCTGGGCCACCGAGGTGGGAAAAATGGGAGAGGATTCCAACGTTTATTTATTTTTGGGACAGAGAGAGACAGAGCACGAACGGGGGAGGGGCAGAGAGAGAGGGAGACACAGAATCGGAAACAGGCTCCAGGCTCTGAGCCATCAGCCCAGAGCCTGACGCGGGGCTCGAACTCACGGACCGTCACGGACCGCGAGATCATGACCTGGCTGAAGTCGGACGCTTAACCGACTGCGCCACCCAGGAGCCCCTGGGAGAGGATTCCAAAGGAGAAAGAGAACTCCAAAGACGAACTCTGGGGCCTCCTAGCTGACGCAGCCCTTATCTTCCCCAGCAGCTCCTCCCAGACCCCCAGACCCCTCCCTCTCTGCCCTCCTCCCAGAGCCCACAACATCACCCTGGCCCCAGTGCCCTGGAAGGGTGGGGCTGCCAGACCCCTGGCTCTTTGACCCCCCATTAGTTTTTTCTTAAGGGCTCCAGACATGTGAGCAGTAGGGCAAGGCAAAGAAAACTGACACACGTTGTCATATGCACAGGAACCTCCACATGGGTGTCCTGTCATCCACATTATCAAACTCATCGTCGAGCACATGCTTACATACCAAGACATGACAGTCTCACTCTCTCTCTCTCTCTCTCTCTCTCTCACACACACACACACACACACACACAGTCAGGTACACACTCACATGCTGAGACATCACCCCCACCACCGTGTGCGCACACACACACGCACACACACACACACACAGACTCCTCGACTGACATATGCTCAATTCACACTGTCACATACATACATACAGGGAAACAGCCACACATTCTGTCACAAGCATGCTATCTCTCACCCACACGCTGGCACAGACTGGCAGAACCCATTCACACACAAAAATGTCTCTCTCTTTCACACACACACAAACCTCCCCATAGACACAGTATCATACATGGGGTTGCAAACACATATACGCTGCCAGACACACAATTACATGCTGAGACGTTTCACACACCAGTGGCTCCCACACCAGCAGACTGCCACACGCAGGATCACGCACAAATACACAGAGAAACAGGGGCTCATACAACCCACACCCTTCTCCTCCTGGACTCTCTCTCTCCGTGTTCCTCTATCTATCTCTACCTCTGTATCTCTGTGTCTCTCTATCACACACACACACACACACACACACACACACACACGCAGAGGAATCTGCCTAGGGCCAGGCTGCAGCTAAGGAAGGGCCTGTTTTTGCTCAGAGAAAGGGACTGGAGGGCAGGATGTGGTTTCTTGGTTGCTCCTGTCCCGGGGCCCCCACCCGGGATCCGGGTCTGGGAGGGAGCCCAGCTCAGAACAAAGTCCACACTGACCGCTGTGCACCCTGGACTCCCTCCGCCCCTCACTAGAGTACAGAGGCGCAGGCCTCCAACAGCCCCTCTCCAAGCCCTGTTCTGCCCTGAAGAAGGCTTCCAGATTCTGGAGGACAAAGGGGTCAGTTCCCCCATGTGCCTCAAGTTGCCATTTCAGGGTTCCAGGGTCTCAATCCTCTCCATGACTTTATGTGGTAGAGCTTGTGATCCCCGTTTACAGGTGAAGAAACTGAGGTTTGGGATGGTGAAGGGTGCTACCCAAGATCACCAGCTAATAGCAGACCTGATATTTGAACCTAGTTTTCTCTGGTTCTAATTTTGGGTGTCCAAGTCTTGCCTGTCTCCTCATAGACCAGGTTCCTCACAGGGATGGTGGGGAGGTAAGGAATAGGGGAAAGGGGTCTAGTCCTTTCCAGGAACAATGAAGCAGTGGCCTGGGTCCCTTTCTTTAGAGGTCGATTTGGCCACTACCACCTGCCCCCCTCCCGACCCCGGCTGCTGGCCAGACCAGAGAGTGGACAGCTCACTCTATTCTTCCTTCAGCCCCACCTGGGAAGGCAGGTATTAGGTACCAGCCCAGCCCCATACCCCTTTCTCCTCTCTGAATGACCCCTTCCTGAACGACTGGGTCATCTTACACAGGAACTTCCCTTTTCTGAGCTTTTTCCCCCATCAGTGACATAGAGGGAGCAACTCTGGCATTGCTGACCTCATGAACAGAAAATAGAATGCAAAATTCACTCATTTTTAGAGTCATCTACATGGGCATGGGGTTGTACCACAATGACTGCAGTCTAACGTCAAAGCCCTTTTGCTCAGCTCTCTGTGGTGGCCAGAGATGCTCAGTGCCCCCCAATAACAGAGTCCCCAGAAAGCTCCACCCTCTCTGTTCAGAGCCTGGCTCATCCTGCCCGTTTCTGCCCTTCCAAGCCCAGGGCTGAGGAGTCAGGGGATCAGAAGTAAGAGCAAGTCCAAGGAGCCCAATTCTTCTGGGAAAAAGAACTTTGGGGAGAAGCCAGGCAGCCTCCAAAACCTCTCCATCTCCCTGAATCCAAACCAGGTCTGCAAACTCGGCCTGGAACAGGACAGAGGCACACAGCAGGGCCTTCCACCTCCACCCAGCGCAGCCCCAAGGCGGTAAAGGTGAGAGCCAGGCAGTAATGCTAATGCGTCTGTAGTCTTGGCTCCTGAAAGATCCCAAGTACACCAGAGAAGTCGAGACCTGGCTGAGGGACTTTGGGGAAGGTTCTGGGGCAGTAGGGGGCAGACAGGGGTGTCTCCTGTGGCTAGGGTCAGTAGCTGGGCTGGAGGACAGGGAAAGGAAGGGAATGAGTCCAGAAAGGAATTGGAAGGGGGGTGCTGAAAAATGGGCTGGCACTTAGCTAGGGGGCAATCTGTC
>NW_024412394.1:5823122-5836530 GCF_014898765.1 Herpailurus yagouaroundi | reverse complement strand
CACCCCCGAGCCCCGGATTCCCCGGGCTGTGGAAAGCCAGGCCACCCCCCACCTATTCAGGATACCCCAGAGGAAACTGAGGCCGGAGGGGCACGTAGGACTTGTCCAAGGTCACCCGACCCGTCGGACCCCTCCCGTAAAGTGTAACCCCAAGAGCTGTGAGTGACTAGTATAAGATACAGCCACCCGGCGGGGTTACCCCCTCCCCAGGTCCTCTCCTCATTTCCAAGTTCAGTCCGGAAGATCGCCCCGGGAGAACTGAGGTTGAGTGAGGAGCGGGGAGGGGAAGACAAATAGATCAGTGGAGCCCCGAGGCAGAGGGTCTAGAGATTTTCCCCACTCCTGCAGCCTCCACAGTCCTTGCTCTGAGTCACTAGGCCCTTAGAACCGTGTGTCCGTATTCCAACGTGGGTCAGTCGCTATTTCCTGCGTCTCCTGGATCTTTGTCTTCGGCTTTGTAGGGACTCTATTTTACCTGCCTTCGTGTCCACCGCTCCCCGCCTCGACCCCCCAAACACAGTGCGGGCAGGGGGTGGGGGCGGTGGTGCACAGGCCACCCTCAGATTCCCTTCTAACGGCCAGGCTGTGGGAGGGGGTGCTAAAATGCACTGACTTTACTTCCCTAATAAACAGTGGGAGTGGGAAGAAGGGATTACTCCAGCTCTAAAACAACTTTGACGTCACTGTTGGGAAGGGGGGGGGGGGGGGGGGGGGCGGCACCACGCAGGCCTGGAGCCGCCATAGGGCATGTCTGGATCACTCCAAAGGGAAACAGAGTCTGTGAGAGTAACTGCTCCTCAAGGGGGGAACAAAACTTCTCCAAGCCCTGAGGGGAACTGGAAGGGGTGGAGAGGAGTGGGGAGGTGGGAGGAGACAGCCAGTAGGAGGAGTCAGGGGCTCCCTTTCGGCCAGACGGACCCTCTTCTCCAGCCAGCCTCACCTCCTCTACCTGGGAGTCTTGTATTTCCTTCCCCGCCCAGAAGTCAGTCTACAGTCACCTTCCTCGCGCCACATAAGACTATTAGCATGTTCAGGGGCCCCTGGGTGGCTCAGTCTGTTAACCGTCTGAGTCTTGGTTTCGGCTCAGGTCACCATCTCCTGGTTTGTGAGTTCAAGCCCCCAGCCAGGCTCCTTGATGACAGCGCAGAGCCTGCTTGGGATTCTCTTCCCCACCCCCCACCTGTCAAAAATAAATAAACAAACAACAACAACAAAAGGTTATTAGCCAGTTCAGCTGCACCTGACAGGAAACCCCAAACAACAATGGTGTAACCAAGGGCTTTCGTATAAAACAAGGCCAGTGGTTCAGCCTTGGACTGGAGCAGTCGCTCCCTGATCATTAGGGCTTCCCCTGTTCTACTAGCTTCTACCATTTGCATGGCCCAAGCCTTCCACCAAAGGATCCAAGGAGGATGCCCCAGCTGGCGTCATGACATCCAAATTCCAGCCAGCAGGAAGGGGGAAAGGGAAGAGGAGGGGTGCGCCTCTAAGGGTAAGGACAGGTCCTGAAAGTGGCAGTTGTCGGTTCTGCACCCATTGGTCAGAACTTAGGCGCGTAGGCACTCCTAACTGTAAAGGAGGCTGGGAAAAGTTCCCTTTATTCCAGCCAGCCACTGGCAAGGTTAAATATTGGGGGTTTTATTACCCTTCTAGAAGGCAAAATTAGATATAGATTTGTAGATGATATGGACATCAATATAGATATAGGGCACAATTTGCAAACTTGGGTGTTGGGGAAAAGAGGAGGGAGGAGGAGAAGAGGCTAGAGGAAGTCTTCAGACAGAACTGGGCCTTGGCCATGAATTTATCCACCCCCAAATTACATTTATTCAATAAATATCTATTGAACACCTTGCTATGTGCCAGACCCTGAACTAGGTCCCGGGGAGAATGTGGCAATGCTGCCCCTACCCTCAGGAAGATTATATTCCGTGCAGGTGAGAGACATTAAACAAATAATTATCGGAGCCATTTCTATTACAATCACAATCGTGATCCATACCGCTGTGAAATGCAGATGTGGTGGGAAGTCCCGTGGTCAGTACTGAAAAGACCACTTTCTTTCTGCCAGCAGGCTTTCTCTGACTGGGAGGAGATTTTCGTGTTCAGCCAGTACAGGCTGGGCACCCCTAGGAGCTGCTCTCAAGCATGGACAGACAGAGGTGGATGGATAACCACCCCAGCTCCTACCCCAGCTCTGAGGATGGGTGCCGGTCTCTCCGAGATCCCAGGGCAATGCGGCCCCAGCCTCCCACTGCTTCCTTCCCTGGCCTGGCCTGCTTTTCAGCAGTAGGGGACTAGTGCTTCCTAAAAATAAACTCCTTGTCCTCAAATCTTCACCCCCAGGTCTGCTTCTGGTAGAGTTCAACTGAAGTCACTGGACATATGAGAGCATCGAGGGACGGAGGTGGCCCCCTGAGCCCAGAGGCATTTGGGTGGCAGATTCCTCAACCTCTCCTGGAGGTCCAAAACCCCTGAGTTTTTTCCGACGCTACCTCTCCTCTCAGCACATTCCCCCCCCCCCCCCACCGGGTTGTGATGGCCTCCTTCTCACTAGGTGGGGCTCCCAGAGGGTGAACATTCTGTAGTGCAGCACCGGCTGGCCTAGTGAATGCTCAGTGTTCACAGACCCTTCCTGGTTCTGTCTGTGGGTATGATGGATGATACTGGGCACCATGCCCTAGGTCTTCTGTGGAAGTGCCTGCAGTGGCTGGAAGGTTGTATATCAGATGTTTGGGAGGATTTGTTTTCCCAACTTGTAAGTGAGTAAGGGTCAGAGTAGGTCCAAGGTCTGATTGCCTTGCTTTGCTTTGCTCTCTTCTTTTCTCTTCTTTTATTTTCCTTTCTCTTCTCTTCTCTTCTCTTCTCTTCTCTTCTCTTCTCTTCTCTTCTCTTCTCTTCTCTTCTCTTCTTTTTTTTAAACAAGTTAACACCTTTCCCTCCTCCTTATCCTGACTCCAGAGGGACCCTTTCTCAAACCCTTATCTAACCTCATCCCTGAGCCCATCCGTTCGTTACCTATCATCTAGGACCAGGTCCTCCAAACTCATAGCATCTAAGAAGCCTACTTGGGACTGCCCCCAGTTTGTGTCCTGACTGGACCTCTTGCATGTGCTTCCTCCCACCTCTCTGCCTTTACACTCAGTCCCCTCTGTCTGAAGTGTCCTCACTTACCTCGCCTGCCTGAACTCCTACTCATGCTTCAGGACCCCGCTCAGGCAGCCCCCTCTCTATGCACTGTCTCCTCAGCTCTGCCCCTCAATGCTACTTCAAGACAGCATAGGCACTCTTGTCAGCAGCAGGAGCCCTGGAAGTTTCCCCTAAGCTTAGTTCTCCTTCAGAGTTCCCCAACTTCTGCCCACCCTCAGAGCCTCAGTGAAGAAGTCACCCCCACCTGGAACTTTCCTTAACCCCCCACCCCCAGTTCCTCGGGACCCCAGTCCCTTGTGTTTATGGCCATCTGGGTACTCTGGAACCCCCTTGAATGTTTGCTGGTTAATTTCTCAGTTTCCTCATGGACCCTGAGTCCCTTAAGGGCAGGGACCTTGTTTTACTCCTCTGTAAGCCCTCAGCACCCAGCACGGTGCTTGGCACATACTAGGTACTTAATGATTCTTGTTTAAAATAAGAAATGGAATGAACTGAAGCACTTGAACCATGTTCTGTCACTGTCCTTGCGACTTCCCCTTGTTAGACTGTGGGCTTCTTGAGGGAAGGGATGTCTCCTTGTTCATCTCTGGGTATCTAGCATTAGCACAGGTCCTGGGCAAATATTAGGTGCTCAATAATGTTTGTTGCATGAAAAGGGCCAATCTCAGTGTCCAGTGAAGTGCCTGGCACAGAGTAGGTGCTCAAAAACTTATCAGAAGAAAGATGGGCTGGCAGAGAAGACAGATTATGTCCTGGAGAGTACAGTTTTCTCCTCTCGCCACACGGTTATTGGGGCCCCTCCCCCAGACCCTGCTATGCTCTGAATGTTTGTATCCTCCCCACAAATTCATATGTTGAAATCCTAATCCTCAAGGTGGTGATTTTGGAGGTGGGGCCTTTGGGAAATGATTGGGTCATGAGGGTGGCACCCTCATGAATGGCATTGGTGCCCTTATGAAAGTGACCCCTGAGAAGTCCCTCCCCCACCACCATGTGAGGTTGCAGAGAGAAAACAGCCATCAATGAACCAGGAAGCAAGCTCTCACCACACACAAAATCCACCAGTGCAGTGATCTTGGACTTCCAGCCTTCTGAACTGTGATAAGTAAATGTTTGTCATTTATAAGCCATCAGGTCTATGATATTTTGTTACAGCAGCCCAAATGGACTAAGGCTTCCTAAAACAAAGGGCAGGATAAGCTAACTTAGAACAGAGATTTGATCGGATGGAGAACTGTTTCCCGAACTAACAATAACCATGAACGAGAACAATAGCCACAACTTATTGAGTCACCACTCTGAGCCAGATGCTGCTGGATGCTTCGTGTGCCCTGATCTCCTCAAGTATTATGAGCACATACAGGTATACCCATTGTATGGGCAAGTAGACTGAGGCTCGGGGATGAAAAGCGAGTTGCTCACAGAGCAGCACTGACATTCATCGCCAGGGCCACCTGCCCCCAAAGCAAGCTCCTGATGAGCAGCCTGGATCTGCAGAAACACAGAGGGTTCAGGCTCCAGCTCTACCAGCCTGTCTCGGAGGCACCTCCCCTGTGGCTCCTTCCTCTGTAGCCCCCAGCTCTGGGTCCCACTCCTTACCCCCATGCCCAAAGCTTCTCTTGTGGCCCTAAAGCAGGGCACCTTCAGCTTTCACTAAGAAAACTTGGTTTTCAGATCACTTTCACAATGAAAATGGGAGTCAACTGACACATGCACCTGAGGAAAAGAAAGACTTTGCAAAGCCCTTCCTTATGGAAATAGACCTAAGAGCCGGCCACTCCACCCTTTGTCCTTGGCTGAGGAAGAGACTCTCCTTAGTTGGAAGGCCTGGCCAGAGGGCAGGGCAGAATCCTGCAGCTGCGGGAAGGTGGAGGGCAAGGGAGTGGAGTAGTGGAGAGTAAAGGGGAGAGCATGGGAGGGGTGAAAACCTGCTAAAAAGACAGGCGTCTCCTGCCCATATAGTTCAGCTCCTTTCTGAGCTCCAAGTCCCTAAGAGATGTGCTTATTTTCCAAATCTGAAGACTACCCCCTCTTCCGGGGGTCCAGAGGAGGAAAGAGCCAATGTCTTTTAGCCTAATATAAACACACGTGCACGCACACACCTCCACACAGATCTTACAGCCTGTCAGTCTTGGCTTCAAATCCAGCTCAACCGCTCACTGAACATCTCTGAGCCTTGGTCTCACAATCTGTAAAAGGGGCATAATAATAAAAGCCACCATTTACTGAGCACTTGCCTTGCTCCAGGCGTTGATCCAGGAGCCCTGTGTTACTCCATTTAATGCTCACCACTGCCCTCAGCCTCTTCATTGCGTCATTGCCATCGTTGCATCATTGCTGGTGAAGTCTGAAGATCCACCGGCCACAGGGAGAAAGCAGAGACTGAAGGAGAGGGCCCAGGAATCCAGGAGCACCTGGCTGTCGCCAGCAGGGAGGCGACAGTGCTGAAGGAGTCTGTCACCAGAGGAGGGCCCTGCGGACAAGGGCTCCATGCCTCTGCCTCTGGCTTCTCTTCTGCCTCCTGTCCCAGTGCTTCTGGAAGGAGCCCTGGTTGTGACCTGGGATCATTTTTATCCCCATTGTCCCAGTGAGGACCCTGAAGCACAAAGCGGTGGAGGAACTAGCCCAAGATGGCTCAAGATAGCCAAGATGGCCTGGATGTGACCGGCTGGCCCCGGCACACTGACTGCACAGCCCACAGGCACCGCCTTGCAGAACTGTTGGACGATCACAACCAGCACTTGCCCAGCACCTGGCGTAAATAAGTCCTCAGGAAACACAACTGTTGTGCCCCGCAGCCCTCCATCTTCCCGCTGTCATACCAGATGTGCTAGGTCTCAGCAAGACAGCAGGTGCAGCTGCCAACGCCCAGGGTCTCCAGCTTAGCACATCCCTTCCTGGTCCAGATGGCTACCACCCAGTCCCCCAGGTCTGGGGGCAGAGAGGAGACCGGCTGAAGCAAAGAGGCCCTTCCCCCCCCCCCCAACCCATACAGTGCCACTCTCGCTGCCCCCCACTCACCAGTCCCACCGAGTTTCCCAGGTGCTGGGTTCTGTCCAGCTCTGGGCAGTCAGCTGGGGAAGATTTACAGCCTCTTGAGCTACAGCGATTACTGCTCTCTTGGGTGGAGGCAGCACACTGTATTTTCAAAGGGGGCAGATCACTGTTTTCATAACTGACTCCTCTGTTGAAAGAGAAGTCAGTGGGATTGCTCCTACTTTACGCAGAGGGAAACTGAGCCCCACGGGAGTGGGAGTCAGGGGATTTGCTTAAGGTCATTTAGCAAGGTGTTGGCAGGGTTTGTGCACCTCTGGATGAAGGAGTAGGAAAAAATGAGGCAGAACAGCAAAGGTCCTCTGCCTTCTCCAAATAGAAATGGCCAGAAATGACAGGGCTCCCTCTGGGCAGAATCTGTGTCAGCAGTGGGGAGAAGGTGAGAAAAAACCAAGGGGAGGGAGGGAGTCATGGGGAGAGGGGCTGGGTAAGAGCTGGAGAACCAGTGAGAGTGAGAAGGAGAAAGAACCTTCTATTCTCTTCCGTTTGACAAGACCATTGTATCGCAGAGCTGGCTCAATGCTCGCCAAATCCAGGCATGTAGCATGTGTTAGTTCCCTGGGGCAGCTGTATAATAAAGTGCCCACAAACTAGGGGGCATGCATGATATAAATTTATCATCTCACACAGTTCTGGAGGCTTGAAGTCCAAAATCAAGGTGTTGGCTGAGGGCTGACAGGGAGAATCTGTTCCAGACCTCTCTCCTAGCTTCTGGTAGCCTCAGGCAGTCCTTGACTCATAGATGGCATTATTCCCTGTGTCTTCACATTGTCCTCCCTCTGTGCAGGTCTGTCCCCAGATTTCCCTTCTGTGTACAGTGCCAGTCATACTGGATTAGGGCCCACCCTAATGGCCTCATTTTAACTTGATTTCCTCTGTAAAGACCTATTTCCGAACAAGGTCACATTCTAAGGTACTGAGAGTCAGGCCTTCAAGGTCTCTTTCTGTGGGGGAGGGGGGGTGTGATTCAACCCATAACCCATTAAGACCACATTTCCCAATGTTCCTTGATTAGTTTCCATTAGTGCAGCAGGTAGAATGTGGAAGAAAGTGGTATAGGCCACCTCCAGCTTGGTCCATGCAACTTCCCACACAATCCTCTGCACCCTCTCCTCCTTCACCTTCCACCTGGTGCAGGTGATCTGGTGGAGAGCTCTAAGACCCCCAGGGGACTGCAGAACCAGAAACCAGCAGTTTTCTGCTGACCTGCATTGCACTGTGTCTTGTTAAGCCACTGAGATCCGGGAGCTGTTTGTCTCTGCAGTTAGCCTACCCTGACACCTGTGGGGGGCACGTACTCCTGAGTCTGTCAGGACCAGAGCTAGTTAGACCAAGCACAGGGCTTGTGAAGGTCCCCTCTGTGGTTGCAGTTAGGCGAATGGGACGCCTCACTCTGGGCCCATCTCCTGCTCCTCTGTTCCCCTCACCATTGTCAGCCGGTGGCAGCACCAGAAAGCGGACTCTGGGTCTGTGTGGCTGCGGCTCCTGGGCCCAGAGAGCAGGCCCGGCCCGTTTGTTCTTATCCATCTGGCTCCTCTCTCTCTACCCCTCATCCCTGTGGTTACCACCTATCTGCCTTTCTCTCCGGAAAGAAGGTCAGGGGCCGAGGAGAGGGTAGTTGTGACAGAGCCCACACTGTCCATTCACAGAATATTAAAGCTCTGTAGGAAAAGAGGAAATGTGCCAACTTGTACACGTTTGGAAATCAAGTGAAAAAGAAGCATCACACCTTCTCACTGTGGTCTTTCAGCACCTCTGTCATGGCCAAGAAACCCACTGTGACCAAGATGAAGAATGAAACCAGCATCAGCCAGAGTCTAAAATAAGAGGTGTCCTCAGTCTAACATGCTTACCAGCCCACCAGCAAACAGCCTCCTTCTTAGAAACTCTTGCCGGCTGTTCCGCTTGTGGAATCCTTCAGACCAACCCATTACAGGCCCCACAGGCCCCACAGGCCTGAGGAGGAAACTCTCTGCACAGAAGCCTGTGCGGGCCCAGAAGTTCTCTCTGGAGCTGGGGTGAGGAAGCTGTAACTGGTCATCAGGAGCCAGGATCACCTCCGGTGCTGAGTCAAAGTCACTGGAAAACCTCGCCAGAGTCTCCCAAGCACACAGGGCAGGTGGGACCCCTGGCAACACCCTGACTCTCATCCTGGAGCCTTCTAGATCTCATTCTCACAGACACATTCAGGCTGGACGAAACCATCTCCCTTGGTTATCCATAAAAGGAATGTGATAACCCACTCACTCCTTTCTCCTAAACCAAAGAAAACAAACACAAAACAAAGTCTGACCCCTCCCAGCAACCTGCACCTGTGTGCCTTGACTCTCTGAGGTCACATCTGGGATCCAGCCGAGGCATCAGCAGACATCTAGGACGGGCCCTGCAGATGTTCCTAGACGTCCACAGGATCACAGCCCAGAAGTTTCCACTCCCATCTCTGGTCAAGTCCTGGTTGACTTGTGGCATGGTAATGCTTCAGAATTCCAGACTGGCATATGGTAAGGGGAAGCTTGGAGTCTCCTTCTGTTGTCAACTTCTGACCCTGAACCTAGCCTCTAGTGGACCTGCGACTTTGGCCAGAAGTTCACATTTTCCAAGGACCCAATCTTTTGCCTCTCAAGGCCAGCCCAAGAGTCACTTCCTTCCCTGTTCTGAAAGCCCTTATCCCTAGTGCACTCAGTGATCCTCTGGTTTCTGGCTCATTTGTCAAACGGGATGGCAAACAAAGCTGATGGAAATACTCAGCACCTAATAGCTCAGATGTCCAATCCCCCACCATCCAGGTGCTCTCAGGGGGAGCTGTTTGGGGGGACAGGGCTCCCAGAATTAAGTCTAAGCAGGGCAGTTTGGAGAACACACAAATACTTCTCTGAGATGAAAGTTAATGGTGCCAGCACTGTGCTTGGGGGTGTGTAGCCAGGGGCCCCAGAAGTCCTGGAATGGGAAGCCATGGAGGCTTTGGCAACAGTGGGCAGTGCTGGGGTCTCAGCTGGGGTCTCCAGAGCTGAGGCTCTGGAACTGATGGAGGCAAACGGAGGATAAGGAGTGAGTCCCCAACATCAAGCCAGGTCACTGGATCTGAGATATGAAGATCAAGTCCCCACAGATCTATCCCTTCTCTCTGCCCATCAAAGAGTTTGAGATCACTGACTTTTTTTTCCTGAGGATTTCCGTCAAGGGTGAGGTAATAAAGATCATGTGCAAAGCAAGAGCAGGACCAGGCTGACCAGCAGACAGGTACAAGCTGATTGTAGTCATTAAGGATTATAGTAGTCATGTCAGTCTGGGTGGCAAGTACCCCAAGGAGGTACCCACTACCGTCCTCAGGGCCTTCATCCTGGCCATGCTCTTCATCATCCTGGTGCAGTAGGACTACAGGGGCCACAAGACCCATATGGGTTTATTAGGTGCTGACGCTCTGTGCCAATGGTCCTCATCCCTGTCCCCCTGACATTTTCTCAGCCCCTGTGCCAAGGGGCCAAAGACTAGCAAGTCTTTGCCTGCTCTGCCAGGTTTGCCAAGGCCACTCCAATGTCCCATCCAAGACCCACAGCTCTGACCTCTGGGAAGAGATCGTCCCCGACGTCTCTTTGTCAGGAATCCACTGACCCACACCACAGTATCGGGCGGTGGTCACTATGTGGTGCTTTCATACAGGAAAAATCAGTGAGCTAAACCTGAAAGCAAGCTAACACACAGAAGTTCCCCAAACATGGAGAAGGGGCAGGTTCTGAGGAGCAAGTTCTCCCGCAGGCTCCCTAGTACCACCTGGTTTAGGGGAAAGACTCTGGTCAGAGCGTGGGACTCTGTTTTCCTTTGTCCCCTAAAGCAGACCACCTGAACTTTCCAAGTTTCCTCGTCTGTATAATACCCCCTGCCTGCCTACTTACACGACTATTGTGAAACTCAAATGAGACAAGGGCACCTGGGTGGCTCGGTTGGTTAGGTGTCTGACTTTGGCTCAGGCCATGATCTCATGGTTTATGAGTTCAAGCCCCACATGGGGCTCTCTGCTGTTAGTGCAGAGTCTGCTTTGGATTCTCTGTCCCTGCCCGCCTCGTGCTGTCTCTTTCTCTCTCTCTCTCTCTCTCTCAAAATAATAAACATTTTTTAAAAATCAAAGGAGAATAATGCACGAGAAAGAGCTTTTGCAACCTGCAGAACACCACCTAGGAATGAGGAGCCCTCACGGTCATGCCCACAATGTTCTCCATCCTCCACCGTCTTTCCACAGACTTTCCTCTCAGCCCTCCTTGTCATGTGTCCCGTGCTGCAGCCAACCCAAATTCATCATCGTGGTTCAAACCGGTAGCCTGCCTTTGCCACGCTGGGCCTTTGCTACTCCTGTGCTTCGTCCTGGAATGCTCTTCTCCCCTATGTTGAGGGGTCGAATCCTATCCACCCTTCACGGCTTGGCCTAAAGTC
Organism: Herpailurus yagouaroundi; assembly: GCF_014898765.1. Taxonomy (NCBI): domain Eukaryota; kingdom Metazoa; phylum Chordata; class Mammalia; order Carnivora; family Felidae; genus Herpailurus; species Herpailurus yagouaroundi. The sequence goes on along the minus strand of NW_024412394.1, from coordinate 5,825,898 downwards.
TTCTTCCTCCAAGGACCTTGCTTTCCCCTCCCAAAGCAGAGTCAAATGTGTCTGGTGCACTGCTCTGCCATTTCATTTTCAGCATTGGACCACTCTCTGAGTTACATTGTGTCTGCTCACAGGGGGTTTGCTTACATTGTGGTCTCTGCTCTACCCCCTGCCTGACCTCAGAGTCACTCTTGCATCAAACCTGAGGGTCAGCATGGGGCCTGGGCACGGAATGTGCTCAGCATCATCATACTGAGTTGGAATAAATCGGAAAGGACCTCAAGAGGTAATCAATGTCTTTGGGGCCCGGAGGCAGATGAGTGGCCAGGATCCAGGGATCAGGTCTATAAACATCTTCTGCCAGAAAAGCCCGACTTCAAAGCCTAGCAATTTTAGATTATATTTGCATTGGAGGCTTTTAAAGTAGCAAAACTTTAGATTTATGTCTTCACGAACAGATGTGGAAGGGAAAATCAATTCCTCATAGGATTGGCTTGTTTGTTTTTTATCGCAGTACTAAATATTACGCATCAAGTGATAAATTAATACATAAGTTGACCTAGAAACATAAATACAGGCTCCCCTCAGCGAGGATGGAGGGAAGAGGTGTCTGAGCTTCTCATGGCTGGACGTGGCAGGTGTTTGCACATCACGTGTCAGTCAAATCGGAGTTTCCCACAAAGACGCTGGATTGGACAACTCCCTAATCGAGACAACTCTGAAAGAGCCCCGATTTTCCCCCAGAAGAGGGGAAAAGTGGACATACTTCATTTAGGGGGGAAGACATGTGGTAAGGAAGGCTGAGGCCATCTTGCCACTGGCTCTGGAGCCTTTCCAGGGCTGTGAAAAGGATGTCAGGAGAGAAGCTTGGCAGCCCCCAGGCCCTTTCCCACCCATGCCCTCCTCCAAGATGAGAGGAAGAGAAAGGAGAAATACCACAGACTGGCCCTGAGAGTGGTGACCCCCAGGGCGATCGCCCCAGGCAATCACCTGCTCTCTTCCTGATGTGGCCCCTGGAGTGAGGAATATGAGCAAATGAAGCGTGAGCATGACCTTCCTCCAGTGGGCATCAGCCCCTTGCCCTCTGAGGAGCCTGGCAGAAGGGGCAGGTCAGCATGACAGGGCAAGAGCAGGACCAGACAAAGAAATTCACCTGCTCATCCCCTGGGCCAGCTGTCCCAAAGACTAGGGTTCTGTGGGCAGGGGAGAGACCTGAGCGGAATGGGGGGTCTGAGATGCCCCAGGGAACCCCACAACTGAGTGCTGGCAGCCAAGGACTGGCTTGGGTTTCTGGAGAAAGCTGACCAGGAAGAAAGATCAAATCTAGTCTTGAAAAAAAAAATTCCATAAACATGGAAAAAAACTAAAAGTGACTGCTGTCCCCAGGAGAGGAGATGACACATAATAGACAAAGCTTCTGACGTGATCTAGCTAAACGCCAAACAGTTGGTTCTTAGCTCAAGAAGGAGGGAGGGATGGGAGGGGAGGGAGAGAGAGAGAGAGAGAGAGAGAGAGAGAGAGAGAGAGAGACTAAAGAGTATTTTCTATTTGTCTGGCGACCTTTCATACAGGTTTTTTTTTTTCAATATATGAAGTTTATTGTCAAATTGGTTTCCATACAACACCCAGTGCTCATCCCAAAAGGTGCCCTCCTCAATACCCATCACCTGTGATAGACACTGGAGGTCCTTTGAGAGGACACTAGAAGAACAATAGAAAGGGGGAAGGATTTGCATAATCAGGAAGGAATACATGGAATCTGCAAACCATAGATGGGCGTCCTTATCCCCTCAAACACAGGTCGAAGTCCCCGGTCACATGTCTGAGGAGGCTGGGGTTCCAGTGACAGAAACACCCATGGGTTTGTCAGTCAGGAGACCGGAAAAGAGCCCCCACATTCGTAAACACCATCTTGAGGCCGAGGGGTGAAGATGCCGGGAAATTCGAGGCTCAGGCGTCGAATATCTGCACCGGGTCAAAGGAGGGTTTGCCTGGAAATGGAGAGGAGGTGCTTTAATTAATCAGCCACAGCCTGAGTAGGGATGAGCAGAGAGGCAGCCCCTGTCAGGAAAGGCAGGGAGCTGCCAAGCGCAACACGCCTGCTAAGCCAAGAGGAATATTCCCCTGCTCCCCGAGGACACCTGTTCAATTAAAACTGCTTATAAAGAAACAACTGTAGCGCTGTCACCCTGTCACCTCCCACATTCCCTAGGAGGGTGATTTTGCAAGTCCCCAAGGACCTGAGCCACTGCGAGCCCCTCCCCCCAGACTCCTTCTTGGGAGACAGAGCAGTTAAGGTAAATCTACTATAAACCAACAGCTTCCCAGGAACTGGTACCAATTCAGGGTAGACAAAGAACGTTTTCATTTCTTGGGCAACACTCCGAAGTATTTATATTCATCTCAGAAGACTGTATGTAAATCAAGACTGGTTCCTTTTTGAAGGAAACACCAGATGCAGCAAGAGAAAAGCAATGGTGTGGACTAATTTCTTCCCACCCCCCCTCCCAAGTGCTCAAGTTACAAAAGTCATTTTTTTTCTAAGGCAAAATACAGCTCGATCCTTCAAAAATTCTTAGGGAGTTTACAGCTCTGAGAAAAATAGCAGGTAAGAACGGATGCTTTCAGATTTCAGTTATCTTTGTGTTTGGGGGTCTTTTCAAAATCTGTTCCGTCATCCCACTCAACCCCAGGGGCTCCCTCAGGCAGGGACGCCCCTCTTTCTCGGCCTCTTGGAAGGGACAAGAATTGCATCACCTCCCTCAAGTTCTTCCCCCCCCCCCCCCCC
>NW_024412394.1:5773344-5808122 GCF_014898765.1 Herpailurus yagouaroundi | reverse complement strand
GTCTGGCATATCGCACCCCCCAGTCCATCTCCTCATGCCTGACAGGCTGCCTCCCCCCAGCCAACACGTATGCTATGCACAACCAGGTCAAGGGCCACGTTCCTAAAACTGCCAACTTCCCTCTCCTCAGAAAGGTGGGCGTGTTTTTTTCCATGGGTACAATCATTTGGCCACAGTCTCTGTCCCTCCATTGGCCTGGAGGATGTTATAGGACACACAGAAGCTCTTAGTAAATTCATTCAGCACGCCTTGAATGATAGCCAACAGAGCCTGTCCTTACCAAACACTGAAATGTCTCTAATGAGAAAAACTGTCTTCCAAAATAGGATGGCCTTGGACATTATTACTGCCTCACAGGGAGGTATCTCTGCCATTATCCAAATAGAATGTTGCTCATTCCTGATGAGTCTGCTAACGTATCATCTTTATTAAATCACATGAAGACACCAGTGAATGCCCTGAGTGATCCAGCTCCCAACCTAAGGAACTTAATAAATCAGTGGTTAGAATCACGGAGCTATCAGTGGAAAAAGCTGTGACTAACTTTGGGGATCATTGTCTTAATCTGTGTTTTCTCTTGCATGTGTCCATTCTGTTGGCGTGGTATCTCCCTCCTATGCAGCCAGATGGCTACCGAAAGAGCCAGCTTCATGTTAGTGAAACCCCTTGCTGACTGCTCAGGTCCCATTGCGGAAGAGGGGGAAGGTCATCAAGAGGACACAGCCACCAGCTGATCTGTGAGCTGCACTTGGGCAATTGGAGCCTCCTCATTCCCTCCCCTGTCCTTGAAATGTGTGTTCCACTCGCCCTTCCTGCTTCCAGAAGCTGCCCTAAGGACATAGCCTTGAGATAGTGATGTATTGTTGAGGCCATCTGGATGGTATACATGACTGAACTCAGTTAAGTCCTCTATATAAACTTTTAACGTTTGGCTGGTGGGTACGGAGATCTATTTGGCTTCTGGCCACCCAAGATAAACCTTTTATGTAAGTGTCCTTACTTATAAAATCTTCCACCTACCAATCTGAATGGCCTGCGTCTTTCTTCCGTCTCTCCCTGCTCTCTGCATATGGGGGCTGGTTTCAGATTACACCTTCAAAGCTCCCCAGGAAGGTGCAAACCAACGGTGACCACAATAATAAAATCCAATTCTTTCTTGTAAATCCCTCCATGAATGTCATTTTCATCATTCAACACTAAGCGAGCATCCATGTGGCATATTAGACACTGTGTATCCAAGTAGAGTAGTTGGATTTCAATTGACCCTATTATGCAATATTTTAAAATTCATCCCTGATCTATGAACCTACCAGGTCACAATGCACAATACATGAATCTTGGTCTCAACCGTCCATCGGTACAAATTGAATAATTGAAATTTTCTATAACATTTTAAATTCCAACTAAATTGCAAATTTAACCTCTCTTCATATGGCACTCCAGACAATGACATAGGTAGGTGCCAGATGATGAATGACTGGGGTTCTCTCTTATGTAACACACCTGCTTTGAAGATTTCAGCCATTATTCAAGAGCTCTGAAAACCTCCAGTGCAATTAGGGAGAGACCATCTCCTATCTCCTGCCTACTAGGGGATATGCATGATGTTGTCTAGTTTACTTCAATAGTATGCCTCCTAATGCTTGGGTAGCACTTTTAGTATGCCAGTAGGTAGAATCTAGAACACAGATTACCTTGAACTGTTAAGAAAGGAAAATGTTAAAGAAATGTATCTGAGGCCTGAGAGTGGAGGGCAGGGAACTGTTCTATGGGTAATTCCCACCCAGAGAACATGGAGAAGATAACATAGTTTTTCAAGTCTTGATAGTTTTGTTTTGGCTTCCTAAAAAGAAAAACATGATCTTGTGGAATTCCAATTGCAGTAAATCCACTGAAATGTTCACTATTGAATTTAAAACAATGAATGGCCACCTTTCTTGTAGACTAATATCAAGGCTAATGGAATCAAAATCTTTGTTTTCTGAAGCCTGTATAATTTTATTTTTCTTTTTAAAACATTTTTATGTTTGTTTATTTATTTTGAGAGAGATAGCATGCGTGGAGTAGGGGCAAAGAGAGAGGGAGAGAGAATTCCAAGCAGGCTCTGCGCTGACACAGTGCAGAGTCGGATACGGGGCTCAAACTCACAAACTGTGAGAGCATGACCTGAGCTGAAATCAAGAGTCGGTCACTTAACTGACTGAGCCACTCAGGTGCCCCTGAAGCCTGTATAATTTTAAAAGACTATTGACATATTTTTCTTTATAAAAACTTGAAAAGCTTTTGTCTTGGCACCAATTTAGTTTTAATAATTCTTAAACCAAATTTCAACCATCAGTGGTAGAAAAGTGATTCATACTTTCATATGTTTGAATTGAGAAACAAAAAGTTGGGGGAAGTCTTCACCAATAATAACCTTTTGTTCTTCATGATATTTAACCACCCACATGGAAATGGGTGATTTGACTATTCAAACATCTGAGTTGCATGTGTTCTAAATGAGGTGTTTAAAAAATTTTTTTTCACCTTCAAACTCATACAGCACAATGAAATCTTAAAAGACTTGTCAAGTTTTTCTTTAAAATTTTCACTTTCAAGCTAGTGTTGTACTTTAGAAACTCAGGTCTAAAATAACATGTGTTGTGTCTTAATTCCTATAATAGTAGTAACCCAACATTTCAGCAAACTAATTACTGTTGTTTGACTTGTGCAATCAGTCAGCCTAAGGAAAGCTGTAGAGTTCTTTAAGTATCATTTCAAACATGGCCTGAGAAGAGACTAAAGAAATAACTAATCAGGAAGGTTGCTTGTCTCAATTTGATAAGGAGGAGGTTAGTATTCTGTAATGATGCTCCTATCGGCCATTTTTTTTTCTTTAATAAATGAACCGGTCTTTATGTAACGGGCCTTAGGTTGGGCAGTATTTCCTGTCTTATTAGTTACCAAGCCTCCCAGTAGCATCTTCAAAGATGAGGAGAAATGATGTTCCTGCTGCAAGCGTATGACAGGCAGTTTTTCCCCCAAATGAGAAGCAAACAGAGTTCATTAGTAAGTTAAATAAAGGTCAGAAATCGTTAAACAAAGATGAGGCTGATCCACCCGGTTGAATAAAAATGCACCAGGCACCTCTCCTGATGCTTTGCTAGATGCTGTAAGGTGGGGGATCTTAAACTTGGCTGCAAGTTAGAAATATCTGGGAAGTCTTATAACTCCTGATTCCCATGTCACAACCCAGATCAGTAAAATCAGAATCTAGAGGTGGGACCCTGGCATTGGCATTGTTTCAAGGCAGGGCTTCTCAAACTTTAATGTTCTTAGGTATCAGCTGGGAAAGGAGCTTTTATTAACATGCAGGTTATGATTCAGTAGGTAGGTCAAGGGTAGGGGCCTGAGATTCTCCATTTCTATCAAGCTCCCAAGTAGTACTGATGTTGTTGGCTGGTGGACCACATACTGGGTAGTCTAAGGCCTAGTTTACACATTAGAATGACCAAGGGAGCTTTTAAGAAAACTAACTGTCCAGACTCTAGAGGCCTCATCACCAGAGGTTCTGATATAATTGGTCTGGAGACCCAGGCATTACTATGTATTAAAAGTTTCGCAGGAGATTCTATTGTACAGGTAGGGCTGAGAAATACTGCTATGTAAAAAGATCCACACAGCAGGCCACTGAGAGGTCACTGACCCAGATTTGTTTTAAGAACAAATTTGACAAGTAGTAACAGAAATGCCCCATGTACAAGCAAAATATTAGGAAGGCTGTCAGTTGTATGAGTGGACTCCTTCCACAGTCCCTTGAGACATACATGCTCTCTGTGATGTTGTTAATCCAGGACAGAGTTGGCTTCAACAGAACCTGAGTATAAGTGGGAAATCTGGGGCTACTTCTGCGGTCCCCTAAACCCACCATGTTTTATGTGCCAAAATGTAATTCCTTGAGCTGCTCTACCTTCTCTGAGTGCTACTTTATGCTTCCTTTCCCTTGCCCCAATCAAACCTTTCCATTTTTCCCTCTAGAGTGGTTCTATGGTCAACCAACTCTTCACAGAACATTCTCTCCATCTTCTTCCCCTTACTGGAGCCCTACTCAACTCTAAAGACACAGTCCTTCCCAATTGTTCCTCCATCCTTTATGAGAATCTCTGCTGCTTTGACAAACACACCCTCAGGCCACATGCTCCTCCCCTCTCCAAATACTATCTGCCTCCATTCACTGAGCATCCTCGGTCATCTGGGCCTCTTCAGCATCCATTTAGCATCTTGACCTCTCCATTCCCTGACCTTATCATTTCTGGAGACCTCCTGAACTCCACCTTTTCTTCCCTTCTTTCCCAGGTAGTCTAGATTCATTCTTGTCATCACTTGCCCAGCCAAAACTCCAATCCTACATGAATCCAAATGTCCCCCTTCCTATACCTATTCCAGGCTGCTGAATAATACTCAGACCACCACATCATTGCCACTTTCCTCGACAGGATTCTCAAAGCCACCCACGAATCTTTCCCTGTCTCCCTCAGTAGCCCAATTTCTCAAACTTCTGCCCCCTCCTTAAGTCTCTCCTCCAACACCTTCCTGCTCCTGAGATCACTTCATGTCCTTCTTCAAGGAGAAAATAGAAAGCATCAGATAAGAACTCCCTTATCTCTTTGCCATCAAACTGACAAACTCACTTGCATCTACACTCATTCCTCCCTACAATGTGTGTGGTGTCCTTCCACCTTCTCAGAGTGCATCTCTCCTCTTGGAAGCCATCCCCTCTTTGCTTCTTTTATCTCTGTCTGTTATCTTTGTGTGCACTCTCTCTCTGTCTGTCTCTCACTCTCCTTCTATCTCTCTCTACTGGCTTCTTCCCAACCGTATTTGAATAGACTCAAGCCTCTCCTATCATTATAAGAAGGAAAAAGGAAATCCTTTCTTCTTACAACCACTCCCCCAACTTGCTTTTCCTCTTCAAAGCCAACTTGCTTGAGACAATTATCCTTCTGTCTCTCCATTTCCTGTGGTCCTACTCACTCACCTTGAAGTCTGACTCCTCCACCTCCCCATCCACCTCACTGACACTTCTTTTGCCAACAATCTCCTTGTTGATAAAGCCATCTGACCACGTTTGGTCCTATCTTACTTGATTTCTGGCAGCTTCTGTCACTACTTCCTACTTTCCCCTCTTGTCTTCTACCACAACTATGCTTTCTTGGCTTCCCTCTTCAAAGCTGTTTGGATATGAAAGGACCATTCACAAGGATTGGGTGATCTGGAGGATGGTGATACATAAGCAAATGTACAGAATCTTGATGAGGATGGTTTAGGAGGAAGATGACCAGATGGCAGTACTGGTGAGGTTCACAGGAGTATGGAATACTCTACATTCACAGTTGGAAGTGAAGAATCAGAATCTCAAACAAGGACTTTGGATGAGTCAGTCATATGTGCAGATAAACAGTTGCATCTGTAAGAACGGTTGACATCATCCATGTAGGTACCAGGGCTAAGGGCAGAACTTGCTTGAGAAGAGCCTACAAAAGTGGGCTAAGAAGCAGTCCTAGAAGAGACAGGAGGAGAACCAAGGAAGGTGATGGACGAAAGCCAAGGTGTTAAAGAGTTTCCAGAATTGGCATCCTAGTATAGTTAGGGGGAATGAAGTTGGCAAGAAGGTCACTAGGTTTGGTAGCCTTGGAGACAGCAGTGATAAGGCTGGCCAGATTACAAGGGATTGGACACTTGGTAAGGAAGATAACGATGTGCAGAAACAAGAATTATAAGAGATGTGTATAAGGATTATGACTGAAGCCAGGTACATCTAAGCCCCTGTGACATGAAGGCAAGGAAGATGGGTTGTTACTCATTTTGGAGGCATTTTAAGGTGTCCACAGTCGTCCTATCATTCTGTGGTTTGAGGATAGAGCAGGTGAGTGCTATCACTCAGAGGTTTAGAACCCTGAGGTCCATTCACCTGGCTTCCCTCAGACATTAGGGGAAGCTCTGGTTCAGCACACAGTAGCCTTGGGGAATGATTATGAGTGTTGTGGGATTAGAAGAAATCTCCCAGTCCCTTCTAATCCTAAAATTCTATTAAACCTTGGTGCACTTTTCCACCCAACAAACGTCAGGCTTTTTATAAGACAAACATCCAGAAAGTGCTGCTAGTTGATGATGTTGCCCTGAAAACAAATACATCAGCAAGAGGTTATAGATAATTTTTACTATAAAAAAAGATAACAGGACAAAAAATACCTATCCCCTTGCTTTAGCAAAATCCTCTCTAACAGAAAATCTTGATTTGTACTATATATAACTTGTCACTGATATCTCCTTTGTCAGACTGACACGGATTGTTGAGACACTGAGAAAAAAAGCAGAAAACCTAACAGAAGTTGGCATCCAAATGGCATCAGGCTCCAGGTGGAGTTAAACATTTGTAAAATAACGATACTACATGATTCAATCTAAGATAGAGGTGTGAGGCCTGAAGAACATGTTCAGCCTCTGCATCAGCAGTACCTGTGGATCATACCTAACAACAAATGACAAAGCATGGCTATCAATTAAGAGGTTTTGAAAGGCAGTCAATCCCTACTTGAAGCCAGGCTCATTACAACTCATTTTCTACACCTACGACACAGGCGCGCGCGCGCGCGCACACACACACACACACACACACACACACACAAAAATTAGAATCTAAATCATATGTACATGATACTCTGAAAATGCACACCTGTGGGAACAAGAGACAGAACAATTCCTTCAAGAACCCTGAGAAGGACAATCTTTTTTTTTTTTTTAATGTTTTTATTTATTTTTGAGACAGAGAGAGATACAGCGTGAGCAGGGGAGCAGCAGAGGGAGAGGGAGATACAGAATCCGAAGTAGGCTCCAGGCTCTGAGCTGTCAGCACAGAGCCCGACGCGGGGCTCAAACTCACGGAGTGTGAGATCATGACCTGAGCCGAAGTCGGACGCCCAACCGACTGAGCCACCCAGGTGCCCCCTGAGAAGGACAATCTTAAACAATATGTGAACATGTGTATCAACAATTGCTGGAGTACTAAGGTCCTCTTGGACCTGAGTAATCACTGGGGTGCAAATTCCTGCACTACCAAAAGTTGGGCCATTGAACAAATATTATAGGGTCATGGGTACAGAGAGCTTGACCACTTTTTTTTAATATTTATTTATTTTTGAGAGAGAGAGAGAGAGAGAGAAAGAGAGTGGGGGCGGGGAGATAGTGAGAGAGAGAAAGGGAGAGAAGATCATGTGTGAGTGAGGGAGGGGCAGAGAGAGGGAGACAGAAGATCCAAAGCAGGCTCCACGCTGTGAGCATAGAGCTCAACGCAGGGATCGAACCCACTAACTATGAGATCATGCCCTGAGCTGAAATCAAGAGTCAGCTGCTTAACCAAATGATCCACCCAGGCACTCCCGCCTGACCATTTTAATAATCAAGGCTAACTGCCATATAGGTGAGCTCATCAACTACTACAAGAAATTATTGTGAAGGGGACTGAAAATACCATTCCATGGTGGCTGACTCAGCCTCTTCGAGTATGACTGACAAAATATCAGACCACCATAAGGCAATGGAGCAGTGCTACAAACAGCATTCAGCTCAGACACAGGCTGGGGGGCACACAAGGCTATCACCTGTCCTTGTGGCAGCATGGGCCTTGAAGACACTTAGGCCTGAGGAGCAATCTTTAGAGGCGCCACGGGAAACACACGTCTGACAGTACTGGATGCCATATTACATTATAAGAACACAAAACTAAATGGTTATATGTGAAATTTTATTTTCAAATATTTCATAGCCTATGTGATTTTGACTCTACGTATTTGTAATAAAACTATGGTCTTGTTGCAAAGTGAATTATGTTTTACTTCAACGTGTTTTTTTTTTAATTAAAAAAAAAAAACCATTTATTAAATATCTTGAGCCAAAGAAAGAAATTTCATTGAAGAGGACTGGGTTAGAAGATATAAAACCCAGGAGACATAGTCATGCTAAGAATCAATTATTGTCAAATAGTGATCAGAGAAGCTTCCAATTGGAAGGCGCTTTATCTGCTTGCACACTGCCTATGAACATGTATGAAATTGCTGTAATCTTTGTGATGTCCAGATTTGGTCAGGTGATATGGAACAGAAAGTAATTTTTCTCTCATGTCAAGAAAAGGAAAAGGAAGCAGAAAAGTGATTAGTGTGCAGGGAAAGCTGACCTCTACTATGCTACACCACAAATAAAAAGCAATCATAGACAAGACAAGGGTATATGTCTATGTACATGTGCATAAAGGTAGCATGCTTGAATCCAGGCCTTTCCAAGACATGAGAGCCATGAGAGAAAGAATCAGAGTTTAAGCTGAAAACAGAAATTAAGGAAAGAGAAAGGATTAGTATTACTAACAAATAATGACAAGAAAACTGAAATGTACATCTGCATTTGAATTTTTTTAAACGTTCTGGCTTGTGACATTTCTTAACAAACAGTAACAATTACAGATTAGTTCACATTAATACTTTGCCATTTTAAGTCATATTTCTAATGAAAAAAAAAAAAAAAACCAGTCATGGAAAGAGACTGTGTGTTGTGATATACAACTTAATTTGTCTGTGTCTATGGAAGGCCAGGGATGAACCAACCCCATTACCTTGGTTCTTGAATATCAAAAATGCACTTAATGACCTCACATCCTTTTGAAAATCACTGATCTTTACCCCTCTCCCAAATTCCAAGTCTGCCAACACACCTCTCCACCTGGATGTCCCACCAGCACTAGCTGACAAATCCAGTGCTCCTTGCTTTCCTCTCAGCCAGTCCCTCTTCCAACGCTCCCTGCCTTATACCAGGCCTTTAGCCTCAGCCGTTGTCTCTCTCTATTCTCTCAAAGACCCCCCATTTAGGGTGCGTGGGTGGCTCAGTCAGTTGAGCTTCTGACCCTTGACTTTGGCTCAGGTCATGATCCTAGGGTCGTGGGATTGAGCCCCACACTGGGCTCTGTGCTGAGCATGGAGCCTGCTTAGGATCCTCTCTCTCTCCCTCTCTCTCTCTCTCTCTCTCTCTCCCCCCCCCCTTTGTCCCTTTTTCCTGCTGTCTCTCTCTAAAATAAATAAATAAATAAATAGATAAATAAATAAATAAATAATGAAAAATGTCCCCCATTTAGTCACCCCATCAGATCTGTCCCTTCCTCTTCACCTAGTTAAGGTCCCAGGCTCTCTCCCTTGGACTCGGTAAGAGTCTCATTGCTCAGAAGCTTCATACTCCAGTCTACTCTCTACCTTCTCCTGGGATTATCTTTTGATCTTTGATCTTTGATCAAATTGGATCAAAGACCCAATCTGATCCCGAATTGGGACTTCCAATTGCCTTCATGATGTGGCCTAAACTCCCCCAGGAGACTCCACATGCAGCCTCACTGCCCCCCACCTCTGCTCCCCTCTCTGAACTCAGGCCATGCTGCTGTCCTTCTTTCCCTGGAGATGCCTTGTCTTTGCTCAAGTCTCTGACTGGAATGCCCCTTTCTCAAGTCCCTGCAAATTCTACCCCATTTTTCCTGTATAAAGCTCTTCTGGAGCCTTGCCTTGGCAGAATCCATCTTCCTGTCCTCTGTACTACTATGGCACTTAGCTCTCACTCGGGTGAAGCACTTATCACATTATGTTAAAGTTGCTGATGGGTCTGTCTTACCAATCAGATTATGAAGCTCCTTTAGGGCATGAATTGGGTCTCAAATGTCTCTCTATTGAAAGCACCTAGCAGAGGGGCTAGCAAATGGAAGGTGGTTAGACAATCCTAATTAAGTTAAGTGCTATTTCTTCAGGCCCTCAAGCCAGGAATTACCTGGTGACAACTCACTCAAATTGAGGGCTGGTAAGGAGGAAAGAGACACTCATAAGTAGACACATGAAATCCGAGAACCATAATAAAAATGTTTCCTCCCCAAATTCAATGCAAAATCTGGGAGAAAAATATCTATTTTATCTATTTAGTGAATATCTATTTAGTGAAATCTGGGAGCTGTCCTTTACAAATATAAAGCCTACTGACACAGTAATATACTATGTATAGTTTTGTAAGCTCATAAAAACAGGCATGGTTAGTGTTTTAAATTTAGAAAATGTTAAGATACTTAAAAATGCATGAAGTGAATTAATGTATGTACACAGGGGACAATTAAAGGTATACTATTTGTTGAAGTATTATTTATACAAAGAAAACTGCATAAATAAGTGTACAGCATGACGAATTTTCACCAAGAGAATACAGCCATGTAACCAACATCCAGATCAAGAAATGGAACATTCCTAGGCCCCCAGAAGCCCCCTTGCGCCCTTTTGCAATCACTGCCCTCTCCCTCAAGGGCAACCACTAGCCTGACTTTTAACACCATGGATCTGTTTTGCCTGTTTTGATTCTTTGTGTAAATGGAATTATACAGTATACATACATCACAATGTATACAGTATAACAAATTGCAATGTGTTCTGTTTGACTTCCTTCACTTGAGATTATTTTATGAGATTCAACCATATTGTGAGTAGCAATAACACCTCTTAAATTTGTATGTGTAAATTAAATTGTATTACAAGTGGACCTATAAGATGCTGAACTGTAAGGAATCCAACATTACTTTATTTTGGCCAAGAATTACTTGAAGTAGCTATGAAACTAGAAGTCAACCTCAAGAAAAAAAAATCTGCAAACACCACAAATACATGACGGTTAAATAACATGCAACTAAATAATGAATGGGGGGGGGGTCTCTCCACCAAGAAGACCTAACAATTGTAAATATTTATGCCCCCAAATTGTAAACACCCAGATATATATGTCATTTAAAAACAAATATAAAGAAACTCATTGATAATAGTACAATAATAGTAAGGGACTTTAACACCCCCACTTAACAACAATGGACAGATCATCTAAGCAGAAAATCAACAAGGAAACAATGGCTTTGAATGTCACACTGGATCAGATGGACTTAATAGATATATTCAGAGCATTTCATCCTAATACAGCCGAATACACATTCTTTTTGAGTTAACATGGAACATTCTCCAAAACAGATCACATACTGGGTCACAAACCAGATCTCAACAAGTACAAAAAGACTGAGATCACACCATGTGTATTTTCAGAACAACAATGCTATGAAACTTGAAGTTAATCATAAGAAAAAAATGTGGAAAGACCACAAATACATAGATATTAAAGAACGTCCTACTAAATAATGGATGAGTTAACCAGGAAATTAAAGAAGAAATTTAAAAGTATATGGAAATAAATGAAAATGGAAACATGACAGTCCCAAACCTTGAGATGCAGCAAAGACAGTCATAAGAGGGAAGTATATAGCCATCAGGCCTACCTGATGCAAGAAAAGTCTCAAATACACAACCTAAACTTACACCTAAATGAGCTAGAAAAGAAATAGCAAATAAAGCCTAAAGCCAGAAGGGAAATAATAAATATTAGAACAGAAATGAATGATATAGAAACAAGCAAAAACAACAACAACAACAAAAACACAGTAGAACAGATCAACAAAACTAAGAGCTGATTCTTTGAAAGAATTAGTAAAATTGATAACCCCGTAACCAGACTTATTAAAAAAAAAAAAAAAAGACCAAAATAAATAAAATCACGGATGAAAGTGGACAGATCACAACCAACACCACAGAAATACAATCATAAGAGAATATTATCAAAAATTGTATGCCAACAAACTGGGCAATCTGGAAGAAATGGGAAAATTCCTGGAAACATACAAACTACTAAAAGTAAAACAGAAGAAATAGAAAATGTGAACAGACCCATAACTAGCAAAGAAATTGAATCAGTAATCAAAAATCTCCCAACAAACAAAAGTCCAGGGCCAGATGGCTTCCCAGGGGAATTATATCAGACCTTTAAAGAAGAGTTATACCTATTCTTCTCAAACTGATCCCAAAAATAGAAATGGGAGGAAAACTTCCAAACTCATTCTATGAAGCCAGATTACCTTGATTCCAAAAACAGACAAAGACCCCACTAAAAAGGAGAATTACAGGCCAATATCCCTGATTAACACGAATGCAAAAATTCTCAACAAGATACTAGCAAATCAAATTCCACAGTACATTAAAAGAATTATTCACCACGATCAAGTGGGATTTATTCCTGGGCTGCAGGAGTGGTCCAATATTCACAAATCAATCAGTGTGATACACCACATAATAAAAGAAAGGATAAGAACCATATTATCACTTCAATAGATACAGAAAAGGCATTTGACAAAGTACAACATCCATTCATTTTAAAAACCCTCCACAAAGTACGTTTAGAGGGAACATACCTCAACATAATAAAGGCCATATATAAAAAAAAAAAAAAAAACCATAGCTAATATCATCTTTAATGGAGAAAAACTGAAAGCTTTTCCTCTATAGTCAGAAACAAGACAGGGATGTCCACCCTCACCACATTTATTCAACATAGTACTAGAAGTCCTAGCCACAGCAATCAGACAACAAAAAGAAACAAAAGGCATCCAAATCAGCAAGGAAGAAGTCAAACTTTCACTATTTGCAGATGACATGATACTCTACATAGAAAACCCTAAAGACTCCACCAAAAAAACCTGCTAGAACGTATACATGAATTCAGTAAAGTTGCAGGATGCAAAACCAACATACAGAAATATGTTGCATTTCTATACACCAATAACGAAGCAGTAGAAAGATAAGGAATCAATCCATTTATAATTACACCAAAACCATAAGATATGTAGGAATAAACCTAACCAAAGAAGAAAAAGACCTGTACTCTGAATACTATAAAACATTGATGAATAAAATTTAAGATGACAGAAAAAAAATGGAAAGACATTCCATGATCATGATCATGGATTGGAAGAACAAATATTGTTAAAATGTCTATAGTACCGAAAGCAATCTACATATTTAATTCAATCCCTTTCAAAGTACCAACAGAATTTTTCACAGAGCTAGAACAAGCAGTCCTAAAATTTGTATGGAACCACAAGACCCCAAATAGCCAAAGCCAATGTTGAAAAAGAAAAGCAAAGCTTGAAGCATCATAATTCCAGACTTTAAGTTATATTACAAACCTGTAGTGATCAACACAGTATGGTAGTGGAACAAAAATAGATACCTATATCAACAGAACAGAATAGAAAACCCAGAAATGAACCCATAATTACATGGCCAATTAATCTTCGACAAAGCAGTAAAGAATATTCAGTGGGGAAAAGACAGTCTTTTTGACAAATGGTGTTGGGAAAACTGGACAGCAACATGCAAAAGAATGAAACTGGGCCACTTTCTTACACCATACACAAAAATAAATTAAAAATGGATTAAAGACCTAAATGTGAGACCTGAAACCATAAAAATCCTAGAAGAGAACACAGGTAGTAACCTCTTTGACATCAACCATAGCAACTTCCTTCTAGATATGATTCCTGAGGTAAGGGGAACAAAAGCAAAAATAAACTATTGGGACTGCAAAAAAAAAAAAAAAAGCTTCTGCAAACTATCAGGCAACCTAAAGAATGGGAGAAGATATTTGCAAATGACATATCTGATAAAGGATTAGTATCCAGAATCTATAGAGAACTTCAACTCAACACCCCTAAAATGAATAATCCAATTAAAAATTGGGCAGAGGGCCTGAATAGACATTTTTCCAAAGAAGAAATATAGGTGGCCAACAGACACCTGAAAAGATGCTCAACATTACTCACCGTCAGAGAAAAGCAAATCAAGACTACAATGAGATATCACCTCACACCTGTCAGAAAGGCTAAACTCAACAACACAAGAAACAACAGGTGTTGGTGAGGGTGTGGAGAAAGGGAAACTGTCTTGCGCTGTTGGGAATGCAAACTTGTACCACCATTGTGGAAAACAGTATGGAGGTTCATCAAAAAGTTAAAAATAGAACTACCCTATGATCCAGCAATGGCACTACTAGATATTTACCCAAAGGATACAAAAATACTGATTCAAAGGGACACACTTGCACCCCAATGTTTATAGCAACATTATCTACAATAGCCAAATTATGGAAGCAGCCCACGTGCCCATCAACTGATGAATGGATAGAGAAGTTATGGTATATGTATACACAATGTAATATTACTCAGCCATCAAAAGGAATGAAATATTGCCATTTGCAACAACATGGATAAGGCCAGAGAGTATCATGTTAAGCGAAATAAGTCAGTCAAAGAAAGACCAATACTATATGCTCTCACTCATATGTGGATTTTAATAAACAAAACAAATGAGCAAAGGAAAAAGGGAGAGGCAAATCAAAAAACAAACTCTTAACTATACAGAATAAACTGATGGTTATTAGTGGGGGGGATGGATGAAATAGGTGATGGGGATTAAGAAGGGCACTTGTGATGAGCGGCAGGTGATATATGGAAGTGTGGAATCACTATACTGTACACCTGAAACTCATATTACACTGTATGTTAACTAACTGGAATTTAAATAAAACTTTAAAAAATAAGAACTACTTGAAGTAAAATTATCCGTATTGTAGTAAGGCAAAAAGTTGTTGTGTCTCTGAACTTTATGAATTCAATGAACTCCACAAATTTCTAAATCCAAAACACTAACTTTAACCATAGTGGGTTTTATGAGCTTACCAAATTATGCACAATTTATTATGTCAATAGACATCTGGTTAGCAACTTAGTAAAAAATACTTAGTAAGAATTTCTAGAGTGAAGGAAGAAATGCAGCAGAATCACAAAGCACTTTTTCAGGGGATAAAAAACTGAGAGGGGGCCAAGTCTAGAAGTCCACTAAATGCCACATGATCAGTTTTGAAATCAGTCTAATTTCCTGCAACCTAGAAAAATTTTTGCATGTTTTGGTGCTTCATGTTTGACATTTTCATAAAACATTTAAAACTAAGATCTGAATAAAACTTTACTATTTCACATGTCCTGACCACAGGCTTGCTGAAGTAGGAGAGAAGAAAAATGGAAGGTTTGCCTCCATATTGTGGAAGCAAAGGTAGAATGAATTTCAGACTGAATTTGCAGAACAATTACAGAAGGATCATCTGTGTTCCCCAGCCTTTGAAAGCCTATGCCCAGAACTTAGCAAGCTGTACCTCTGTATTGTTATATATCATACATAGTCATCCCACAGTGCAACTACCCTCACCTTCCAACTTTACCCGCTCTCCTATGAGCACATACCTTGCGGATTAAAGAAACCAGTCATCCAAAATACATTGGGCCTCCCCTCAAATATCCAAGTAGAAAACTGAGCGTTTCTTTCCAGAAGTTCAGTGAACCAGAAGCCCAGTGTGGATGAATCCCAGGACACTCTTTTCCAGATCTGAGGTATGCGAGCATCATACATGTTGTCCAGGGCATCTCTCAAATTCTGAAAAAGGTAAAGTTAAAATATAAGAACAAGAGAAATCAGCAGAAGAGGGAAATGACAATTGAGATAATAGCTCACCTCACTCATAATAATTGTTCCCTCAATGGCCAATTTTAGATCACTCAAGCTACTGCGAAGTATTGAGATGACTCTTTGCATTCTGTCAATTTCTTGTCTCAGAAATATGTTCATTGAATTAAGATGTCCCATCTTGATCAAACGAGCCTTCACCTTAAAAAAAAAAAAGCATACAAGAAATGAATTTCTAAATTTCTTTTATCATCTGTTATTTCTCTTCCAATGATCTCTCCTTTCTCTGTTCTTTTTCTTCCTCTGGATATATCTCTACCAAATGGATTCTAAAATATCTTTTGCAGAACCAAACTTGCCATTAAATTCCCCATTTTCTGGGCCTCAAAAACTACTGTTCAACTGAAATGATTTTTATTTCCTATTGATTGTACTTAGTTGATAATTGGAAATGTACTTTAAAAAGCTGAAATAGAATTGTACCTTTTTTCCCTTTTAAATGATTAAGTACTAAGTGTCAGTTAAATATTCTTTTGCAATCTAACCTTCATAAGAGTACAGTTTGGAATATTTTTTTCATAATGCTTACAGAGTTGTTATTAGAAATGTCACAGAAAGTTAATACGGACAAAATCTTTACAGAGCAGTTACCAATGAACAATTGGCTGCAGTGTCCTAAGATCATTGTTGCCTTGGCCAGAGCGACTAAAGAGAGCCTTTCCTAATCTAATCAATGAAAATATTTGACTTCGTGGGAGAGCCATTAAGCACCTGTCATTTGTTATTTTTGGGGTATATCATTTATTGACCATTTTGAAGAGATCAATATAAAAGCATCTGGTTGTGGGAATAATAAAATATAACAATTATTGGAAAATAAGCCAATATATATACACATTTCAATTTAGTGTCCTATGCCCAAGAAAAGATTGACTGTGAGTCCTGGCAAGAGCTCATATAGAGATCTGAACTTTCTGCTGGCCACTATCAAAGAGATGCCAGTACATGAGGGGTAAGGATAGGCACATGGAGTGGGAGAGAATTTAGACTGATGTACCAGTCTGCAGAATCACCAGAAAGCCATTCAACTGTAGGTTCTCTGCTGGAGATGCCCACCGCCCCATCCTGAGTCATGGAATGTTAGAGACGATGGCCTTCAAGTTCATCCATTCCATCCTTCTCATTTTACATGCTAGGTTTGCTAGCATGGTGCTAAAGTGTCCCACTGAGCAATGGACACCTCTGCTTTCCTGCAGTTGGGCCACTTCTAGTGGGTGAAGGATGAAAAGGGGAAGCACAAACTCAGGCAAGCAGTGACATAAAAAGGAAGAGCCTGGGTGGGAATATCTGGGCAGGCAGAGCGAATGATATAAATCCCAGTCAAACATGCCAGTGGAGGTCCCTAACCCACTCACCATACCAACCTTCAGGTATTCTCTCAAATTCCTGGTTCTAGAACTTTACATTTTTGCAGGCTCCATTGCCTCATTCTCAGCTCAGGCCCTTCAGCCTCCAGTGGCTGAAGAGCATATATATCACCCCCTTTAAATCACAACTACTGTGTAGAAATTCACACCGAAGGAGAAAGGAAATTATGGAAATACTTTTGCAACCCCCATATGTGGGAAATTAAGCCCAGGTATTGGCTACAACGTCAAATCAACAGGCCAGGTAGGTATTTTTTAGTATGCTAACAGCCTCAAACAAATTGCCTTACCCTACTTACTGTTTTAAAGGAGAAACTTCTTTTGCAATAGAGTCAAGCTTAGGAAAAACTTAACTCTTGAAAATATAATTTTAGTACTGATTTTATTTTGAGTATGGTTATTGTTCCAGCTCCAAATTATCTTTTTACTAATAAGATGAAAGATTTGCTGCAGTCTTACATAGGATTTTCATTATATTTCTGGGACCAAGTAGTCTCTTCTTCAGTAATGTGGCTCCATTTTTACTATGAAAGTCAATAGTATAATTATATTTCAATTTATAAAATTCACTTTACAGCCACATTTTCAAGAACAAATCTCTCTCTTCAGTAAAATAAAGGACACTAAAAGGTAAGTGATCTTGAAAGAGGAAGCAGTTTTAGATGCCTCAGTACAAACTCCTTCCCATTTAGCAACCCACCTAATGACATCCCTCACACTCAGTTCCTGCTAGGATGTTGCCAGCACAGAGAACTCGGAGGAATGGCCCCAACCAAACCTGGACACCTCAAATTATCCCAAGATCTTAGAAGCCTCCTCTGGTATACCAGCCTGTGGTCTAGGCATCTAGAGTGAGTTTTATTTCACTTCCACATGCCAATTTTTAAAATCTCCAAAGGCAGGTTTTATGCCCCATCTGCCTTCTGAAGATCACTTACAATGGACCGTTGAAAGTATATTGTATCCATTAAAAAAATATTTCCTTCCCTTACTATATCTGTCTCTATGTGAAGCAACTGATTTCAGTATCTTGGCCAAATGTCTTGGTACTTATCTACATAATGGAAACAAAAACTGTTTTAAGAGTGAAGAAAATGTTTTGTTTTGTTTTGTTTTAGTTTTGGGGGTACTCACTGCAGTGGGAAGCCTGTAGCTCAAGGATCCTAAGTGTTCCCAGCTGACAAGTTCATTTTTCCCAGACTTGAGGAAGCAGGACAGAGTAGACACAAGACCACAGTTACACTAGCACTAGGGCATTAGCCTCTCACTTCTTGGTTGAAGAGCTAAATTTGACTCAGCCCCATCTGGGGCTCAGGTGAGGCTCTGCCCACCAGCAGTGAGGAGAGGACACTGAGAACAGCAGAGAGGAGGCCCTGGATGGCCACAGGACACAACCCTGTCTTCTTGCAGGAAGAAGACCAAGTTGGAGGACTTTTCACAGAACTTTCAACCACCCAGAAATCTCACTATAGTTAAAGAGACTTTTTTTTTTTTTAGATCAGCAGTTCTCAAAGTGTGGCCTGGGACCCCTGAAGGCCCTGAGATCCTTTTGGGGGTCCACAAAGTTAAAACTATTTTCATAGTAATATTAGGATATCACTTGACTTTTTGACTCTTCTTCTCTCAGGAGTATACAGTGAAGGTTTCCAGGGCTACAGGACATGTAGTATCACAACCATGTGGATATGAAAATCCACCTGCCTTCTATTAAATGAGACATTAGAGAGATTTGCAAAAATGTAAAACAATACCATTATTCTCAATGAGTATTTTTATCTTGGAAAACATAATTTTTTTTTCATGTTTATTTATTTTGAGAGAGAGAGAGAGAGAGAAAAAAGCATGAGCATGGGAAGGGCAGACAGAGAGGGAGAGAGAGAATCGTAAGCAGGCACCACACTATCAGCACAGAGCCCTATGTGGGGCTTGAACCCACGAACCAGGAGATCATGACCTCAGCGGAAATCAAGAGTCAGATGCTTAACCGACTGAACCACCCAGGCTCCCCCATACTTACTCTTTAATAAAAATGTTATTTATGTTACCATGTAATGGGGTTTATTACTCTTATTTAACAATAAACTAATACATATTTTTGAAATGTCTCCATTTAAATTCCTAATATATTAAATACCAGTAGTTATAACTCACATTAACAAAAGCTGTTTGGGTCCTCATTTTGTAAAGGGGTCTTGAGATTTTACAAAAAATTTGAGAAAAACTTATTTAGATTAATAAGCAAACAACTGTGAGGTTCAAGAAGTAGAAAATTATTGCCATTCGCACCGGGAGTGAATTCGTTTAAATGGTCTGCTTTCCTATTACCTGACTGGGAGGATTGTGAGACTACAAGGGGCAAAAACAAGGGGTAAGTTCAAAGAATGGACAAAGCCTAGATGGGTAAGATATCTTGGTATCAAAAGACACAGGGATGGAGAAGGGTAGAGAAAAGGTGATTGAGAGAGAAAGTGGGGTAGAGGGTAACAAAGAAAGGTGCAGGAAGAGAAGGTCACAAGGGTAAAAGAAGGAGTTGCAAAGGAAGTGGAAATGAGCAGACAGGGAGGTCCCAGGATCTCCCTCAGCTTTGTGGAACCCGAAGATAGCCCTGTACACACCAGGGCATGGCTTACCTCATGAGGAATGTAGTCAGGAGGCAGTTTGCTCAGCATATCTTCCGATAATCTATAAACAATGGCTTCCCGGGTCTCTCCGACTCCCCCTCCACTCTCTTTGGGTTGAATGTTGGTAATTGTTTCAAGAACAGCAGAAGCAGTGTTACTCTGATACCTGACAAAAGAGTGAACTGTTCAGGATGTAGCAGGGAAATGTACCTTCAGAGATAATTATTAAAGCTAAAATGAACTGATACGATCACTTCAAGCCACACCGAGAAAAAGGAGGGGGGTGGAGGGAAGGAAACTTTATAATCAACCCACAGGAATGAAAAAAAGTAGAGATTCATTCTGCCTGCTAACTATTGCCTCCTAACAAGACATGGAGAACATTACAGAAATGATAGGGTCTCCATCTTCAGAGAAAGAGATTCCACAAATGTTCTTGGCAACCCAAAGCAGTACTATCTAATTTTGCTTGTCACACTAACCTGCAAACCTCATGCTGGGCAACCAACACACCTCCTTTTATTTTCTCCCACTTAAAGACTGGTCATAAGAATCTATAATTATATGGTAATTTGTTAGGTCAAAGAGAATCACTCATAATTCCTCTGTGAATTACAAATTATTAACATTTCATTGTTTTTTTTTTTCCTGTTTTGTTTTCTCACTTTACCACTGGTTTTATAATTTCCAAAGTAATCTATTGGCATCCATCTGCTCCACCAGTCTAAAAATCCCACTCATCTTTAAAATCCATGTGTCCAGGGGCACCTGGGTGGTTCAGTCGGTTAAGCATCTGACTCTTGGTTTAGGTTCAGGTCATGACCTCATGGATTGTGAGTTCGAGCCCCACATCAGGCTCCATGCTGACAGTGTGGAGCCTGCTTGGGATTCTATCTCTCTCTCTCTCTCTCTCTCTCTCTCTGCCTCTCTCTCTCTCACAAGTAAATAAATAAACTTAAAAAAATTAAATTAAATTAAATTAAAATCCATGTACCCAAATAAAGATTTACTATGTACCAGGCACTGAGCTAGGTGCTAGAATATGGTGGTGAACAGGTTTCCCCCGCCCCACCTTGGTGCCTTTCTCTGTCTAGTGGAAGAGGGGTGTATTTGTCAATACCACTTTAATACCTGATGTGGAGGAACAGAATAGAATGCTTTAAAAGAGAATAGTCTGTCTGTGTCTCTCCCTTGTTTTTGTTCTCTCTATATCTCTTCTAGGTCAACCAGATGCTCTGCAGGGTACAAACCTAGTTTTTGTCTTGAAATGGCTGGGCCTAGGGGCGCCTGAGTGACTACGTCAGTTAGGCGTCTGACTTCAGCTCAGGTCATGATTTCACGATTCATGAGTTCAAGCCCCACATCGCGCTCTGTGCTGACAGCTCAGAGCCTGGAGCCTGCTTCCGATTCTATGTCTCCTCTCTCTCTGCCCCTCCTCCCACTCATGCTCTGTCTCTGTCTCTCTCTCAAAAATAAATAAATATTGGGGCGCCTGGGTGGCTCAGTCGGTTAAGCGTCTGACTTCAGCTCAGGTCACGATCTCGCGGTCTGTGAGTTCGAGCCCCGCGTCGGGCTCTGGGCTGATGGCTCAGAGCCTGGAGCCTGCTTCCGATTCTGTGTCTCCCTCTCTCTCTGCCCCTCCCCCGTTCATGCTGTGTCTCTCTCTGTCTCAAAAAAATAAATAAATGTTAAAAAAAATTTTTAAAAATAATATTTTTTAAAAAATTAAAAAAAAAAAAAGAAATGGGTGGGTCTGGACACACAGATGGTGTGTGTGCATCAGTGTGAGAGTCAGTAGGATATTAAAGTCCCCTACTATTATTGTATTGCATTGTACTATTGTACTCTTGCTGTATTGCTGTCAATATCTCCCTTTCGGTCTGTTAGTATTTGCTTAGGTGCTTATAAGTTGGGTGCACAAATATTTACCAATGTCATATCTTCTTGTTGGATTGACCCCTTTATCATTATGTAATGACCATCTTTGTCTTTTATTACAGTCTTTGTTTAAAAGTCTATTTTGTCTGATGTAACTACCCAAGTTTTCTTTCAGTTTCCACTTGCATAAACCATCACTTTCTGTTCCTTCACTTGCAGTCTGTGTGTGTTCTTACATTTGAAGGCAGCACATAGATGTGTCTTTTTTTAATCCATTCAGCTACTCTATGTCTTTTTTTTATAATATGAAATTTACTGTCAGATTGGTTTCCATACAACACCCAGTGCTCATCCCAACAGGTGCCCTCCTCAATACCCATCACCCATCCTCCCCTCCCTCCCACCCCCCATCAACCCTCAGTTTATTCTCAGTTTTTAAGAGTCTCTTATGGTTTGCCTCCCTCCCTCTCTAACTTTCTATGTCTTTTGATTGGAGACTTTAGCCCATTTACATTTGAAGTAATTATCGATAGGTATGTGCTTATTGCTATTTTGTTAATTGTTTTCTGATTGTTTTGTAGTTCTTCCCTGTCCTTTTCCTCTTCTGCTCTCTTCCCTTGTGGTTTGATGACTTTCTGCAGTGTTATGCTTAGATTCTTTTCCTATTATCTTTTGTGTATCTACTACAGACTTTTGTTTTGTTACCATGAGTCTCACATATAACAGCCTATAAATATCACAGTCTGTTTTATGTTGACAGCCAATAAGTAAATAAGGCCTTTTTCACAGGAAGGCTGAGGTTGTGTTTTGGTCTGCTGCGTGTGCCATGCCTTGTGGGAGGAAGCCTATTAAGAACTGTCCTTCTAATTGTTTCAGTCCTGTGGGGCCCAGAAATGCAAGTGATCCTGGCCACTAGAGCTAGGCATGCAGGAATATCCTCTGTGTGGGATGTCTGCTGGCTTTAGCAGGGCTATGGGAAAAAGTGGGGCTGGGGTGGCCTACCAGCTTTAGCAGGGCCACAGAAAAGCACTGGGGTTCGAATATCCCTAATAGCACTAGTAAGGCCAACCGGTGTCACCATCCTTAGTGATAGTCCCAACAGGGTCCCTGCCTCTCTAGCAGATGCCTTAAGATTAGCAGGTGAATCTCCTTCATATATGATCTAAGTGCTTTTCAAACTGATGTTTTTTGCTCTGAATCAAGGGGTGAGTGAGTCTGCATAAGAGCCCTGTTCTTGATTCCCTACAGCCCTTTGGGTCTTTTAGACATAAGCCCCATTGGTTTTAAAAGCCAGGAAGTTTGGAGTCTGTCTCTCTGGTACAGGTCCCAATAGCTGGAGTACCTGATGTGGGGTACAAACTCCTTGCTTCCCAAGGAGAAGCTCTGTATTTATGAGATCCCTCTCGATGTGTCACTGTGCCAGGGGCAGGGTTTTGGGTGAGACAACATCTGTGCCTCTCCTATTCATCTCAGTGTAGCTCTTTCCTGCTTCATTGTGGAGCAGCTACTCAGTTTTCAGGTCTTTTTAAGAAGGAATTGCTTCATATGTAGCTGTAGATTTGGTGTCTCTGTGGGGGTAAGTTAGTTCAGGATATTCCTATGCTGCTATCTTGAACTGCCTCTTCCTGTGAATTCTATCTATCGTCTGTCTATCTATCTATCTATCTATCTATCTATCTATCTATCTATCGAAAGAGAGAAAGAGTAAGGCAGGGGCAGAGGGAGAAGGAGAGAGAATCCCAAGCAGGCTCCATGCAGACCCAACATGGGGCTCAATCCTACGACCCTGGGATCATGACCTGAGCCAAAATCAAGAGTTGGACACTCAACTGACTGGACCACCCCAGGTGCCCCAGCCTGTTACTTATTAATTCACTAGGTTTGTTGCATTAATCAACATTCATTCATATCATCTATGTCATTTTAAAAACCTCAAACCAAAAATTTATTTTAAGGTACTTTTAGGAAGTTCTATGTGGCAGCTGGTAAAACCAAACACACACCTGTCCTGGAATAATGTGCCCACAACAAGGTCTCAAAGAATCCAACAGTTAATTTCCAACAGACTTGAGTTCACAATCAAAACTTACAGAACCCATGAAGAAACTAAACAAGAATTTTTATTCTGAGCAAGAGCCAGTAGAAACAACAGAAAGCAGAAACAAACCTGCAAAGGTCACAGATAATACATTTTCAGATGTATGTTACAAAGATGTTTTTATTATATCAGGGGGGAAAAAAAGGATGATTGATACTGCATGTATGTTAGCTAACTTGAATTTTAATAAAAATGTAAGAGGAAAAAAAAGGATGATTTAAAATGTAAGTATGAAACAGGAAACTCTAAACATGAATAGCATAGAACCTCTGGAAATTTTTTAAAATATTAAAATTGAAAACCTGTATTAGTTTTTTATTGCTGCTAGAACAGATTACCACAAAATAAGAAGCTTAAAACAACATAAATTTATTATCTTACCGTTCTTTAGTTAATAAGCCTGACATAGTACTCATTGGGCTAAAATCAAATTGTCAGCATGGCTGAGTTCCTTTCTGTAGGCTGCTGGGGAAGATCCATTTCCTTGTTCATTTGAGTTGCTGGAAGAATTCACTTTCTTACTGAGGTCCCCAATTCTTTGCTAGCTGTCAGGTGAGGGCCCTTCCTAGCTTCCTGAGGCCATCTGCATCCTTTGGCTCATGGCCCCCTTCCTATATCTTCAAAGATCACAAAGGCAGGTCAAGTTCCTTTCTTGCTTTGTATCTTTCCCCCTGCTTCTATTTCATCTCTCTGACCCACTCTTCCTCCTCCATCTCCCACTTCTAAGGTTCATTTGATTAAATTGGGCCTTTGATATTCTACAATAACATCCCCATCTCAAGGTCCTTACCCTTAAGAAAATCTGTAAAATCCTTTGTGCCACATAAGGTCACATATGGGATGTGGATATCTTTGGGGGTCATTATTCTGCCCACCATAACAGTTAACAATGAGTCAAATAGCAGATTAGATTCAGCCAAATAAATAATTAGGAAACCGGAAAATAGATCTGCAGACATTCTCCAGAATGCCACAGAGGGGAAAACAAATAGGGAATGTGAAAGAGAAGTTAAGAGACATATAGGATAGAGTGATACGTTCTAACATACATCTCAGGCAAGCTTCAGAAAGATAGAAGAGAGAGAATAAAAAAGATAATAAGGGGTAGAATAATGACTGGGAATTGATGAAAGACTTGAATCCCCAAGTTCAGGAAATTCAATGCCTCCTAAGTAGGATAAACAAATAAATAAATAGAAATCATATGTAGACATATCACAGTGAAATTGTAAAACACTCAAAACAAAGTGAATATCTTAAAACCAACGAGAGAGAAAAAAGATTATCTAGAAAGAAATGACAATTAGACTGATGGCCAATCCTCAACAACAGCAATGGAAGCCAGAAGAAAATGGCAGAGTGTGCTGCATATGTTAGGATAAAATAACTATAAAACAAGAATTGTATACCAAGCAAAATTATCTTTCAAGAATAGGGGCGCCTGGGTGGCTTAGTCCGTGAAGCGTCCGACTTCAGCTCAGGTCATGATCTTGCAGTTTGTGAATTCAAGCCCCGTGTCAGGCTCTGTGCTGACAGCTCAGAGCCTGGAGTCTGCTTCAGATTCTTTTCCCTCTCTCTCTGTCCCTGCCCTGCTCATGCTCTGTCTCTCTTTCAACAATAAATAAACACTAAAAACAAAAAAGAATGAACACAACACAAAAAATTTAAACAGACATTTCACAAACAAAAGCTATATTGAGGCCAATAAACACATGAAAAGATGCTCATTATTTACATAAAAAATGCAAATTAAAACCACAATGAGATAGGACTTCAGACTTACAACAATGATTATAATAAAAAAAGAGACAATAACAAGTGTTGGCAAGAATCAGAGAAACTTGAACCCTCATACATTGTTGGAGGGTATTGTAAAATGGTGCAGTCACGTTGGAAAACAATTTAGTAGTTTCTAAAAATGTTAAGAATAGGTTAAACATATTATCCAATAATTATATTTCCAATTATCTATTCAAGAGAAATGAAAAGACATATCTACACAAAGACTTGTACGTGAATGTTCATGGCAGCAAAAAGTGGAAATTACCCAAATGTTCATCAGCTTTTAAATACATAAACAAAATGTGGTATGTTCATATATTGGAATACTGTTTGACAATAAAAGCAATGAAGTGCTGATCCATGCTACAACACGGGTGAGCTTCAGAAACATTATACTAAGTGAAAGAATGCATCCACCAAAGACCACATAGTATATGATTCCAGTTACAGGGAATGTCCAGAAAGGCAAATCTATAGAGACATAAATAAGTGGTTGCCTAAGGCTGACTGGGGGTGGTAGTGAGACCTGATTACAAATGGACATGAGGATTCTTTTCAGGGGTGATGGTAATATTCTAAAATCAGGTGGTGGGTGATAGTCACAGAAGTTTGTAAACTTAATAAAAATAATTGAATTGACCGCTAAAAATGAATCAATTTATGATAGGCAAATTGTAAGTCAATAAGGTGCTTTTTTGTTTGTTTGTTTTTACAAAGGAGGGCAAAATAAGACACTGAAGGAAATTCTAAAGGATACACTTCAGAAAAGATAACTATTCTGGTGGAAGGTTTGTGGTAGTAAAGATTGGGTGAATGCATGGGCAAATGTAAACATCATTATGGCATAAAACAATAATTATATTTTTAATTGTGGGTTTATTAAAAAAAAAAGATAAAATTAAAATATTGGGATGCCAGGAGGTGAGTAACTATAGTTAAAATTACCTAAGAGATTTTTATTGAGAGGAGGGTAAAGATACTAATTAAAAATTTTTTTGATGTTTATTTATTTTTGAGAGAGAGAGAGAGAGAGATAGAGAAACAGAGTATGAGCAGGGGAGGGGTAGACAGAAGGGGAGACACAGAATCTGACCAAAGCAGGTTCCGGGCTCTGAGCTGTCAGCACAGAGCCTGACACGAGGCTTGAATCCATAAACGTTGAGATCATGACCTGAACCGAAGTCGGATGCTTAACTGATTAAACCACCCAGGTGCCCCAAGATACTAATTTTACACTTAATTAATATTGGATGTTAAAATTTCTAGGGTAACCAGTAAAAAAATAGAAATAGTACATAAATTCCAAACTAGCACAGGGACAAAAGTAGAATGAAAAAAATTCATATTCAGCAAGAAGTCAAAGACAAGGAAGATGGAGCAAAATATAGAAATGGTGGTGCAAAATAAGCAACATTTTAAATTTTATACACATGTTATAAATACTCATGTATTTAACACTCAATCAGTTTTTTAAAAAAATAACAAGTGTACCAAGATGTATGTACAAGACTGTTTGTAATGGTATCTGTAATAATAAATCCTGGTAAAGCCCTATAAAAATCTATACAGTCAGTAAAAATGTGATGTAGCTCTCTATTAATTGGTAAGTTGAGGTTATTGAATTGAGATTACGGAATGAAATAGCATGGTACATTCTGTTTTATAAAACATTCTGTTTTATACTCCACTGTATACATATGCCTCATCAATCAATAGTCACTTAGGTTGGTTCTATATCTTGGCTATTGTAAATAATGCTGCAATTAAAATTATTACTCAGCCATAAAAAAGAATGAGATCTTGCCATTTGTGATAACATGGATGGACCTACAGGGTATTATGATAAGTGAAAGAAATCAGATGGAGAAAGACAAATACCATATTTCCCTTACATGTGGAATCTAAAAACACAAAACAAAACAAAACAGCAGAAAGTGACACATGAAAAAAGACAACAGACTGGTGGTTGCCAGAGCAGAGGGGGTTGGGAGGATGGGCAAATTGGGTGAAGGAGAGTGGAAGGTACAGGTTTCCAGTTATGGAATGAATAAGTCGCAAGGATGAAAGGTATAGCATGTGAATATAGTCAATAGGATTGTACTAGCGTTGTATGGTGACAAATTGTAGCTACACTTGTGGTGAGCAAGGCATAATGCATAGAGTTGTCAGATCACTATGTTGTTGTAAACCCGAAACTAATATAACATTGTGTGTCAACTATACTTCGATAAAAAAAATAGCATGTTACAAAAACCTAATATTCTGTTAACATTGTGCATGTAAGCATGGAAAAGATCTGGAAGGGTATTTTTATAGTGGGATTTTTGTATGAGCTTGTGCTGTAATTATTACTTTCTGCTTCCTACAATGTTTGTTTTTCTCAGTAAGAAAGTATGATTTTTTATAATAAAGAGTATTAAGACCATTTTCATTTTGAAAATGAGAAAAAATAAGCCCCCAGATGCAAAGCCCACCAAGGACTCAACAGAGATGAATCAGTGACAAATGTTTGAGGTTCATTGAAACGCATCTTACAAATCCCTAGTAATCTTTGTGCCCCACCAGAAAGGCCCTCTTCTACCTTTCCTCACAGCATTTGGAAAGAAAGAATTACACCTTTCTCTTTTTCATCTCTAGCATGAATTGTGCAAATTTACTCACTAAGGAGCTACTGCTAAAATTACCCAGGCTTCTTTGCTTATGAAAAAGCCACATCTTGTGTCAACAGAGGAAATTCTATTCAGCTAGACTTTAATTCAATTAGGAAATCAGCTGAAGAGTGAAAGAGAGGCTGTGTCTTTAGAATTTTCTTTTTTTAAAGTTTTTAAAAATATTTATTTATTTTTGAGAGAGAGAGAGAGAGAGAGAGAGAGAGAGAGAGAGTGAGAGCGGGGGGAGGGGCAGAGAGAGAGGGAGACACAATCTGAAGCAAGATCCAGGCTCTGAACTGTCAGCACAGAGCCCAATGAGAGGCTCGATCTCATGGACCATGAAATCATGACCTGAGCCAAAGGTGGATGCTCAACTGACTGAGCCACCCAGACTCTGCAAGAATTTTCATTTGATTAGCAGGTAGAATAATGCATCTGGCCCCAAATGTACATATCCAAGCAACTGCATCCTTTCCAAAAGTTGTGGCTAAGGTAAATACATCTGCCACTATGCTCTATGAGCTGGACTTACAGTCAGCTACAGTGATTATGAGGGTTGTCAAACCCAGTGAATGTTTGTAACCCAACCAGAGTTGGTGTATTAACTCCATATTACCTTTAAACATATGAGTTTCACAATAAGGGCCAATAAGGTAAAAGCTGATGTTGAATAAAATTAAATGAAAATTGATTTTGTATAATTTTACACAGAATTTAAAATTCATTTTTTATTATTATTTTTTTTTTAATTTTTTTTTCAACATTTATTTATTTTTGGGACAGAGAGAGACAGAACATGAACAGGGGAGGGGCAGAGAGAGAGGGAGACACAGAATCAGAAACAGGCTCCAGGCTCTGAGCCATCAGCCCAGAGCCCGACGCGGGGCTCGAACTCACGGACCGCGAGATCGTGACCTGGCTGAAGTCGGACGCCTAACCGACTGCGCCACCCAGGCGCCCCTTTTTATTATTTTTTGATGAGCAACCTCTACTCAGCTGTTGGGAGTTTTAGAATATCCTCCCAAAGACATTCATTTAAAAAGTTGAAAGATGACCAAATCAGGCACACACAAAATTGAACATGTATATTGGTAATTAAAAATTCTAGTAAAATGGGACAAAAAGCACTTGCAACTCATTCCTGAATTTTGAAGTATGGTGCTATCCCAGTTTTTAAAAGTCATATAAAGTATAAGATACAAGTAACTCCTAAGGGGAAAACCTGTGAAAATAGCTCATGTGACAACAAAATGGAGTCATCAAAAGTCAAGGATCCACATATTATTATACACAGTTCTCAGAAATGTAAACTTCTATGTGATTTATATTCTAGCATTAGATCTTATTCTAGCATTAGATACAGTAAAGACAGACAATGTTGGCAGACTGCTGTGTTAGAGAAGATGTAGGTATCACTGTCACTGTCTCACTGAGGGCTGTGAAACTCCAAGCAAGTCTGGATAACATGAAACCTCTGGCTTTATCATAATCTCCACATATCCATATTTCTGCTGACTTCCAGGACTCCCTGTTAGTTAAATCAAACAGTTCCAAAACCCACCTCATTGTTCCCATTCTCCCTTCGCCCCAGTCTGTCCCATCTCCTTTTAACAATATCAATGTCTTCACCCAGCTGCTGATCTACAGACTTCAGAGATAGTCTCCACCTGATGCCACTCTCCAGCTCTGTCTGGTTTCCAAGGCCTATTTCCACATCACTTCTAGCATCCATCTAGAAATTTCCAGCATCTTCATGGTGCCCCACATCTTGGAAAAACAGTCTCTGCATGTGCATCAGCCTCACGGTTAGGCTGCTCCTTTCTTGAATCCCCTCTCCACCACGCTCCAGACTTGGGTGGACTTGGTCCTGCACACATAGCACACGCACACACTTTACACTGTCATGCCCCTCCTTGGACTGCTCCTCCATGTATGTGCCCTAAGCTATGCATTTTATTTTCACTATGCTAAATCATTTTATTTTTTTAATTTTTTTTAAATTATATATATTTAAGGTGTACAATTTGATGACTCGATATCTGTATACGCCCTTTACTGCTCATTATCTTCCTCTTTCCTTGCGCTGTCTTTCTTGTCCCCAGGGCTACAGTCCTTTCCTCCCTAATCCTACCCTCCCCTGAGAACTCCTGCACATTCATTGAGTCACAGCTCAGAGGAGGCCTCTCTCGATAGCTTAACTTTAATACCTAAGCTGCAATTTATTGCTCCTTCGCCTTTGTTCTCATAGCATTGTGTGTGTGTGTGTGTGTGTGTGTGTGTGTGTGTGTGTTATATATAATCCTGATTTTAGAGTCTGTCATGTTGTATTACATAACCATTTGCCACTCATTTATTTTCCCTAATACATGATGACCTCCAAGGGCAAGGACTGCATTTTACTAATCTCTGTATCCTGAGTTGGCTACCAAGTAAGTTCTCAATAAATATTTGTTTGTTGAATTCAGGCCAATTGGCTTGACTTTTATTAAACCTCAAATGTAAAGGAGAGCAATTCTCCAATATTTAAAGGGCATGAAAATTTAATTATTTGTTTCTTCTTATGGTAAAAGCATAGTAAATTATCATTATCACTTCCTGGCACGTTACCTACTATCATTACCTACTTCCTGGCACATTTCCACACACAAAGGGAAACATATATAAGTTCTATGCTCTCAAAACACAGGAGAATCAGAAAGACATCATTTGAGGGTAAAGGACAACTGTTTTCAGTATGATATTTAAGCACAGATCTTTAAAGGTTGAGGAGAATAAAATCACAGTAAATTTCCATTCACACAACAAAAATCAGAGTTCATTCTTTGTGCCTGTTCTAACGCCAAACAAAAGAAGGGAAAGACCTCCTATCTGCGATTCTCAGGAGCTCTTGGCTCACCTCCAGTCTGTTGCCTCTTTGGAAATACACTCTGCACCAGAGGCTGAGTGCCAACAGTGGACACCACTGCAGACATGACCATCATGCTCTTGGCCGGCACTGGCCATGTTCACCAGTGCTCCAGGGAGGGGCCAATGGATATGCTACTGCTGCTAGATCTCACCTAAGAAGCCATTTTCTCGGTGGCTGATTTTATTTTTTTTTTTTTATGAGGTGATATGAAAATAGTCCTCAGGACATGGATGTGGGTACAAAGTCCTGAAAAGCTGACCCATTTTGCAGAAGAGCTAGACAAGATCTCCAGATCACCTCCCCACCACATATTTTATGAGGCACAGGATGCCAGGGCTGTACAACTCACATTTCTTTATCCACAATGTGATTTTATGTTTGCTGAGTGAGGAAAGGCAGAAGCCTAGTTAGCTAGCTATTATGGAGAACTGTGAATATCTCTATATGCCTCAAAAGCCTTTCAGGCTTTCAGGAAAACAGTCCCTATAAATGTTCTGAGAAGAACGAGAACTATAATACTCCAAGAGCTTTGGTTCCAAGTTACTTCTAGAAGAAAATTTCTCTTTGGAGCTAAGTATGGGGAGAAGCTCATATCAGTCTTGTAGCTTGGTGGTTTGGGGCAATTGTCTAGGTCACCTCTGTTGGGTGGCAGTCAGGGTCTTGGCTGATAAAAATGCAAAACAAATGCAAAACAGAACTGTCTATAAATAAGCAATTAACCATCTAATGAGATATTAGTGCACTATCACATCCAAATCAGCCTACGTTCATATACATCTTTGCATATGAGATAACAATAAACATACATTTTTAATAGAAATCTGAAACTCAAATTTCAGCTAATGCTAAAAGGAATACAATTAAATTCATCCTGCATACAAATGAATATAAAAGTTGTAATAAGACATCTGATAAATTTCAGAAGGTAGAAAAATATGCATAATCGTTAATGAGAAAAAGAGCGAAAATAAATAAAGTTTCTGACATTGAGATAGTTGAATTTGCAGAGTCCTTGGTAGCTTATAAATCTAGATAATAAAATGTGAATAAACTATGCATTTTTATGGCTTCTGTCGCCAAGGTATCTAAGCTCTTGGGAGAGATTTTACTTATTTTAAAGCATTTATTCAGCTGTATTTCCCACCCACCCTCCTCAGGGATCCTGCATTCTTAAGGAAGAGAAAGAATCATTATCTCTTTCTGCAAATTTCTCTCTTCTCTCAAATTTGTGTGGATGCTAACTTCAGAGTGCAAATTCTATAAGCAGGGACATAGAGTTCCCCACCATGGCCCAATGACAGCCCATGAGCTCATCTGAAAGAGTAATGTTGAACAGGGTGCACAATCAGATAAACTGATCAGGATTCTTCTAACTGGGGACATTCACACAGATTTCTCACTGTATCTTAGAGAGTCCACCCCCGTCTTGTACCTTCGAGTATTATTTCTGTACAAATACCTTGAAACTTCTCACCTGGGCTCCAATCCACGTTTTTTCTCCACTCAGACATCCCTTTGTCTTTCCTAATTCAACACACCCAAACAGGACTCTGCAATGTCCCCTCGAATGCACTCCTGTTTCAAACTCCACCACCATCCCAGCCACCAGACCAGAAATGTCAGGGGAGGCTTCAATTCCTTCTTTCATTTCATGCAGAACTTGGGAGTCACTTCTTGCTGGAATGGGAAGGGTGGCCTTAGGAGGAGACCAGGGTAGGTTTTAGCTGAGAAGCTTCATTTGCTATTGCTTACTGCCTCCTGGTGGCTGGTGAGGGAACAGCGAGGGGTTGGAGTGCAGCTCTCCAGGAAGGTCCGCTCAAATGTCTACAACCCCAGACACCACATATTTCAGAGCCCAGAGGAAAGAAGAATCAAACCTAGGGAAAAGCTCATCCAGAGACTAAGAAAATGACCAAGCGCAGAGCTACTACTTGAGCAGGAGCCAAAAATGGACCACAGTCCCTGGGAGGAGGAGTAGAGGTGTGAGTGGGGAAGACCCTAGGGCGGACCAGGTGGGAAGTTAAGAATGAAGAGAGATCAGGGGAGGAGGGCCACAGGTCTTACAGGCCAACTAGTTGTCTAGGAGATTTAAGGCAGAGGCCCAGCAGTTTCTACTTGACCTCACTCAGTGTGATGAGAGACTGCAAGATCCTGACACTCGATTTTGGGAAAAGATAGCTGTGGCATCTATAGCATGCCTGCCAGTGATGGCATATAGGCCTTTGGACAGAGCGGTAAAGAGAGCTGCCAAAAGGCACAGAAGGCTCGCTGTGCTCTCTACCCCTCAGATAGCAACGAATGGATGAAAACGACACACGATTCTCTCTACTCACTAAATCCCACCAGTCTCCATAGGGACGT
Source organism: Herpailurus yagouaroundi (assembly GCF_014898765.1). Taxonomy (NCBI): domain Eukaryota; kingdom Metazoa; phylum Chordata; class Mammalia; order Carnivora; family Felidae; genus Herpailurus; species Herpailurus yagouaroundi. Next base: position 5,774,956 of record NW_024412394.1, on the reverse strand, counting down.
GTCCTGCAGCTTTGCTCTACCCTCTCCATCCTCTCATCATCCCTCATCTCAGCCTGCGTCAATCCACATCCAGATTTATCCACAGGGTCTCCAAGACAGTCTCAGTCTAAGTAGCCTCCAAATATAGGGAAACGTACTCCATTTCACTCAAAATAAGAGAATACAAATTAAAACTATGCCGAGATACCATTTCTCACTTGTCATATTGGTGAAAATTCAGAAGTTTCACCCACACTCTGTTGATAAGGCTGTGAAGAAAGGGCCTCATCATGTTGTTGGTGAGAGTGAATAGCCCTATGGAAGGGGGGTTGGCAATATTTACTAAGCCCTGATATAGCAACTCTACCTGTACCAAATTACCCTAAAAATACATCTCCAACCACACGAGAAACCAGAACCATGAGATCATTAATTGAGGAATTATTTGGGGTAGCAAAATATTGGAAACAACCTAAATTCCCACCCATAGGAGAATGGATGAATAAACTATGATACATGTTAACAATGGAGGAGCATGCAGGTGTAAAAAAAAAATAGTGAGGAAGACATGAGAACATAGAATGGAGTGAACATTTTTAATTGGAGAAGACAAGACACAAAATTATATATATATATATATACATATATATATATATATATATATATAGTATGACAATTTTATTTAAGAAAAAAGGTAATAAGAACATATGTGTATCTATGTATGAGAAAAAAGAAACAGGGACGATAACCCAGAAACAAATGCATTTGCTTGCCCATAGAGGAAAGGGGAAATGGGTTGGAAAGGTGTGAGAATACCTTATTATGTAGTTGTGACTTTCAAGCCATGCCCGTGTCTCACATATTTAAAATAACCAACAAGGAGGGACAAAAACTCAGTGTAATATGAACAGAAACAAATGAATGTACCTATCTACCTAACTGATAGCATAACCACACAGAAAAAACAATCTGAGTGAGTTTTGAATATAGTACTCTGACAACCTCAACTGGATGTATTCTAGGGACAAAAAGAACTGCAAAGAAATCTTGACCTCCACTTAATACATTTGTTGTTGGTAGTGGTATTGGTGGAGTGATTCGGAGCAAATGAGTAAATATATTGAACTTCCTGGGAACCAGAGTTCTTCCCATGGGAGAAAGGAGATAACAATACTGAAATGAGGGAAGACAAGGAAGAGACATGAGGTGAACATTTGGAATTGGAGTTATTAGTATTAGCTCATGATGTTTTTAAAAGTGCTTATTTCTTAGCTCTGTCCATTGAGAGGGGTTACAAGTGCGTGCACGCGCACACACACACACACGCACAGAAATAGATGTGGTCACATACAGATGTAACTGTAGATATATAAATATACAAAAATATACATACAGAAAGAGAAAATGCAAATGGTACAAAATGTTAACGATTGGTGACTCTGGGTGAAGGGTCTGTAGTGTTGACTGTACTTGCAACTTTTCTGAGGGTTTGTAATAGTTCAAAATAAAAACTCAAGGGAAAAAAATCTCTACCATCACCTCCCATCTGGATTACATTTTAGTTGCACTTCTCTGGACCTTTTCTTCTTCTTCTTCTTCTTCTTCTTCTTCTTCTTCTTCTTCTTCTTCTTCT
>NW_024412394.1:5745444-5773334 GCF_014898765.1 Herpailurus yagouaroundi | reverse complement strand
CTTCTTCTTCTTCTTCTTCTTCTTCTTCTTCTTCTTCTTCTTCTTCTAACATTTATTTATTTTTGAGAGACAGGGAAAGAGCATAAGCAGGGGAGGAGCAGAGAGAGAGGAAGACACAAAATTTGAAGCAGGCTCCAGGCTCTGCGCTGTCGGCACAGAGCCCAATGCGGGGCTCGAACCCACAAACTGTGAAAGCATGACCTGTGCCAAAGTCGGATGCTTACCCGACTGAGCCACCTAGGTGCTCCTGGACCTTCTCTAGTTCTCGTTTATCTTTCTTGAGAGCTGACGGCCCAAACTGCCACAGTCATATGGGTAAGTCAGGATGAGATGATTTCAACCCTGCTTTAATATATATTCCTTGGCAGAATCCTACACAGCGCCCAACAGGATCCGATTCTCTAGGTACCAGCTTTAAATGACTCCTTGGACTCTTGCCAAGGATGAAATCAAAGTTCAGAGTCCTCATACGTGAGCCACTTCAATTACTAATTGACAAGTGCCATTTTTCTGCCCATTCACATGAACTCATGAGCTATTTCTAAAGACCATTCCTGTTCATTAGATTCTTCACAACCCAGAGAAATTTAGTATTGCCGGCACATTCAACAAATATTTCCTGAGCATCAGGCACTGTTTAGCACTAGAGATATGCAGTAAAAATAGACAAAAGTTTCAGACATGATGGTGCTTATGCTTAATGATGGTAGGTAGATGATAGCAAGTATAAATAAGTAAATATGGAGTATGTCTGTTGGTGATACAATCTAAAGAAAAAAGTAGCAAGGAGGATAGAGTCTGGGGTGAGGGCTGGGGAGTGATCTGCAAATTTTAAATAGGGCAGCCAGGGAAGACATCATTGGAAAGGTGACATTTAAGAAAAGGCCGGAAGAGGTGAAAAGGTGAGCCATGATATCCAGGGGGAAGGACGTTTCAGGAAGTACAAGTATCCCGTGGTGGCGGTGGGGGAGGGCATCTGGCCTGAGTACCAGGAAGCTAGCAGGAGCTAAAGCTGAGCAGTGAGTGAGGGAAAGGGCAGAGGAGGCCAACCTCCTGGGGGCAGGTGGTCTTACTGGGCCTTGCAGTGAAACGCCCAGAGTCTAAGAGACCCCCAAAAACAAACCACCAGAGTCCAGAGTCAAAGCTAAGCAGCAAGGGTCATTTATTGCAGGTTCGAACCTGGACCTCTGCGCCCCCGTTGCCGGTGACGCCAAGAGGCCCTGAGAGACGTTTTTACACCCCTTTTATAGACAGGTACAAACAAGTCATGGGGAAATCAGGAATTTTCCACAGTTACAGAGCTGTGATTGGTTGGTGTTTAAAGTTGGACACTTAACAGTATTCGATTGGTTCCTGCCTTTAGGTCAGACCACAACCGGGGGTACGGGTATCACAATGATTAATCAGGAATACACGGATGTGCCAAGCAACAATGATTGATCAGGAGTACACGGATGTGCCAAGTAACAATGGTTGATCAAGAATATACGGATGTCTGGGGCGCCTGGGTGGTGCAGTCGGTTGAGCGTCCGACTTCAGCCAGGTCACGATCTTGCGGTCCGTGAGTTCAAGCCCCGCGTCGGGCTCTGGGCTGATGGCTCAGAGCCTGGAGCCTGTTTCCGATTCTGTGTCTTCCTCTCTCTCTGCCCCTCCCCCGTTCATGCTCTGTCTCTCTCTGTCCCAAAAATAAATAAACGTTGAAAAAAAAATTAAAAAAAAAAAGAATATACGGATGTGCCAGGCAATAATGATTGATCAGGAATACATGGGCGCGCCAAGCGATTGTACAGAAGCGGAACAAGCTGGTTAAGCTTGGTTAGGTTTCAGTTTCCCGTAACTTAAGCTTTTAAGTTTCAATTTTCTCAGGCCTCTCAGCAGGTCACCTGTAGGTCACTGTCTGCCTTTGACCTTGACATGGAGTGAGACAGGAGCCTTAGGAGGGTTCTGAACAGAGGAGTGACGTAGTCTACCTCAGATTTTTAAAGTTTCAGCCAAAGTAAAACTATTTCTCCGTGTTCCTTCTTTCAGATCATCTTTCAGTTGATTCCAAATGGATCCCCGAGGAATCCTTTTTACTTCTTCACCTCTTTTCTGTCTCCGGCTAACTTATGACAGCCTCTTCAAATAACAGCTAGAGCCATCACCAAAGAGGCATCATGGTTCCATCACAGGGTCTGAAGAGTGTTAGCCATTCATGGCTCTTCTGGCTCATGCCCACGTCTTTGAAGGTGAAAAATAGCATGGGAGAGATGGGAGGATCTGGAGAGGTTAGAATTTGTATGGGTGACAAAAGCCAGGAAGCCAAGCCTCATGCAAGGGACAAAGTGTATATTCAGGGGCAGAGAGACAACGCAGCAGAGGGAGGCTGGGACTCCAGGGATGCTGGGCAAGGGCAGGGAACCAGAAGGTGGGAAATGCCTGTGCCCCTTTGCAGAGCTGTTACAGTTGCAGTGGCAGGTGAGTGACTAGGACAGAGGCACACCCCACTCCTTCTCGATCGGTCATCCCAGCTTAAAATCTGCCAGAGGAGTCTCGCTTTCTCCCATTCCTTGAAACCACTCTCCTAGACACAAACTTCATGGTTCTTCATCGATGGGCCGGAGGCAATGACCATCTGGAGGAGAATCCCAGCTGGGGTTTCTTGGCGCCCTCTCTGTGGAACTGGATAGCCTTGTTTTCAGGCTCCTTCAGCCAAAAGATGGGTCGGAGAAGGGGCTTGGGATTTGGGTGAATTTCTTGTGTCTTCACTCATCATCTCTTACCTCAGCGACCAGAGCAGGGACCTCATGTTGAGCTGAGACCCATAGCCTCTCCTCCCAGCTCTGTATCCATGCTCTGTGCTCTATGCCCATCGTGGGCATTAGTGACAGAAGGAGGCAGGTGAGGAAATAAGGAGACAGGGGCCACAAAAGAGAGGATCAAGCAGAAACACAATTCCTCCTCCTCCTCTCTCTATCCCCCTGGCCTTTCTAGACTCATTATTTTTTTTTATTTTTTATTTTTTTAAACTTACATCCAAATTAGTTAGCATATAGTGCAACACTGATTTCAGGAGTAGATTCCTTAGTGCCCCTTACCCATTTAGTCCATTCCCCCTCCCACAGCCCCTCCAGGAACCCTCAGTTTGCTCTCCATATTTATCAGTATGACCATTATTTTTAATGGATTTTGGGGGGGGGGGTTTAGAGGCAAGGAGCTGGGAGACCATTGTCCTATCAGTGGAAGGCATCGATGCCAATAACACCAACTGGTTTAACGACATGGCGGAGGAGAAATAATCAATGCATAAATTAGAGCTTTAGCATTGTCATAAACTCCGGAGCATCAGGATTTACTGAGGGAAAAGGAGGCCAAGATATGACAAAGGTGTAATTGGAGGACAGGAAGTGACAATATTTTTCACAGCAAAATAAAAAGAAGTGAAAGGAGAGGAATTAAGAGAGAAAATGAAATGCACAGTCTCTGCCAGGCTGAGTTACAAATGATTCCTTAAAATATAAAAAATGCCAGGAACTTACGTGATATCGGCATTAGGGTGCAGCCCAAAGACTTCGGGGTTATCTAGGGATGGCAATGACTGGATGTACTCAAAATACTGATCCAGGGTTTTGCACAAGGGGATTTTATACCCGGTATAAAACTGGAACGATGGTTCAAACATCTTCTCACTGAACCAGACCTATATGGGGGAGAAAATGGAAGAAATAAAAGTGATGAACATCTCAGTGAGAACTGCCACTATAAGGAAGGAAGGGTCACCTTATTTCCATTTTAGTATATTTTTATCTTGGGTTTGAAAATACCTTAAGAAAATCACTGACAGAAATAATTAGCACAAGTATGAAGAAAAGAGAGAGGCCACACGGCACAAAAACAGTGAAGTCCTAGCCTCTCTTGGACACCAAAGAAGGTACTTGCTAACAGTGAAGAGGAGAGAGCCGGGCTTGCAAGCCTGCTCTCTGCTCCAGTAAACTCACGACCCTCAATCCCACTTTTGAAGACTAATGAGAACACACTGCAGAGGAGATAAGGCAATAACCACAAACACCAGAGAGTATCTGGGCATTTCCACCGCCTCCCTTTGCCCCCAAACAGGGCTCGCGCCAGGGCTGGGGTGGGCGGGGGGAGGCTGTGCTGTGCTCAGGGTGGTTCACAGCAGCCCTGCGCACCACACAAGGCCAGAAAATTTTCTTAACAATTGTCTCCCCTCCTGCCCTGAGCTGGAGAGCTCCCTCTGTTAATTAAGTTATGTCCCTGGCCACAAGAAGCAAATGTATCCAACCGTCTTATTGTTCGCCTTAAGACATCCTTTTCTCATTCCATATGAATTGATTATCTGTAATGTAAAAGCAAGAGAACAAATATATACTTGGTGTGAATAGGCTTATTCTGAAGAGGGGAAAAAAATAATGTTGAATGCCTAGGAGCCAGATTTGAGGCAATGACTTCAGTGTCTAACAGAGCAATTTTCTCAGCAGGAAGGGAAATAATGGGAAGACAGGAGGAACAGAAGTGCAGGCAGGATGCCTGAATCACTGGGAGGATTCAATGCAAAAAGAGACGGGGACTGTGCTTTACTTCAGTCAGTTATACTTTCTCTAGTCCCTTCCTTCCATATCCTTTTTCCAGCTCTTTTTAGGTCCAGTGATTACTCTGAAATGACCTATGAACTGATTCTCTCTTCTGTCTCCTCCCCTCCCCTCCCCACCCCCCTCTCCATTTCCATCCTAGTCAACTCCTGCACACAAGGCACAGAGCTTAGGACTGGAACAGAATGAGAAGGTGAGTCACACATGATTCTTTCCTTCCAGGAGCTTGTGACCCAATGAAGGAATAGGGCAATTACATAACAAACCACAATGCAAAGTGCAATAAGAGGAGAGCCAAAGGAAACAAAAATAAGCAAAGCACTAAGGAAGCTTAAAGCAGGAAGAAAGAATAGACAGCTGGATGTCAGGTAAGGCTTTATCTTGGAGGTGATTTTGGAGAGAAACCTTAAAGGACAGGATTTGATAGGAGATCTAGTGTGACTGGGGAGATGACACCAGCAAAGGCACAGAATAATTGATACAAAAATGTGAGGTGGGTTGAGGGATGAAATCTAGGGTAAATATGTCCAGGTGATGTCTGGGTGATGACTGGTGTTAATTTAAGAAATGAGGAGCAGTTGAAAGCTATTAAAGAGAACAGTGCTATGATCATGGTCATTAATTAGAAAGATTATGTTTGGGGGCGCCTGGGTGGCTCAGTCGGTTAAGCATCTGGCTTCAGCTCAGGTCATGATCTCATGGTTTGTGAGTTTGAGCCCCGCGTCGGGCTCTGTGCTGACAGCCCAGAGCCTGGAGCCTGCTTCTGATTCTGTGTCTCCTTCTCTCACTGCACCACTGCTCACACTCTGTCTGTGTGTGTGTCTCTCTCCCTTTCAAAACTAAATAAACATTTTTAAAAATGAAAGATTATGTTTTTAGTGATGTGGATGGTTAGGGAGGATGATGGCCACAAGGTCATCGGCACACAGACAACAGTGACCACACTGAGTTCTCTAGTACCAGCTGACATATATCTATAAAAGCAAAACAGAGTTTCTTCCTGTTTTTCTATCACTTTATTAGTAAACAAACACACACACATCTGAGTTTCACCAAATTTGGAGGATATTTGGGGGGACAGTCAAAGTAAGGAATAAGAAGTCAACATGGAATTACTCTGGGAGACTCTAGAAGGTACCTCGCAAAGAAAAGCACTCGTCTTCTAGGGACAATAAATAAAGTTCTACAATTGTTGGTTTTAGGGGAGACACACTGTAAGGTGTTGAGAACAGAGAAAACAAACAAGGGTTCAAAGATAAGCCCCAAATTGTAAGTCATAGGGAGAGAGGATCCAATTTGAAGGCACTGATACACAATTAAACTGAGTCTCACTGTGGATAGCATGGTCAGGGCAAAGGTTAGGCCAGCAGGTTAGAAGGTACGACTGAAGCCGCGACTAGGATAAGGGAAGGCAGCATGTGGACTCCATGGTGCTTTCTGTAGCCTTCTTCAATAGAGTTTTATGGTAACCTCGTGTCCTTATAGCCAGAGAACCAAACTCTCCTCTCTGGTTACAGAGGAGCCATCTGGAACAGGTCAGAGCTAGGCACAGGAATGAGTGAGGGAAGGAATGGATGAGACAGGAAGCTGAAAGGGGTGCAGGACCAAATACAGATTCAGAGGCAGTAAGGGTCAGGGCATCTCAATGGTCAGAGACTTGGAGCCACTGAAGGTGGAGCAACTCTAAGGAAAGTTAGGAAAGAGACTGAGAGAAAGAAATGGGGGCTGGAGGGTGAGAGAAGGTGGGGAAGCTGCCCGGAGGCAAAATAATGGAAAAATGGAAGGATGAACTTTTCATTCAGGGCAGTCGTTAATCCCCAGATGGGGCCCAGGCCCAGAGGTTGGAGACTTGTAGGCTTCTGAGAGGCGGTTGGAGTCTGCTACTCTTCTGTTGTCCTGAGTGTGGGGGTTCAGAGAAGAAGTAGAAGAGGTGGAAGACAGGTTTGGGTCAGAGAGCAGAACTGCACACCTTGAGGTCTGGAAGGTGTAGCAGTTTGAGCCACAGGTGCTCTTTGCTCCCAAGCAGGTTTCAGAGAACTCCCTCTGTTTCTGATGTTGAGGGCAAAGAGGTCTCTAAGAAATCCCTTTCACTTTGCCAGCAAACTGGCATTCCTCCCACCTTTAAGTAAGGTAGTTTCAATAAAACAAAGACAAACCAACTAAGAGAGTTGGTTAATCAGGACTTTCCTTGAACTCTACTTTTTAGAAAATGCCTAAGCAATTTTTTAAGCTGATATAAAGTGTTGTATAAAAAATCTTTTTTCCTGATTTTCAGGTTGTGCTCTGGGGTCAGTAGAAATTCAATCCAGTCTATGCTGTCTTAGATGATTCTGACCTCCGGACACATAAAACTTTCAATCTACTGAGATTAAATTATATTTAGCATCATCAACAAACAGGCATTGAGTGTACCCTAAGTGCTAGAGAGAAAGGACACAGAGACTTACATGATTTGTTTCTTATTTCAATGGACTTACAACCTAGTGGGGTAGGCCGAATACATGTCTTAGGATCACATATTTGCTTTCCCCACTCTCCACAGCAACTACCTCAGACCTCTTCCTCTTTCTTCAAATGTCCCAAACTTGCTGTCCCCTCCCCTCAGCTGATGACTTGTGTCCCCTTAGCCAATGATGCTTATTTCACTCTGAACATAGACACAGTCAGAAGAAAACAACTCCATTTTCCCGCATCAAACCTTCTAATCCCTTTACCTGTCCCTCTCTGCTTCCCCTACCAGAAGGAACGGGCTGTACATACTGTGTACTGGTACACATACTGGTAAATCTAAATCAGCACTGGTTGTAGAATTATTATAATGAATAATAGGGGTGGGAATAAAAATGAGGAGGAACCAAAATGCTCCACAGCAGTAACAGGGAAGATAGAAGTCAGAAGGGCTCAGAGGTAAAGCCTATAAGGTAGGGTTAGATTTTTAACTTAAGTAACCATGTTTGAAAACATAAAGACTAAAAATGGAATAATTTTAAAACCAGTACGGAGATATAAAAACACACTTTTTTGAAGCAGGAAAGAAGAAAATAAATCCAAAAAAAAAAAAACAGGGTTAATGAAAACCACAAAATAAGATGATAGAATAAGTCAAAACATAGCGGCAATCACAACAACAATAAAGTGATAAATTTGCCTGTTAAAGGACAAATACCTTCAGACTGAACGTCAAAAATTCCAGCTTTTTTTTGTTTATAAGAGATAAATCTGAAACATAATGCACAGAAATGTTGAAATGAAAAGAATAGAAATATATATATATATATATATATATATATATATATATATATATACCAGGTATACTAAAATTAAGTATTAAAAGACTGATAAGAGAGTGAAGGGGCAAGGATCAGAGTAGGAAATATATTTGCAGTCACATAATCAACAAAGAACTTACATCCAGAATATGCAAAAAGCTCCTATAAATAAATATTTTAAAAAGACAGACAACCCAAGAGAAATAGAGGAAGAACGTACAAGCAAGTCACAAAGGAGAAAACCAAAATAGTGAATCAACATGTCATGTGAGGGTGCTCAAGCCCATTAGCATTCAAAGAAATAAAAATTAAAACCAAAGTGAGGGGCCCCCCCAGGTGGCTCAGTCGGTTAAGCGTCTGACTGGCTCAGGTCATGATCTCACGGCTCATGGGTTCGAGCCCCGCATCGGGCTCTGTGCTACAGCTCAGAGCATGGAGCCTGCTTTGGATTCTGTGCCTCCCTCGCTTTCTGCCCCTCCCCCACTCACACTCTATCTCTCTCTGTCTCTCAAAAGTAAACAAACATTAAAAAATTTAAAAAAATTAAAACCAAAGTGAGATATCAGTATACACCCACCAGAATGGCTAACATTTAAGCCATTTAGCCAGAATGGTTAATGATGCCCAGTGTTGGTGAGGATGTGGTGAAATGGGATATCTCGTTCTTCTGTGGGATGTATTTTTGGAAAACACTTTGGAAACCAGATTAATGTGACCGACTAAGATGGAAAGTACATAAACTCTAAAACCTAGCAACTCCACTCCTAATAGAAAGGCATAATCGTGTGCTCCAAGAACCTTGTGTGAGAATGTCCCCAGAAGCATTATTTGTAATAGCTACAAATGGAAATGATCCTCATGTCCACCAATATAATACAATGCAATCCCAACACAGTAAAGGAAACAAGTAAACTACTGCTACACACAACATGGATGGATCTCAAAATGCCATATTGAGAACAGGTAGCCAGAACACCAAAATGACAACATACTGCATGGTTCCGTTTATATGCAGTTCAAAAATGGGCAAAACTGAACTACATTAATAAGCAGTACTTACTCAGATGGTGAAAGTTTAGTGAGGATGAAATTATTGTGGGTATCTTGAGTTGTGCAGAAGAAGGGGGCATGTGTGAGTCTTTGGGGGAACTGGAAATGTTCTATGTCTATTTAAAGAGAGTTATTAAGCTGTATGTTTATATTTTATAAATTTTTCTGTACATTGCATATTTTTTAAGTAGTTGCATTTTTCAAAGGTTTATCAAGCGAATACTAAGTACAGGTAAAATATCTTTCCTTATCTTCCTTGAGCCTTCTCAGTTGACCATTTCTTCTTTCCTGATACTTTAAAGTACTCAGGACCCTGTCCTTAGCTTGTTTTCTGTTGTTTTCTTTCTCTACACTTTCTTCTTAGATGATGCTCTCATCTATTATCTGGACCTCAAAGGCTGTTTTATATGCTGACAAATTTCAACTCTTTTTCTCCAGCCCTGACCTCTCTCTTGAGCTCCAGACCTGTAAATCCAACTGCCATGTTTACCCTTCTTCATTCTCTTAATCAACAAATATTTATTGAGGCCCCTAATATGTTCTAGGTTCTGCACTAGGTGCTGGGAATCTGACAGTGATGTAATGAGGCAAAGCCTTTGGGGAACTTACAGTCGTGGACAACTCCAATTGGGTGTCTTGTGGAAGTCTCAAAAGTTACATGATCATAGCAGAACTCCTAATTTCCAGTCCCAGCCAATAAAACTCATTCCATCTGCAGCCCTTCTCCTCTGTAAATGGTCTTATTCTCTAATCGGTTATTTAGGTCAAAACAAGAGTGGCCCTTGACCCCTCTTCCCTTATCATCAGCATTCTGCTGGCACTATCTGTACAATGCAATGCAATGTATATGCAGAATCTAACCACTTCTCAGAGTCTCCAGTGCTAAACCTCCAATTTTAGGTACTTTTACAATATTCTAACACAAAGTATACTTTCAAAGACATCTTTTTTTTTTCCTTTAAACCTCAGATATAGAGGTGTGTTACTATATTCCTTTATTTTTCTTATGAGTCTCGGCCCCCTTTATGTTAGTTTTTCCCCATTCATCCCTGATCTCCACTCCCAGTCTCCTTGCCTCTGAGGGCATCTATTTAAATGTGCTTGATCTATGTCCTTGTGAAATATACATGTATTGCTTTCTAGATCTCATTTTATTTTTTTTTAAGCTGTGCACTCAGCACTAAGTTTTTAAGATCTATGCATGATACTATATGGATCATTTCTTCCAAGTGCTGCATTGTGTTCCATGATAAGTGTCTACAATATTTAGCTCATCTATTCCCCCAGGACAGACTCCCAGGTTGCTTTCAACCTCCTACTACTGCCAACAATGCTATGAGCAATATCTTTGTACATGTCCATGGACCTGTTTGCAAATTTCTCTGGGATATATACTCAGGAGTGGGCTTATGGTTCAGAAGGTATCACACACTTGACATGACCAAGTGTCACCAGATTGCACCCTAGAAGGGTGAGCAGTAGTATTCCACTGTGCTCATCCACTACTTCTTAGGATTCTTAGGCGTCTGTAGTGGATGTTGTGATGTACCACCAGTTTCTTCTCTAAGGCCCAGGCACTCAATCCCACAGCTGTCTGGAGTATTGGCTACTAAGGGCTCTCACCACACTGTCCCTCCCCAGAAATTGTCCTGGCAGAAGGCAGCTGCCTCAACCAAGGTTATGCCCTCAGGGAGGGGGGCACACAAGCAGATCTCCATCTCAGTCTGTGTCCAGAGAAGCCAACCTATGATGGTCACCTTCAACTCCACACACAATATTGCCGTAAACATTATTATACATGTCCACTTGTGGACTTTTTCTAGAAATGTCCTGCGATGTGTCTATCTAGGATACTTAATTTCAGTAAGTTTTGCCCAACTGCTTTCCAGGAGGTCTGTACTGATTTTAATCTCCAGCAGCCAGGCTCCTGCCTCCACACATCCTTGCCGACATTTATCATCATCCATCTTTCTCCACATACAGCTTCAAGGAAAACTTGCAGAAATAAATAAGGGTTGAAAGAAAAATCAGATTCCTGGCCAACCTCCAGCTTACCAAAATACTCTCAAAGTTTATGCTTTGTTGTTTTTGTTAAGGGGGGAAAGATCATTGAAACAGAGAATTACCAATATAGATCCTAATACAAAGAATTCAAATAACCATAAAATACTCATATATCTGATTTTTCCCACTTATGTAATATATATTGCTTCTTTAGCATGTAAAAGTTTTAAGAAGAGTTTGAGCCTGATGTGTGTGTATGTATATATACGTATACACTATTTATCACTGGTGTGAAAGCTGTAATTGCTAAGGAATAATTTTCTCTAGAAAATGTTTACCAATGTGATGTATGTGGATTTTACTGGGAACAGAGGAAAAAATGAGCACTCTATCACATTTCAGTTGTCTGCCCTAATGAAAAAGATGAGAACACCCAAACTATAGTTAATTCTCCAGTCACTTATTTCGGGGCTTGAAATAGTAGAGGAAGCAGTCAATCAACTGTCATGTGAAGGAGGGGAGAGACCCTGAAAATGTGCAACTCAGGAGAAGAGTCACAGACTATTGACAGCTGATCCTTATTCTACTTTGGACCACAAGGACCACAAGTAGATTGCTGGTTGGTTTGGCTGTGGCTTTGGCTTTGGCTTTGGTTTTGGTTTTGGTTTTGGCTTTGTTAGCTGATTCTTTTCAGCGGCTCTGCTCTATATTTTTTTTCCCCCTTAAGTTTGGCTCAGTGATTATGAACAAACAAATATTCCTGTTTAAAAGGAAAATGCAATGAAATGTGTCTCCATGCTTTTTCTGTAAATTGACTTACTCTAGCAAAGCAATTAAGTAGACGTTTATCAAAGTCATCTGTCACTCTGCCTCCATATTGTACTTCTCCAATCATGTACCGAACCGTACTCCATGAAACACCCTTTATTAAAAATAAAAAGATTGTTAATTGTCAATCCAAACAGATAATTCTAAATATTTCAGGTCTTCCCTGGAGGAAAGGTCTCAAAAAGAAAGCTCTAACTAGATTGCATTTAAAATGACTCTATTAGTAACTCTTTTGCTATCACATGACTGAAACTGCCAGGGTTCAGTCACCAAAGAAAAATCTATAATATTAAATATCAGTGAATTTATTACTCATTGATTATTTAAAATGGGGGTGGGGGAAGACTATTTTTCATTCTGTGGATGTAATCGTCTATAATACTCATTATAGTAATGCCAAGCTGTTAAAAAAAAAAAGTCATGTTTAGTGAAGAAAGGGAAAAAAAACAAGTAGTCAACTGTTTAATACACTTTCTTAGTAATATATTTTCTGAATCAGTATGAGAACAACTAAAAGATTATTCACTCACAGCATTTTTCTACAACGCAATTCTTTGCTGTCTCATTCTGTGAGCTATAACTAAATCAAAGTATTTATTAATTGCCATAGAATCTTATCCTAGCAATATATTGCAGATATTAATAGTTTTTTTTTAATTTTCTTTTATTTTTTACTTAATACATTTGGGGTAAGAAAAGTAAGGATGCTTTATTTTTTAATTGACTTTCTTTTGGTTAAACTTTGATTCATCAGCTCCACTGCCTTTCAAAGCAACTATTTCAAGGTTAACTATTATTTGTATATATCAAATGATAAATAATAACAGAATATGAACCCATATGATGTAATTTTTCATCAAGTTGTCATACTCGATTTAATATGCCTTTGTAATTTCAAGGAAAACTGATGGTTTGATTCTAGATCCTCCAGCGGCCCAGGTAAAAATTCATCATGGCTTACCGTCACCATACTGACACTACAGTATCTATAATTAACTTCAAGATCCACTATGAGAAAGAAGAGAGGGGGAGACAGCAGAACACTGGTGTTTATTGAGTACTTACTGTGTCCCAATATACTGTGCTTTCACAAATGCTAACTCATTTATTCCTCACAGAGACCATGACCATTCTGTAGATGAGGAAACAGGCTCTGGGAGGCTCATAAACTTGCTCAAGATCATGGAAAAAACAGATGTGGAAGCACATGTGAAAGGACAACTGGGTTTGTGTTCTTACCTCTGTGACCTTTTGGAAGTCCCTCCTTCTCTCCTATTACCTCATCAGGAAAACGAGGATAATAGTAATGCCTTCTGTACCTCCCTCACAGAGTTGTGAAGACACAAATGAGATCCTCAATGCACGAGCACTGAGAGCTGTCAAGTGCTGTACAATGATCAGTGACCGTTACCAGAAATTATTGCTATGTATCTCCATAAGTTTAAGCATGTGTTAAGATGTGACTAGGGGCGCCTGGGTGGCGCAGTCGGTTAAGCGTCCGACTTCAGCCAGGTCACGATCTCGCGGTCCGTGAGTTCGGGCCCCGCGTCGGGCTCTGGGCTGATGGCTCAGAGCCTGGAGCCTGTTTCCGATTCTGTGTCTCCCTCTCTCTCTGCCCCTCCCCCGTTCATGCTCTGTCTCTCTCTGTCCCAAAAATAAACGTTGAAAAAAAAAAAATTAAAAAAAAAAAAAAAGATGTGACTAAAGGTGAGAAAGAACTTTCACGTGGGCTGAGAGATAACATTTTCTTTCACCTCTGAGGAGGCATCTGTGAAATGCTGGAAGAAAAGTCTGACTTAAGATGGACATTGTCTTGGAGTGCACTGTGGCACTTGGGTGCGACATGAGGAAGGTTGTGAAGTTTCTTCATTCGTGGTCTGTCTCTGCCGTGTATGTGTGCCGGAGAGAGAGGAGTGGGGCAGGGACATAAGCATGAGATGGGGATCCAAATGCACCCCTATGGGCAGTAGGGGTGTGAGTGGAAATGGCTGGACCAATAAATGGCTGATTCGGGGAGGCGGGGAAAACCTTGGCAGGTTCCCTGTATATTATACACCGAAAATATCTGTGGAAACTTGGTTTAAGGACAGCAATAAAAATTGGGGGGGGGTGGGGAAGCAATTTCACTCACCTTTTTAATATCACATTCATCAAGGTGATTCTGAATAAACTGGACACTGGCTGTAAAATCAGCAGAATTGAATTCATAGGGAATATTCCATCCTAAGGGACCAAATTTGCGTCGCTCCTTAAAAATGCCAAAGAAAATAAGTGAGATTTTAAAATTGAATGTAGCTGATTTCTTAATAAACATAAAGTACAGGAAGATTCAGGCATGATATAGAGATAAGTTGATGTAATAAAAGAACAGTATACAATTTTGGATCTATTAACCATTAGAACTATTATTTCTTAGCTGTATTGCCAGATGGTTTACAAGAACAAATGTTCAAATATTTGCCAAATTGTAGTTCTTGGGATTTAAAAAAAAAAGTCTCGGTTTCCATCGCCACCTAAAAAAATGCAGTAGGTGCTCAATAAATAGCTGTTCAATGAATTTATTTTAAATTACACTCTTAGAAATTTCAAATGTTAAAAGTAAGGGTTTAAATTTTTGTTTTTCAAGTTGAATAACTGAAACACTCAGGAGCATTAAACCCCCTGCTGGTGTCACTTCATAATCTTGCAATTTCAGATTTTGAAAACCCCAAATCTCTATTGTAAAACATGACACATCCTTCTTAAAACTTTCACAGTGCCCTATTTGTTCTCTCCTCTGGACCAGTGGCTAATATTTTGAATTGTCAAATTACCCATAATCAATCCAACTGGTCTCAGATCAAATGATACAAATGCCTCAATATTCTGGAGACCATTTTAAAAGGTATGTAAATGTGAGAACTGGTACTTCTAGGCTCTAATCACATAGCAAACCACATAAATTAACTCAAATATTACTATACCATCAGCTACCTCTGCCTCAGCATATAACCAGTCTCTAAATGGGGGAAGGGGAGTCTAATCATTTATTTGGATTAGCTCCTAGCCCTTTGACCCTAGTGGCTGAGGTGAGAACCTATATGGAGAGTAGAATCCCAAAACATCTATGGGACAGTATAATTCTACTTCTTTACCTCTAAATATATAGTAACTTTCTCTCTTCTGCCTTCCCCCACTCCCCTCCCCCCACACACTGTCTTCACAGTCCATTCCAATACTTCTTCTCGCAGCTGCTCCATGCCTTAGATCCTAATTAATACCACCACTTTAAAGAATCTAAATGAATTTTAGTTTAGACAAGTTCATGGACAGGTCAGAGAAAAAATTCAGAAAGCATGAAGGTTTCATTACTGATTTTCAAAATATGCTTTTAAAATATTAAGTAAACCATGAAAATTAATTTGGGTCCAGATGTTCTGACCCTGGGAGATCAGACTGTTAAATAACAAAAATTCAGCAGAGTAAATTTTAAAGATCTAAATGGCTTTATTGAATGATTGATGAATCAGGCAGCATCCTATTTAGCAAATAGAAAGGAGCCCCGAAGAGCTACAGAAAAGGAAAGGTTTTTATTTACTATTTTTTTTATTTTTATTTTTTAAGTTTACTGATTTTGAGAGTTGGGGGGGAGAGGCAGAGAGAGAAGGAGAATCCCAAGCAGACTCTGTGCCATCAGTGCAGAGCCTGGTGTGGGGCTCTACCTCATGAACTGGGAGATCATGGCCTGAGTTGCAATGGATCCCACGAAGAGTCGGACACTTAACCGACTGAGCCATCCAGGTGCCCCAGAAAAGGAAAGGTTTTTAAAGGCAGAGGGGGATGGCACAAGAAAATCATAAGTGGAAAAAAAAAAAGGATTATTTTGGGGGACAAAAAAGGATCTCCTTTGGAGGACAAAGGGGGTTTATTAGGGGATTACCTCACTGGTGCTGACCAGGAAATTCCAGACTGACCGGTTAAAATTACATTCCTGGAGAAGGTTGAAACTGCAGTTAGGTTAGGTATTAGTTTCAGTTTGGTGATGTGGGCTTAGCACAAGTAACTCCATTCTGGGTCTGCTGTCTCCTTTTTAACAAGACCAAGGGCAAACCGCTCTTAAAAACGTAAACTACTAACATTACTTCCAGACCTGTACTTCTTTAGGTTAAGTTGTCAGGTATTATACATTTGTATGGTGTAACTCCCACCCTCATCCCTTAGCTAATTAGATCTAGCTAGATCTAATTAGATTGAAGTGGACAGCCAGCCCAAGAAAGGCCAACCAGATTTCTCCTCCCACGAGTTTGGACTTAGGGTTCAGAACTTCGATCTAGAGTTAGAGCTTTCACCAGGGAGACTTAGAAACTTGGGAGCTGTGAAGCACCATCTTCTACCTTGAACACAGAGAGGTGAGAAGGAGCAGAGGTGCCTTAATAGATGGGAGAGACTTGTGGTATCATCCCAGCAGCAAGGGGAAAGGCCCTGGCTCTTAAAGGTGTCAGCTTCTCTTGATGGCTTTCTGCTTCCTGGTCTCAGCATTCATGTTGCCGTGATGTGTTTTTCTACTTGTTTCATGTTGAAATACTTGGTCCTGTAACCAGATTTTGAACCTTGACAGTGAGAAACGTGTCTCCCATTTTTGTCTCCCCTTTTGCACCTTTTCGGGGAAAGGCTTATGATTGTGTAATAAACACTAGATTGATTATTGGTAATTATCAGAAGGAAAGGGGCTCTCCCTCTCATCCTCTTGGGGGGTAATTTCTGAAGCTGACACAAGGTTTTGAATTTTCTGAGTGGATCCCACAAACATTGAGCTGAGCCTCCTCCAGGTTATTTTGGAACAAGAGTGGGTTTGGGAGGGTCTGTGGGATATTAATATGAAAATGCATTCAGTTAAGCCTTGAGTCTCTGGAATTTCTTCCATCTTGAAGTCTTCAAAGAGAAGAAAGCTAACCACTTATTGGTGAGATGCAAATGTTTTCCCACTTTTTTAAAAAAGAGAATCAACTCTAAAATAGTTTCACCTGTGTTTGACTTAATTTTTAAAATTTACTGTTCAATTAGACAAGAGACTGAATGAAAAATAATTCTTCCTTTCCAATTACTAAAGCTGCTTAAATTGGCTCTATGGAAACATTCCCATTTACATGCACTGAGCCACTGCAATTCTGTTGCTCCTTAAAATGTGATCTTTGAAAATTGCCCCAATGCTGAAACTCACTTCACTTTATGCTATTTACTATCAAATTTCATTTAAAGCATTTACTTTTTAGGTTGGTTCACTAAAGTCATAGACTTATTAGACTTATCTTGGAAAAAAAAGAGAAAATCTTGCGGGGGGGGGAGTGACTTTTCTTTCACAAAGGAAATCATTTCATTTTCTCACAATTTTTTTGGTACTCAGTGATTTAAGTGACAATAAAGAAAGAACCCTGAATTATCACCTTGGAATATTATCAAGCCATTGGGAGAACTAAGAACTCATTTAGAAGCTCAAAAGCAAGGGGGTTTGCCTGGAATACTGAATCTCTTCAGTCCCATTAGTATTTTTGAAACTATGGGATGAGTCCTATGTGAGACAATGGAAAAATATTAAAATCAATGTATTTTCAAGAAGTTTTAATCTATTTGAGAAAATAAGCCTTAGAGGACAATGTGATAGTGAGTATAATTAACTGTCAAAATTTAACAGATGATAAGAAGAAGAAGACATTCAATCAGAGGCTTCTGGGAAGAATGAAACTGAAGCTGGCCTTTGAAAAGCAGGGAGAAAAGACTGCTGGGTTTTGGCAAAGACCATGAGCAAAGAGAGGCAACACAAAGCTTGTGATTCATCCAGCAAGAGGCTGCAGGTAAGTTGCTCTACTACAGCAGACAGTGACCTCAGGTAAGTAGCTGGAATTATGTGTTCATACGATGACTCAGGCGTGGAATGTAGACAGATATGAATGTCAGGGCAAAGAGCTAAAACCTGATTCAACAGAGGGAGTTATTATTTATTATTAAGTTGGAAAGTGGTGATTTTAGGAAGACTAGTCTACCCTTTACTGAATTTGACCAGTATAGTTCCTTCTTTCTATTCCAAAGAATCTTCAAAACACAGAACTGCTAGTGAAATGCGGAAAACTTGGACTCCTCCTTTGGACGCTGAAGAAAAACTGCTCAATGGAGTCATCATCTTAATGATACCAAAGCCATTTCCAATTTTATGTTAGATTCTACTTCATCCCAACGAGCCCAGCTCCCACAGGCCAACACAGAACCATTTCAGTTGCATCTGCAAAACAAGGCTCTCTTTGGAGCACCACATCTTGATTATTTAATAACTGGAGTTAACATACAATGAAAAATGCAATCCATACTACACAACAGCAGGGAAACTTTAAAAGGTGAAAATAATGAACAGAAATGGCCAGAACCCCTGGGAAAAACCATCACGCAAAACGTGAGAGATCTTTCTCTAAGCCTGAATCACATTACTGAAATTATTCTGAAGACGTTTAAACTAAGAACTTTGCAATCATGCCTCCCCAAAGCCAGAACTTCATATGCACCATTAAACTTGAAGGAGATGTTTGTCAAGGCTCCAACCTGAGAAAGAAAACAAGATGTAGGAGAAGAAAACACTTTTCTGAAGGAAGAACTACTGGCAGTGGAACATGGGCCCTGTTCCATGTGGCCGTTTTTATTTAATATTTAATTATTTTTAGGATCCTGGAGAAAATATCCAAGTCTGCAACTGCCACTGCAAGCCTCAAGAGCTCCTAACCAATGCCTCCAGCAAAAAAAACCTCACAGACTTGTACATAAACCATTAGAAAAATCCCCCCAAATGGGCCTCAATGTAGGCAAGCCAAGGGGATGAGGAGAAAAACTCCAAACCATGGAAAGGACATGAAGATGATGAAGGATTCCTGTCTTTTTTTTTTTTTTTTTTAACATTTATTTATTTTTGAGAGAGGGAGAGTGTGTATGTGAGCAAAGGAGGGGCTGAGAGAGAAGGAGACAGAGAATCAGAAGCAGGCTCCAGGCTTTGAGCTGTCAGCAGAGCCCAACAGGGGGCTCGAACTCACAGACTGCAAGATCATGACCTGAGCCAAAGTTGGACACCTAACCGACTGAGCCACCCAGGCACCCCAAGGATTCCTATCTTAAGGGCAGTGGATGTTTGGCAGTCATTCTCAATTCTCAATTCTTCTTGCATATTAGAATCACTTAAGAAGTGTTTTAAAGGACTGAGCACCCCACCTTGCTGCCTCCTCCCTGGGACTCTATGGCCCAGGCAATGGCTGAGAACCATCGCGTTAGACATTCATTGGGTCCAATGCACTGTTCAAACAAAATATGGTACATTGACCATCAACAGGAAAAAACCAGAGGTGCCATTCTGACCTTCCACAGAATACTGCAGAATTTGTGGGAGGACACCATAAATGTAATTATTGAGTTTCAAAAGACCAAGACTCTGGAGGAAGACCTATTTAAAATTAAAATCCTAAAGGGTGAATGTGGCCTTGCTCTGAAACCCAGAATGACGCTGCACTGGAGTATCATAGAGAGAAGATACTAAGGCCAGAGGGAAGCTTCCATTGAGAGTAATCTTCAAGAGGATGTAGAAATGCCCCCAGGGAGTAGTGGCCAAATGTAGCTGAAGCACTGGGGATGCTGGGCTCTCTCTGGGAGGCCAGAAGAGCTGGCTGGCTAGAGCAGAGACATCACCCAACTGTGGTAAGGGCGCCGTTGCTGCAGTAACTTCCTGGCATATGTGTACGGTAAGTTCCTGGAGGAGAGGAGAGGGAAGCCCAGGGGGGTCTGGGGCAAGAAGGGTTTGGCGCAGAATTGGCTTGTGTATCTCTGTAAGTTCCCATGGAAGCACCCATGGCCTCCTCCTACTAGGTAAGCCTGCTCCTACCTCAACAACAAAACAAATCACACCCTTCACTATGCCGCCCAAGACAGTTGTCCTTGACCAGCCAAGTCTATTCCCCTTCTATGGGAGAGGAGGGGTGTTCATTTTGTTCTCTGTAACAATGAGCAAGATCCATATAACACATGATGCCCTTGAGCAGGGGTGAGTTGATGACATGATGCCAAAGCACAGTTTAGTAAGGGAAACTGCACTGGGGGATACACAGTTCTTGCATTTGACCGCAATTTCACCACCAGGTTCTGCGTTCTGACTCATGATGGGCTCCAGCACGAACCCCTACGCAGCCCTGAAGCTTCAGAGCGTGCGACATGAACCAATTCCCTGTTCTTTTTGTCAGTCTCCGCAAGGACAAATGCATATGCATCATGTTTGTATAGAGCAAGGGATAACTAGGTTAACTTGGAGGAATCAATCAGTCAATTAACAAAATCAGGTATTGGGCTATTATGTCCAACACTAGAGAAATCTAAGTCACAATCATTCCAACCCAGAACGTCCTTCCTGTAGCAGCTTCACTTCAAACTTTAATGTGCACGTGAATCACTTGGGCATCTTCTTACAATGCAGATTCTGATTCAGCAGGTCTGGGGCCAGCCTGAGATTTTCTCTTACAAGCTCCTGGGCCATGTGGACATTGCTCGCCCCGAACCTGCATTTTCCTATCAGGTAGGTGCCATCCTAACAAGTAAAACAAATTATTTAGGCAATATCACAGTAAATATTTCTGCAAATGAGGAAAACAGAACGGAGGAAGCTAGGCTTGGATTATTTGTGCTCCCTGTGTAGTCACAGAACTTGATAACGGAATTTTAGAAATGGGAAAAATCTTGAAAGACCACCTCCTTCTGACGCTAAACACACAGATGGGGAAACAGAGGTCCTGAGAGGCATATAACTCAACAATCCCCACATAGCTAATTGATTTTACCGCAAGCATAATGTCCCAGC
Source organism: Herpailurus yagouaroundi (assembly GCF_014898765.1). Lineage (NCBI taxonomy): Eukaryota > Metazoa > Chordata > Mammalia > Carnivora > Felidae > Herpailurus > Herpailurus yagouaroundi. The sequence continues at coordinate 5,752,737 of NW_024412394.1, read as the reverse complement.
CTCCTGACCCTCAATGAGGTTGCTCTATCTAGCACACTATGACTATTTTAAGAGACATTCAACCTTTACTTTCACAGCCCTAGCAATGGAGACTTTTTTCTGTTTTAATCCAAATGTGTGTCATGTTAAGAGCAAGCACTCCTTGACCCCATGACTGGACCACGGCCCCACTGTTGTTCTTCTATTTAGCACTTGGATAATGGCCACAAAAACACAGGTTGCCCCACTGACCATATGGAAAATACCCCCAATCATCTCCCCATGATAAGCTCAGTGGAAGAGTTGAATCATCACTACTGGGAACAGAATCATAAAATATATTATTTGCGAATTGGGAATTAAATAACAGAGTTAAAGTAATATTTGTATTAGAGTATGATAAGGCCTAGCAAAGCAAACAATTCCCAGATAAGAATGTATGAAATAGGCTTCAGTGACTTGAAAGCTGTAATTTACAATCCAAAGGCCACAGTGGGACTTGGTAAAAATAACCACCCACAAAGTGTTTAACCTGGTTTTAACTCTCTCAGGGGGAGGGGGCCAATGCACAGGAGATACACCAATGTCTCCTCTACACAGCTCTCTCCGCTGGGCAGCAGGGAACCTGGCAGAGTGGCAGGGACAAGGAGCCTGAGGGTAAATATGCCCAGTATTCTCTTGGATGAGCACCAAATTCCCCTCCAGCTTTGGGCAGGAGGGGAGAGAGGAGGTGAAGCTCTGTGTGCCACTATGCACAGCTAAGGTAGGCCTCCTAGTACAAGCCAGGTGATTCATTCTGTCCTCACTGCAGCCTCAGGGAAGGAGGAAATGTAGAAGGGGTTAAAGGAGCCTGTTCATCTCTCTCCAAAATCAAGGAGTGACTCAAGCACATTAAAATTATACAGCTTTCAAATATGGGACAAAATATAAAATCAAATGTAGAACAATGCAATAACAAAATGAAAACACCGTATGGCTGCAAAGTCATAAAATTACTAAATTAATATACAAGTGTACGGTAAAAGCAAATAGTAAACAACCTGAAAGTGACAGGTAACCACTGTGACTCTTCTTCTCATTGTCACCATCACCTTCGCGGGCTGGCTCAAAACACACCACCGCCCGAGGCAGGCAGCATCAGGCTTGACTCCTAGATCTACCACCTATGAAGTTACCCTAACCTCTCCAAGCCTCAATTTCCTCATTTTTATTTTATTTAATTTTTCCTGGACGTGGTTAATTTATTGCCACACACTAAAGGGATGGGGGGATGGACCCGGAGTGAGGCTGGGGCTGCGTTGTCCCTGTGTCTAGTTCTCCTGTTATTTAGGACAGTCCAAGGAACAAATTCCTAAGAGTGTGAGGAAAATTACAGGCATTGCAGTGAGACTGGTTAAATAATCTATGAAAAGCATCTAGCAAATAGTTGCTGCTCCTGCTTTAGTGCCACTATCTTCATTAATTTATTTATACATCTGGACATATTATCAATCAATGTCCTCTAGCTTATTTATTTATTTATTTAAAGTTTTTTACTTATTTATTTTGAAAGAGAGAGAGAGAGTGAGCATGAGTGGGGGAGGGGCAGAGAGAAAGAGAGAGAGAATCTCAAGCAGGCTCTCTGCTATCAGCACAGAGCCCAACCCAGGGCTCAATCCCACAGACCATGAGGTCATGACCTGAGCCAAAAATCAAGCGTTGGACGCCCAACTGACTGAGCCACCCAGGCACTTCAATTTTCTCTTTTTTAAAATGGTGATACACCATTCTCACCTTGAGAAATGTGACTGTTAGCATTACATGATATAGTACATATAACGCTCCTGGCCAGCATAGGTACTTTGAAAACCAAATTTCTATCTAAATAACCATGTTCATCTCACAAATATTTACTGAGTTCCGGCAATGCCCCAGATGCTCCTATGGCCAGAGAGACTGAGAAGTTACAAAAAGACAAAGTCTTTGCCTTCAAGAGTCTCACGCTCCCATGGCCAGAGTGAGGGGCAGGAGCAGGGAAAACATTTAACTACACAGACAAATAGATACTATGCCAGGTGGGGAAAGGAGCCACGAAGGAGAGAAAAAGCAGGGTGAGGTAAGGAGACAGTGCAGCAGAGAAACAATGTATTAGCATCCCCTAAATGTGCAAACTGCTCTCAGAAGTTACCTGCACAGTGGAGTGTAAAAATGCTACTGTGTAAAGCATCGGCTTCCACATGGGTAAATTACTGATATCCAGAAGGTCTTGATTAATTCCGGCAAATGTTCTTTTCAAACCCGCCCGTACGCCTTGGGGCGGCTCATTAGTGAATTTGAGAGAAGTCTGTCGTAAAAAGCAAACAGTAGTTTTGTTTCTAGAAATTACTGTCAAGGATAAAATAGAAATTACAATCCCTCAGACAACAGTATGCTTACGGTACATGGTATGTTGGCTAGAATTCAGCACTGTGTAAACTAATGACATCAATCACAGCTGAAACCCCATGAATTACTACCGAGTCTTATAACTCTTCTGTGGAAATAGTTCCTATATAATATGGATGGTTATAGTTAAGACTTTGACCATTATTACATAAGATCTTACAGACTCTACTGCACCAAAATCCCTGTTGTGGTTTCATCTTTCAATAACGCCACGATGTCATCTTTATTTAAACAACTCTCAAGGAAAAGACACTTATGTCACGGCAACAAACCTGAAGCAACGTAATTGGGAATCGATCATGGGGCTCAGTAGTTATCCATACTCGGAAAGAGTCATCACTGGCTTCCGTGGTAATTAACGTCTCTAGCAATTCTTCCATGAATTCTAGGCCAAGGTGACAATTTTGCAATAAAACCCAGCCACCCTGTATTCAAAAATGATTTCATATTAATATCTTGTAATTTTTTGTTACAATTTTAAGAAAACAAAATGTACGATTGAAAAAAAAAACCCTTTGCTTAGCGCATGTAAATACTGTTTTGAGCATCTATTTTTGGTAAGATGATTTTATGTCAATACAAACACTTTCTTCTGCTACTGGTAAATCTGGTTACTTGGAATCAAGTGGGTTCAAAACAATAGTACTCAGCCACCCCAGGTTCAGAAGGAAACAGAAATGAAAGCTCGAAGCCCTGTGTAAGTACAGTGTGTGCACCATCTAATGGTAGGAACAGGTATTTTGGAATTTGTAACAACGCGTCCTAAGATGAATCGGAACTGACTCACCTCCGAACCAAATCATCCGTAGTCACAGAGAGAGATGCACATTATCTCACGAAAGATGGAGACAATACATGTGGTGACTTGTGCTACCATAATGTAAAATAAACATTTGTTGTCATCACCGCTCCCATATAGTCCCAAAGCCACAAAATGTACTAAGCACTACCTTAATACTTGCTAAAACTGTCTTTAACAATGTAAGTCACATAGCCAATGCTGCTCTATGAGAACACAGGTTGTTTTTTTTTTAACCAGACAACGTGTTGATACCCTGATATAAAGATCAGATCAATACAGCTACAAAATAGTGAGCGCAGTAAATAGACGGTAATTCTTGTGTGTTATGCCTCCTGCCGTGAGGGAAAATACAACTCGAACCGGCTTCAGCAGCAAAGGGGACGTGTTCGTCTAGACAACAGGGGGCTGCAGAGTAAGATGGACTTCGTAGTTAGTTTGTGCCGCAGGGATCCAGTTACTCGCTGGGTATTGCATTTCATTCCACAATGTCAGTTTCACCTCAAAAATCTGGTGGCCCTCAAGGGGCAATGTGGCTGTACCTGTTCATGGGCTGTTGGTTTGTTTGTTGGTTTGTTTGTTTCTCAAAATGTCATTATTATCCATACTTATCCCACCTTGAGAAACAGGACATGAAGTTATAAAAGCTAATATTCCAAAGAAGGTTAGTGTGAATGTACCGCTGAAATTTAGAAGTTTCTCATTCCCGGAAACTAAAGAAATTATTTAAGGCCCAGAATTAAACTGTCAAGTCACTCCTTGGAGTGAATCATTTGATCTGAGTAAAAATAATTACATGTAACTGCCTTGATATATATAAATTAGATACAATAGATTATTGAATATAATTAAGTGATAAAGAAAAAGGCTTAGGGCACTTGAGAATTAATGACTAACTTGAGAATTTGATGGCCCAAGCAGAGCCTTAGCTCATTAACCCTCTCTTGTCATTAATTCCCAAGAAAAAGCTGCACCAAAGTTGCTACAGACATTAGGAGATCAAAAGCTTAAAAATAAACCGAGATCTTACTTTATTTTTGTAAGTGGTACGATTTCTTATCACAGCTGAAATTGTTATCAACCAAGCATCTCTAGAAAATTAATGTCCTGTGTATTATTAGGTGTGATGGAAAATACTTCTCAAGATTCCATCCAGCTTGCAATTTTCAATAAAAACCATCATCAATATTTAAACATAACATCTTCAAATATTTCTTATTCATCTGCAACTATCCACTAATGAAAAGAATAAAGTCTGACTTTAACCAAAAATTGAAATGTAACTGTCTCGGCCTGTCACTTCTTAAGCACTATCTATTAATGTTGATTGTCAAATTCCAAGACTTGCTAGAGCTCCATTCCTAGAAACCAGAAAGTGTGTCTGCCAAGTTGTCAAAAAAAAAATATTTAGTGAAAATAAGATAGAGCTTACACTATAGAAAATAAAACAAGCTTTTTGTGGGGATGTCAGGAGCAAACCAGCTTGCGGTTTAAAATTAATTGTAATCAGGGATGCCTGGGTGGCTCAGTTGGTTAAGTTTCCAACTCTTGATTTTGGCTCAGGTCATGATCTCACATTTTGTGAGACTGAGCCCTGCATTAGGTTCTGCACTGACAGCGTGGAGCCTGCTTGAGATTCTCTCTCTCTCCCTCTCTCCCTCTCTGTCCGTCCCTTTCTCTCTCTCTCTTTCTCTCTCTCTCTCAAAATAAACAAATAATAAAAACATTAAAAACTTTAAAATCCATTGGTAATCACAGGTTGACTATACATACATAAAAAAAAAAAAAAAAAAGGAAAATGATGATGAAGCATCACAGGCAGAATGCTTAAGCCATCACTGTGGCAGTCCCAGGTAGACCTGATGTCCAGAGGACTAATAGCAAGAATGATGCACTAGGAGTAGCTGTCCTTGTCACCTACCTGCTGCATGGACACCTGAATCAGCTTTCGAGCATGTACCTCTTGTCCTTGCCCCATTGAGATAGTTCTGCATTCTGTAACATAGGAGAAGGACCACTGTGATAAGATGTAAATTTTGTAACAGGATTGGGACAAAAAAAATAATTCCTCAATGGTCATGGCCTCCCTCCCTCCATGGCTTCTAACAAGGGCCCTTGTTACTCAAACAGGTGTGGCCTTTGGTTGTGTTGATGAGAGAAATGAGTGGGACAGAAACTGGAGGCACTGTCTGGAAAGCTGAGGACGAAGACATACAAAGGGCACGAGGTTCAGTTTTTAGAGAGTTTGGGGGTTTTGGAAATGAGGTGATCACAGGTATTTAGAGGGAAAGAGGATTTTTGAGTTTTGCTGTATATTTTGATTAGGATCTTTCTTTGGTGTTTTAACAGATGCTTCAGTGAAAATTTAATTGGGTTTTTATTCTTTTAAGATGTCAGGGTTGCAGTGCTTTCTGTCCATTTTGGGTTTGTTTGCATGATTGTCTATTTTCTGAGATAGAACTCAAGGCAACTCAGCCCCAGGAGGACTGTATTCAGGGGTAACTGCTCCTTAGATTAGATCACCACCTTGGAACTAAGCATGAAGAGAAAGTGGAGGCCACTCCAAGATCGGAAGTATGACTACAATTCGGGGGAGAAGCTGCTATTTAAACTCTTTAGTGCATTTGAGGTCCCAGGCAGAGAACCCACTTGCACTGTGCCACATGAACTCACTAAATGAAGAAGTCTCTGAATCATGCTTGTGAAACTGGAATTGGAAATTAATTCTCTTTTTTTTTTTTTCAACGTTTATTTATTTTTGGGACAGAGAGAGACAGAGCATGAACGGGGGAGGGGCAGAGAGAGAGGGAGACACAGAATCGGAAACAGGCTCCAGGCTCTGAGCCATCAGCCCAGAGCCTGACGCGGGGCTCGAACCCACGGACCGCGAGATCGTGACCTGGCTGAAGTCGGACGCTTAACCGACTGCGCCACCCAGGCGCCCCTGGAAATTAATTCTCAAGCAAACTTTTGTAGACCCAATTTCCTTGAGTTTTAGGGGCATGATCTCAGGGCCGGAAAAGGAAGTCAGTGGAGACATTGCGAAGCAGTGAATGTTTTTGCCCTGCTATCCCAGATGAGCCTGGATCCTCAGTGAAGTGGGGCACTGTGGTAGGGAAAACAGTGAGGCTAACTTGGGAACCACTAGAGGAGGCTATAAGTGATGGAGGAATTTATGGGGTGGGAGGAAGTATGTCAGGAACCAGAGAAGTTGTCAGGACATACATCATTTGAACAGCACTGCATGGCTAATGGACAGAGATTCTGTGAGGCTCTGTAAATTGCAACATTAGAGACTATTCATAAACTCGGGGTCACAGGGAGAAACTTTGCAAGGGTGCCTGACAGAGGATAAAAGGGCACTGTTTGAAGAATCAGGAATTGCAAGAGGCTGAGGTGGAACCAGGCACTGCTCCCAGAGAAAGCCGAGAAGAATCCACACAACCTACCAAAGGAGAAGAAAAGGGAGGTGGGACTTGAATGGAGGAGCCTCTGGATCATTCAAAGAGATGCTGAGCCCTTCATTTGAAGAACACACAAATGTTCAGTTGGTCAATGGGGGGAAGGTTTGATAGGGACAAACAGTGATAACACATTGAGTGTGAGCCACAGTCTATCTCCTGTCTCCTTCCAACTCTTCTGAAATACACCTTCGAAAAGGAAGAGCTGCTTTCCATTCAGGTGGCCTGACTTTCTAATATTGATCCATGAATGGATTAGGAGGAGACTTAGAGGCATCCCTTCAAAACACACCCAGAATCTGCTCACTTCTCCACATCTCCACTTTCATTCCCTGGCCCAAGGTTCCATCATCTTTCGCCTGGATTTTTGCAAAAGCGTAACCAGTGTGACCTCACTCGCACTCCTGTCCCCTGCTCTTGTTCCCTACCAGCTCTTCTTCCCCCAGCAGACAGAGGGATTAGCCCTAAATCAGATCATGTCCATGCTCTACTCAGAACCATCTGATGGCTTCCCATCTCATTCAGAGCAAAACCCAAAATCCCAGTGCAAAATTCTTAGCTACAGCCTCTAAACACAAATAGCCCCCACTGCAGACACACACACACACACACACACACACACACACACAC
>NW_024412394.1:5627784-5745434 GCF_014898765.1 Herpailurus yagouaroundi | reverse complement strand
ACACACACACACACACACACACACACACACACCTTCCCTCACTACTCTCCCCCCGCTCAGCCATTCACTCTCCTCCAGCTGCAATGGCCTGCTCCCCAGGCACACTCCAGCTTCACTGCTATTCCCTCTGCCTGAAAGATGTCCCCCTGAGAGCTGCACTGCCTCACTTCCTTCACACTGCAGATCTTCCTCACCCTCTTAGCAAGGCTTCCCTGGCCCACCCCATGTAAAACAGCACACCTCTCCCATCACTCTGTCCCTCACGCTGCTTCTTTCTTAGCAGGTTATGTACTTTTCTTGTTAGCATAGTATATACTCACTTGTTTGTCGGTTATTGTCTGTTTTACCCCCACACTAGAATGTGAGCCCCAGGAAAGGGAGGAGCTAGATCCCGGTGGCTAGCCCAGCACCTGAACGGTGGGTGGCACGCAGTAGGTGCTCAATAACTCTTTCCTTAAGCTTTTAAAACTGAAGTATAATTTACTCTTTCAAAGTATATAATTCAATGTTTTTTAGTTTACTCATCACATTGTGGAACGATCACTTCCATCTAATTCCAGAACATTCTCATCACCCCCAAGGGAAATCACACACCCATTCGTGGTCACTCCCCATGACACCTCCCAACCAGGAACCACTAGTCTACTTTCTGTCTCTATTCTAGACATTTAATATAAGTGGAATCATACAATATGTGACTTCTGGTTCTGTCCCCTTTTACTAGCACAATGTTGTCAGGGTTCATTCATGTTGTGGCATGGATCACAACTTCATTCCTTTTTATGGCTGAGGAGCAGTCCACTGCATGGATGGACCACATTTTGTTTACCCACTCATCAGCTGATGGACATTTGGGCTGTTTCCACTTTTTGGCTAGTATGAATAATGAACATGAATGCTATGAACATTTGTGTATAAGTCTTTGTGCGGACATATATTCAACTCACTTCATTACATACTTGGAAGTAGAATTACTGGGTCATATTGTAACTTCATGTTTAACTTTTCGAGGAACTGACAGACTGTTTTGCAAAACAGTTGCCCCATTATACATTCCCATCGGCAATGCATAAAAGTTCTAATTTTTCCACATCCTTACCCACACTTGTTATTGCCCATCTTTTTCTTTCAATCTATCTTATTGGGAGTGAGGTGGTTATCTCATTGTAGTTCTGACTTGCATCTCCCTAATGACTAATGATGTTGATGATATTTTCGTGTGCTTGTTGGTCATTTATATATCTTCTTTGGAGAAATATCTATTCAAATTCTTTGCTCACTTTTAAATTGGGTATTAGACTTTTCATTGTTGACTTGTAAGGGTTCTTTATATGCTCTGTATACCAGACCCTTGTCAGATCTATGATTTATAAATGCTTTCTCTCATTTGTAAGTTGCCTTTTTCACTTTCTTTGATGGCACCCTTTGAAGCACAAAAGTTTAAAATTTTGAGGAAATCCAATTTATTCATTGCCTCTTTTATTGCTTACGTTTTTGACGTCATATCTAGAAAACTACTGCCTAATCCAAGGTCACAAAGATTTACTCCTGTTTTCTTTAAGAGTTTTATAGTTTTAGCCCTTACATTTGTCTCTGGACAATTTTGAGTTGATTTTTGTATATGGTATGATATAAAGGTCGAACTCCATTCTTTTAAAAGTAGATATCAGTTTTTCCAGCACCATTTGTTGAAAAGACTATCTTTTCCCTCATCCAACAGCTTGGAACCCTTGTTACAAATCACTTGGGCATATATGTTAGGGGTTATTTATGGGACTGCAATTCAATTCCATGGATATATATGTCTATTGTTATGCCAGCACCATCTTGTTTGAATTACTGTATCTTTATAGTAAGTTTTGAATTCAGGAAGTATGAGACCTACAGCCTTGTTCTTCCTTGTCAAAACTGTTTTGGTCCTTCTGTGTCCTATGTATTTCTCTATGAATTTTAGGATCAGCTTGTCAATTTACACAAAAAAAGGCAGCTGGGATTTTGATGGGGGTTGTGTTAAATCTGTAGATCCATTTGGAGAATACTGACATCTTACCAATACTAAGTCTTCTGACCCATGAACACAGGATGTCTTCCCATATATTTAGGTCTTCTTTAATTTTTTTCAATTATGTTTTGCACTTTTCAATGTATAAGTCTTGAAATTATTTGTTAACTTTATTCCTAAGTATTTTTTATGATGCCATAAATGGAATTGCACGTATAATCTCATTTTTGGATGGCTCTGGCTATTGTATAGAAAAATAATAAATTTTTAAATATTGATCTTATATTCTGCAATCTTGTTGACCTCATTTATTACCTCTAATAGTTTTTGTTTGTTTGTTTGTTTGTTTTTTTGGTGGACTTCTTAGGACTTTCTATATACAAAATCATGTAATCTGCAAATAGAAATCATTTTACTTCTTCTTCTGGTCTGACTGCCCTGTCTACAACCTCCAATACGGTGCTGAATGGAAGTGGTGAGGGTCTTGCTCCTGATCTTTGGGGGGAAAGCATTCAGCCTTTCACCATTAAATATGATGTTAGCTGTGGGTTTTGGTAGGTGCTCTTTATTAGTTTGAATAAATTTTTATTCCATCTTATTCTTGTTTGTTTTCATCATGAAAGAGTATTGAATTTTTTTCAATGCCCTTTCTGCACTTATTCAGATAATTATGCGGATTTTGTTCCTTATTCTATTCACATGGCATATTATATTGGTTAATTTTCATATATAATTAACCTTGCACTCTTGGGATAAATCCACCTGGCTATAGTACATAATCCTTTTTTTAGTTTTAATTTTGTTTAAGTTTGTTTATTTATTTTTGAGAGAGAGAGCACACCAGGAAAGGACAGAGAGAGAGGGTGAGAGAGAGAATCCCAGCAGACTTCATGCCACCAGCATGGTGCCCGATGTAGGGCTTGAACTCACAAACCATGAGATCTTGACCTGAGCTGAAGTCAGACGCTTAACCAATGGAGACAGCCAGGCGCCCCGTGCATAATCCTTTTTATAGGGTGCTGGATTTTGTTTGAAAGTAGTTTGTTGGGATTTTTGCTTCTATATTCATAAGGGATATTGGTTTTCTTTTCTTGTGGTATCTTTGTTCTGGAATTGGTAATAGTGGTCTCATAAAATGAGTTGGGAAGTGCTCCCTCCTCTTTTATTTTTTGGAAAAGTTTGTGCAGAATTGGTGTTATTTTTTAAATGTTTGGTAGAAATCACCAGTGAAGCCATCTGGCCCTGGTATTTTCTTTGTGGAAGTTTTTGGTTACTAAATCAGTATTTTTACTTCTTCTAGTTCTCTTCAGGTTTTCTGTTTCTTCTTGAGTCACTTCCAGTAGTTGTCTCTTGCTAATAATTTGCCCACTTCATTTGGGTTATCTAATTTGTTGGCATAATTGTTCATAGTATTCTCTTATGATATTTTTAAATTTTTGTCAGGTCAATAGTGATGTTTCCCCCTATCATTCCTGATTTAATAAACTTAGTCTTCTCTCCCTTACTCTTGGCCAAACTGAAGATTTATCAATTATTGGTATTTTCCTTTTTCTTCCTTCCTTCCTTCCTTCCTTTCCTTTTCTTTCTTTCCTTTTTATTTTTTTTTTTTAATCTTTTTACTGTGAGGTAATGGCATATATTATCCATTATGGAGACTTTCCTTTTTCTTATTTAAGCTTCTATTTCTGTATAACCTTTGAGACTTACTTCCATGGTTTGTCTACTAAGTCCTGGGAATGAATTTCCCTGTACCACTCTTTATTTCCCTTGCCATCAAATGTTCACTTATCTCTTTATGACTTTGGGCAAGTTAATGATCATCAAATAATATTTTCTGACCTTTATAAAAGGATAATTTCAATTAACCTCTTTGCGTATTTCACAGTCGTGTGGAGGTGGGGCTTATGGAGTGGGGCTCAATATATTACCAACATTCTAATTTGTTTTTTTAGTAGGTGTTTGTTGGTCTTTTCGAAGAAGATACTGTGTTGATTCTTTGTTGTTGCTGTATGCTCTGTTTCATTTCTTTCCACTGAAACATTTATTGTTTCCTTTTGCTTGCTTTGGGTTTAATTTACTCTTCTTTTCCTGGTATCTTAAGGCAGAAGTTCAAGTTATTGACTTGCAAACTTTCTTCATTTTTAACATAGGTCAATAAATATTTCATAAATTTTCTGAATGGTCTGGAACAACTAGATTGATTGACATTGGAAAAGTGACGAAGCTTTGCCCTTAAGAAGAAAAGGTCCCAAAGGGCAGGGACCAGTGAGATAAGATGCAGTACAAGACCAAATTTCTAGAAAGGGTAAAGAAAGATGCCACAACATCATAAGAGGAATTCTCAAAAGAAAGATGGGTGCAGAAGCTATTGTAGGAAGTGTTGCTGCAGACAATAAAGTATAATTACACTTTGGTGTTTGGGCTTTTTGTTTGTTTGTATTTGAGAGACTTTAATAAGAATTCAACTGCTTTTCCATTTCTTTCCAAAATTAGGCTTGTGTCTTTTTCCCTTTTTCGCTTTCTTTTTTTTTAAACTTCTTATATCTAGTTAAGTAGTATACGCTCATAGTGAAAGCACTATACAGAAAGGTATAGAGAAGAAAATGAAAGTCATGAATATCCCTCCCTAGATTTTCATTCTAAACTTTTTAATATGCACAATACACAATCGCTTACCCTCATTTTAAAATTCAAAACGTCCTGAAAACTGAAAATTTTGCAGAAAATCATTTTAGTGGCAAAACTTGACCTGACTGGATATGAGGCTATTTATAGACTTTACTCCTATCTCTATGAATATTAATACTCTTATTTGCAGTATATTATATAATATATGAAATATTATCTTTCTAAAAGGTGGACTATTCTGATTTCTGAAGTATATCTGGCCCCAAGGATTTTGAATAAGGGATTGTAAGCCTAGCTATATTAAAAATTATATATATATATGTATGTATTATATATATACATACACTCACAGATGTTATTCTAAATCTCTACTTGTTAACAGCATATTGTGAGTATTTTACAGTCATTAAATATTACTGGAAAATTTTTTAATGGTACCGTAATATTCCATCATGTTGATGCATTCTTGTTCATTCAACCTCTAGCCTTTTCTATATGTGAGACATTTTCAATTTTTCAATATTATAAATAGCACTAGATTAAACATCTTTGTATATAAATTTTGATATGTATCTCTTGATATGTTCTTGGAAGGAATTCATACATATAGAATCGTCAAGACAAAGCACAAATATTTTAAAGATTTGTGATATATACATTAAAAAGGACTGCCAGTGTCTCCAGCTAAAATGGAAGGCTGTCGTTCCCAGCCCACATGTCCATCCTCATTTGTGCTAATGGCGCTTTGACATACAGAAGTTTCAAAACTTCATCACTCCAAACTATCCGCCTTGGTTAAGAAAATCTTAGCTACCCCAATAGTATCAATACATTCTTTTTTTTTTTTTCTTCTATAGCTTAATTAACCTAGAATTTACTTTGGAGTTTAAAGTAAGATCAAATTGTTACTTTTTTCTAAAGTTAACCGGCTAGCCCAACAATATCTATTGACTAATCCATTTTTCCTCCATTGATTTGAAATGTGAATCTTATCATAGACTAAGCTTATTATAGATACTAGAGCCTAATCTGAGGCCTTTCATTTTGCTTTATTGATCTGTTTATCTACTCTGAGCTTCCACACTGATTAAATTATTGCCATTTGAAAAAGGTTTACAAATCTAGTGGTGCTCATTCCCCATTATTCTTTTTCCTTTTCAAAGTTTTCTTGGTTATTCTTGTCCATTTATTGTTCTAGATGATCTAAGATCTTTCTACTATCCAATTAGAACAAGAAATATAGTTGGAATTTCAATTAGACTTTCCTTCAATTTATAGATTAATTTAGCAACTATTGACATCTTTACAATATTGAATCTTTACACTGGGAATGTGGTTTGACTCTCCATTTATTCTATCCTACTGTTACGCCTCTAAGAAAGTTTTATAGTTTTCTTCTAATAGGTATTTTAAAAATTATTCCCCAGTTTTATTTTTATTGCTATAGTGAATGGGATTTTTTACATTTTATTTTACAAGATTGTTCCATTGATTTCTTTAATATATTTATTTTGTGATCAGCCACCTTACCAAACTGTCCCGTTAAATCTAATAGTTCTTCAGTTGATTCATTTGTGTTTCTAGTTAGACAATTACACTGCCTGAGAGTAATGATGATTTTTGTCCCTCCTTTCCAATAGTTATATCTTTTATTTATGATTCTTACAATACATTAGCTATATCTTCCACAATAGTGCTCAATAATAGTGGTGATAGCAGACATCTTTATCTTATTCTTGACTTTAATGTGTCTAGTTGTTTACCAGTAAGTAAAATGTTGATGTCTGAAGTTCATATTCATTATCATATTAATAAAATGTTATATGTATCAACTTCCTAAAAGTCAAATACAAATGTTTAATTTTTATAAAAAGGCTTCTCAGCACCTATCAAGGTAATAATATGATTGCCTAAGGAAGAGTCTTTTACTTTTTGTTGTGATGAGATTTCTTAATACTATATCTTTCTTTTTTTTTTTTTTTAAATTTTTTTTTTCAACGTTTATTTATATTTGGGACAGAGAGAGACAGAGCATGAACGGGCGAGGGGCAGAGAGAGAGGGAGACACAGAATCGGAAACAGGCTCCAGGCTCTGAGCCATCAGCCCAGAGCCTGACGCGGGGCTCGAACTCACGGACCGCGAGATCGTGACCTGGCTGAAGTCGGATGCTTAACCGACTGCGCCACCCAGGCGCCCCTATACTATATCTTTCTTAAACCCACCCATGCATTCCTTCTTGGTCAAGGAAATTGTACGTTATTTTTTTTAATGACACAATGAATTCCTTTTGTTTGCATTTCAGTTAAGATCTTTACATTTACATTGACAGGCAGCGTCAATCTGTAGTTTTCTTTCTTTCATGAAGTTATTACTATCTTATCTGTTTCTATCAGGATAATGCTATTCCCTCAAAATAAAGAGGAAAATGTATCATCTTTTCCTATGTTCCTATGTTTCCTATGTATCCTATGGGCTAAAGTATGTGAAAGTTTTAGAAGATTTACTAAAAAAAAAACCAAGCCCAGAGCCTCTGCTCAGGTCATAACGTAAAAACTTCTCATTTTTCTCATCTTGATTATTGGTGTATTCAGGTTTTTTTTTTTTATAAATTTGTATTTTTCTACAAACTTGTCCGTTTTAATGATATTTTTAAGTTTATTACCATAACTCTGCACTGTTCTCTTGTTATTTAAATTTTTTCATCTGTATGTGTTTTTATGCCCATTTCCTCATTCCTACTTCAGTATACTTGTGGGTTTGTATTTTACTTGTTCTCTTTCACTTGTGTTTGGATTCTATCTTCAAACCCATCCATCCTCTTTCTCTGTTATCCAGGCTCTGGTAGGGTTCTCATGCTAAAGACACCTGTCTTCTCTCTTGCCCAGGCAGTGTTTCTGGGCAGAATTTGTCTGCTCCAAATCTCTCACTGCAGAGTCTGACAGGCACCTGACAATATCCATAGTGAGAAGCTTTTCTTTTCTTACAAAAATGTATTTGATTTGGTCCCATTCCTCAAGTTGCTGTCTGGTAACTGGTTAATTCATCCAATGAAGGCAGTGAAAGGGAATGAAAGAACAGACCACTGCAGTGGGATTTGGAAGCCCTGAGATAAGGCCTGAATTGAGTCTGTCCCCAGCCAGCTGTATGGCCCAATCTCTAGACTTTAGTTTCCCCAGCTGTAAAATAAGGTAGTTGGATTTCAAGATTTCCAGCCTATTCACCTTGAGTATCCTATGATTGTCTAGTATCCAGTTATCCAAATAAAATCTTTCTAGTTGAGACTAGATTACTATGCTATTCTGTACATATTATAGTTTCATTTTCACAGATATTTGGGGGATAGTAAATAGCATGAGACTTTCTAGCATTCTCAAAACTTATTCATCAAAGAGTTCTGTATAAAATTCACTGGGTCCTGGAAGACTGGCAAGTTGCCATAAATACCAGAGCAACACAGCCTACCTTTAAGGTGGTTAGTAATACTTAACCATGAATAGTTGCCATTACAACTGGAAGCTCTTTACATGGAGTTTCAGGATCAAAATCAAATGTACTCTGCTAACAAAGCAACCAACAGAAGCTTGAACAATTGTTGGAAAAACTTAAGTCATGGCAAGAAATGGAAATCACCAAATTGCCAAGCAAAGTAGTATGATAACATGTAATAACAGTAAAGGTGATAGCACAGTTCCAGCTAAATTTATTTAATGTCATGGTTATAATTTCTCCCAAAAGAAACCCTGAATTTCTTAATTCTGTTTTAAACTCTGGTCCTAGACAATAGCATTATTTTGAGGTCATTTGAAATGGTAATTCTAGTTGGAAACATGCCCATCTTCTAGGAACAATATCCCCTTCTAAGAAATGCCCCCACTCTAGCCCCACACATGTGCTTCCTGCTATGAATCCATCACCAGAGCAATATGCATTGATTGGCCCAGAAAGGAACATGTGACCAAAGCAAAACCAATGAATTCCTTCCCTTGCTATTTGGACCTGGGGCCAAGAGAGTAAGGGGAATTTCCCTGGGAATGCTGAACTTACTAAACATATAAGCAGCAAAGCTCACAAGCCACCAGAGACCAAGAGTTCTGCCACATAGAGATTGGTGCATAATAAGACAGGAAAAAGGAACCCATAAGCAGAGAGAAGTGGGGCATCTGGACAAAGCAACTGGACAAATATCCATAAAGGAATACATCTGAGGGAGATGTGGAAGCTACAAGGCTGCAAGAGAGGCATCACTCTTAGACCAATGAAGGTGACTGGCATGTTGCCATAAATACCAGAGCAACACAGCCTACCTTTAAGGTGGTTAGTAAAACTTAACCATGAATAGTTGCCATTACAACTGGAAGCTCTATACATTGAGTATCAGTGTTCAGACTGAAGAAAGTGACCATTAACACATGGATCAATATAGGGTATAGAAGGGTATGGTGACAGTGAACAGAGAAAAGTCAAGATGAGAAAACAGACAGTGACCATAGACCATGATACCCTAAGCTAATGGTTTGCAGTAATTTTTTAGTGCAGGACACATGGCATGGTGAATACTTGGAGAAGACTAAATTGATTTTATATCACATTATGTTAACTTACTAATAAACTCAATGTAAGTTTTGTTTCACAGGGTAGGTTTGGTTATGCATAATCAATCACCTTTATAATCTTTATAAAGACATAAATGAATTAACCCAATAAGGGATAGTTCCAGAGATCTGAACCTGAAAGATACCAAATGGCAATGCCAACAATATTCAGATTTCCAGACCATGAGGAGCAGATGAACAGCCCTCTTATAAACAGCCATTCTATAAAAAGATGGCTCGATCTTCCCATACAGGTCCCTGTCCTTTGGTCGTGCTGACTCAGTCACTGCTCTCACCACTTATGTGTTTCTAATTCCTCGCCCTGCCTCCTCCCCCTGGAGCAACTTACCTTGTATCTCCCACCATCCCACCTACCAAAATCTCAACTCCTTTTTAGATCCTACTCAAAATACCATCACTGTGATGCTTTCCCTTTACCCCTTGCAGCCCCAGTAGCTCTGGATCTTGTAATCAGGCATGTCTATGCCTCAGTTCCAGCAGTTGCCACAATTACGTGTTTATGTATCTGTCTTTCCCAGCTATTTTGTGTTCGTCTCCGCACTTCTTGAATCTAGCTTGCTGCCTGTACTAAAGAGTTACTGAAAGAAATTATGAATGAATAAATCCCAAATTACCGTGTGTTATAATAATGGTTATAGTTTTTCAATTTCTGACAAAATAGATTTTTTTGTAATTTTATACAGACAGAGCAATGCCTCTGTATGTTCATTCTTCCCAGTCTGCTATCCATGTAGTATGGACATCTGCTTACTACTTAAAAAAAAAAAAAAAATATATATATATATATATATTTATATCATTATTATATTATATTATAATTATTATATAACTATAATATATATAATATGTATATGTACATATACATATACATATTATACATATATAATATGTATAATATATATAATTAGATATAATTATATAATTATTATATACAACATATATAATAAGAATCAGTTATGAAATTATAAGAGGCAATGTTTGGGGCAAAAATACAGAGGTTTTACTAAACTGAATAAATGTCTGATCATACCCAGCTTCAGTTTCTTGGCCAATGCATCAATTTGAATTGTGGGATCAGATCCCATGGACAGGAAACATATCAAAGGCGTCCTGGTATCACTTTCTTCCCAAGTTTTCTCCAGGTTTAGGATAACTGGTTCTGTGTACTTGTCTTCCAAAGAATCTGCAATGTACTTTCTTGCTTGAAAAACAGTACGGTCTGGGCACCAAGACCTAGAAATGAATACAAGTTATAGGAAAAAATTCAGTGTGTTCATTTTTTATTCTATTTCATTCTAAGCATCTAAAAAACGTAATTAATTAGCAAAGGACAAAAAGCTAATTCCCAGATCTGCAGATCTGTGTAAGAAGGATGGGAAGGTTTCCCATCCCTGAATGAATACAAATTTAATCATGTGGTTTTGGTGCGAGGCACTGGGAAAAAATAGGCCAGAGCGGGTAAAAACATGGTCTGTTGTTAACCCAGAAGAACCCTTAGAAGCCAGTTGATCCAAATGTCTCATTTTCAGAAGACACACCAACTACACTGAAGCTTTAACTAGTTTTTTTAAAGCTTATTTTTAATGTTTATTTTTGCAAGAGAGAGCACGTGCGTGAGCAGAGGTGGGGCAGAGAGAGAGGACAGGGGATCCGAAGCAGGCTCTGCACTGACAGCAGGAAGCCCAACACAGGGCTCGAACTCATGAACGATGAGATCATAACCCAAGCAGAAGTCTGATGCTCAACTGACTGAGCCACCCGGGTGCCTCTAATTAGTTATGGTTTTTTTAATCACATCAATGATTACCCCTGGTCACTGAGGCTATCTGCTTCAGGTAAGCAATTCCTTACTCAAACTAATAAGGCAGGACCACATCTATTCTTTGATAAATATTTATCTTGTGCCCACTGCATCAGGCCCCACTTTAGGTGCTGGGGCTCAGCAGGGACACAAGGGGAGGCGTCCTCCACCAGCTCCCGAAGACAATAGGGGCCAACCCGCTGCACACTGTGAAGCTCTGCAGTGTTCAAGGGGAGAATTAAAGTGTCAAAGTTGTCAAAAGTAGGTTGATCAGCAAGCACTTATTTAATACCATCTGTGTCGCCTGCACTGTAGTAGGTTCTATACACAGCAACACATCAAATAAATATCATTTACTATTTGATATTTTGGATCACAGACAAGCTCTACAGATTCTTATTTACTAGTAGACTACACTACTCGTTTGGCACAGATTCACTTTTTAAAGGATGGACAAAAGATAGACACATCTATTCCTATAAAAACAAGTAGCCCTGGGGCGCCTGGGTGGCCCAGTCATTTAAGCATCTGCCTCTTGACTTCGGCTCAGGTCATGATCTCATGGTTTGTGTGTTCAAGCCCCACATCAGGCTCCACGCTGACAGCATGGAACCTGCTTGGGATTTTCTCTCTCTCTCTCTCTCTCTCTCTCTCTCTCTCTGCCCCTCCCCTGCTTGTGCTTTCGCTCTCTCTCTCAAAATAAATAAACTTAAAAAAAAAGTAATCCTTTCATACTCCGTACATCACGAGGTCACCATTGCTGACCATTCTGATTACTCTCAGAGTGGACAATATCCAGGAAACAAGTTTTTCTAAGAAATTCAAGCTCAGGTGTATATTATTAGGGAAAACAAAAACCACTCCAAAATAATCCTACATCTTTTTGTTGCTCTTTTGGTGGCCCCATCTCCCCACCTCCACCCTCCTGCTTTGCTCACAAATCACACACACACACACACACACACACACCTTCCCATAGCCTTCTCCAGCAGCCTTCTTTGAGCTACTGGATATTTAGAAAACATGAAAAGAAGGAAAAAAAGGAGAAAAGAAAAGAAAAGAAAAGGAAAGAATTTTCTTCCTTCACATCATATTTTAATAGCCAAAACAACATTTATAACATTTATACATTTCAATAGGCAATTCCTGTTTTTTTCCTCAAATAAAATTTAATTTCAGCTTGTAGACTAATTGCCTTGTAACTTTGTGAGGATTATTTTTTTTTATCAAGTAAATTCAACAATAAGTGATTCACTCAGTGGCAAATGATGAACAGAGGGAATAATAAAGGCATATTTTTCGTGTGTCTTCTGCTAAAAGCACTATCACTAATACATTCCCTGCCACCACCACCATTTTATTTGCTTGTCAAGGAACTAAGGAATTGCCATCCCAAACCGCAATATGGAAGCACACACGTTTCTTACAATACCCACTGGGACATAGTGAGGTAAACTCACTGAGGTAACATCTGTAATTTGACAATCTGATGAGTGATCCTTCTAAGTCTGATAATACATATGCTCACCTGATAAGTAAAAGTTTGCGGCAGGTATCCAGTGAATCGTTATATCCATCAGGGATAATTTCCTCCTCTGGAGCATCTTTATCAAACCAGCTTTTCCATCCCTTCTCATTACGAGATATCTAAAATAAATAAGCCAATTAGCAAGCCATAGAAATATATACAATTGGAACATGTTGGAGAGGATACTGAGTAACTTTAGAGGGTCACTCTTCACAGGCAGATAATTTTTCAAGCATAACTACACAGTTTGCTTTTTTTTTCAGAATCAGTGACTCAAATAATGTGGATATTACTATTCCCTTCAGTTTTTCCATTGCTTTTCTACATTTTTCACGGAAATTAAGACAGTGTATCAATTACACTAAATGATCAGGGAGGAAAAAAACATAGAAGGGGGTTTACAAACAACCTGCCAATATTAATGACATTTGGGGCCAGATTATTTTGGGGAAGTAGTCCTGCACACTGTCAGAATGTTAGCAGCATCTCTGGCCTCTACTCAGCCTCATCCCCAACTCATGACAATGAAAAATGTCTCCAGACATTGTCAAATGCTCTCGGGGCGGTGGCAGGGCTGGGGGGTGGCACAAAGCTGCCCTTGCTTGAGGACCACTGATATAGACCATTCTGATAACCAAACCTCTAAATGTTGACCTCTACTTAAAATAGTGATAGATGACAGACTCTAAACTTTTATTTTCTTAGTGATTCCCTGCCTTGAGACCCCAAGCCTAAGAACAGAGGTCTCTCCAAGAGCTGGTCTGAAATACGTGTTCTTTCAGAGGCATGGCAAGAAATGCCAATTTTCAGAGGCATTAAAAGGCACTCCTTGAAGCCCACGTACTGACAAAACTAATTACAAAAACTGTAGATTGATGAGCCCGACGCTGCAACAAGCAGCCGGGATTATTTTGACCATGTTTGTAAGCATGTTTTAAAAGCCATGGTAAGAGCTGCAAGCAAACGGCAAAAGTTAACAGAGCAGATACTGTGTGCCAGATCCAAGGATCGGACTGTTACCTGTATTACCCTCATTTCTCACTGAGGCACAGAGGGGTTAAATAACCGCCCAAAGTCCACGTCCCGCAAATAATTCATCATATAGGATCCAGGCAGCACGAAAATGAACAGCAGAACAATTGCTCTGTAATGCAGTCGTTCCAACTTTGTCCCTGGGGCACTAAAAGGAGAGGGAGGATTTCTGAACTGTTTCACAACTGCCACCTTTCTCCTGAAGATTGTTGCAGTGGCTCCTTGGAGTTGACTGTTCTCAAAGAATCTGCCCTGCACACTTGGTGCCCCACCCTACTGCACGGGTACCTGGGTGCTGCCCGCATCGCCCCCTGCGGCCCTCCTCCACAACTGCGGCTAGAGAGGAGGCGCGAGAAGAGAGAGGGTGTCCGTTCCCAGCTTACTGACCTGGCGGGCATCTACTAATTTTGACTCTACCCGATGGAGCTTCCAAGCAAGCCCCGTCTGTGATGGGCAATGGGATATCTTCCAGCCCCTGGTTGCTCACCTCCACTTCCCATCCCTTTTCCTGGCTCTATCAACAAAACCACTTCCAGGTGCTAAACAGTTCAGCCTGAGATGCCAAAGCAGGGCAGATGCTGTTTGAGATACTTCTATTTCTCTTCCTGACATCCATTCAGCTGGGAGACTGACCCCCTTCTCCTTCTGCCCTTTCTTGCCACAGAGACCCCAAATCGATGGCCACCTGATGTCAGCTCCCGTGAACTTCTGCAACTTTCCTTAGGATGACTGCTCCCTCATTTCTGGCCCGTCCAATGGTGACTGGGAGAGAAATAACTCATGATGTCAGGGAAAGAGCATGAGGTCAGAGGACAGCTTTGCCATCAGTGGCTATGAGGCCTTGGGCAAGTACTTAACCCCTTTGAATCTGTTTTCTCATCTATAAAGCGGGGCCAATAATACTTCCCTTGCATGGTTATAGCTGTTGCAAAATACTTATTCTATAGTTAAGCAGTAGTAGCTGCCAGATTCCTCACCACAGGTAATTAAATTCTAATCAACAGAGGCAAACGTTAATGCCTATCCCAGTGTCAACCTAACCCGCCAGCAGAGGGCGCAATTGGTGAATGATTTTTATTTATTTATTTATTTATTTATTTATTTATTTATTTATTTATTTTTTACTCCAGTGGTGCTCTGAGGTCTCCCTTACCAGTCCCAGCCAGGCTCAGACCACCATATTTTTTCCCAGAGTTACTTGTTTGGTCTTGAGGGACTCATGTGTGGCGCTACTACAAAACAAAATTTACTGTCCATCACAGGTGGACCCAGCCATGGCTGAATAGGTAAAGAGTCTCCGTAATGTTTCAGAAATGCCACTAAACAGACACACCTAGTGTATGCTGGGCAGGGTGTGTGTGTGTGTGTGTGTGTGTGTGTGTAGAGGGGAGGGAATCAGTGATGACAGCATGAGGTCTCTACCAACTTGCATTCCACCCATCACCCCAGTTGTCTATCACCAGCACCCCCCCCCCCAAAAAGATGATTTTCAGCATCTGCCATTGGGAAATCACAGGCCTTGCATCAGTGATAGGTGGTTATGACCAGCAGACCCCAGAAATAAACACTGATCTTTATGCTGAGTTGCACAGCTATTCTCCAGTGAGAACTGAATTCGACAACTAATCCACAGTAACAAATTTACATTTTCAAATAAGAAAACCAACAGGTGAGGGGCGCCTGGGTGGCTCAGTCGGTTAAGCATCCAAATTCGGCTCAGGTCATGATCTCACAGTTCATGGGTTTGAGCCCCGCATAGGGCTCTGTGCTGACAGCTTGGAGCCTGGAGCCTGCTTTGGATGCTGTGTCTCCCTCTCTCTCTGCCCCTTTCCATTTGTACTCGGTCTCTGTCTCTCAAAAATGAATAATGTTAAAAAAATTTTTTTAAAGAAAAGAAAAGAAAAGAAAAGAAAAGAAAAGAAAAGGAAAGCAACAGGTGAATCAGGACATGTTCAGCATATTCACCATTTCCTTCACCATTTTATATTTTCACCGTGAAAATGATGATTTTTTTAAAAAGGTTCCATACCTCTTAATGTGCCACAAATTCAAATGTGTACAATTTATTTAATTAGAAGCAGCAGTAAAAATGTAAAAACATCAACAGTCCACAGTAAAGGGACCACCCACCTGTTCGGATTGTAACAACTTGAGTTAAGCAGGCTTATGAATGACCCATGCACTCACACAGGAAGAAAAGGCAGTCACCTTCCCCTGTGACAAGGCTCCCTCTGATATTCCCCCTCCAAAATCTGCCCCAGAGAGCTCGGTGCTTTAATGCTACACTACTGCAGATAGCCCCTTGGGTGAAGGAATTGTCGCCAGGAGGCCCCAATTAAAATGGCCCCGGGTACGTTTGGGTTTACAGATGTGCAGTTCCATCCAGCCCTCTGTTACCTGGTTCATAATCTCTGCAAACTGTGGAAGTTTGCTCAGCTCCACAAGATTCAGCCAGGTCATATCAAGGATCCAGCGGAACGGCTTGGGAGGGCAGGCTTTCAGATCCAGAGCTGCTCCCCCTGGGGAAGGGCATCCGTAGAAATCAGGTCAGCCTGTGCTTCATTTTTAGACACTTATATTCCAAATAACAGACACGAGACAACCATATTACAGAGAAAATGGGAAAATGGGAAAATAATCAAGACAGAAAATGTGGCTATCTTTTTGGAGTACATTTCCTCCATGTCTTAGTGTTTTCTTTTCTGATTTCAACCATCTTACAAAACACAGATGGCAACTTCTTGTCATTTCTCCCTGCACAGAATTTTTCTCAGGTGGTTGCAGTTGTTGGGGGTTTTATCGTGGTTTTTTTTTTTTTTTTTTTAACAATCAATTTAATGACATTTACAATTTTGACTAGCTTGATCTTTTTTTTTTTAATTGTTTTAAATGTTTATTTCTTTTTGACAAAGAGAGACAGAGACAGAGCGTGAGTGGGGGAGGGGCAGAGAGAGAGGGAGGCACAGAATCCAAAGCAGGCTCCAGGCTCTGAGCTGTCAGCACAGAGCCTGACGCAGGGCTCGAACTCACAGACCGCGAGATCATGACCTGAGCCGAAGTCGGACACTCAAACCGACTGAGTCACCAAGGCGCCCCTAGCTTGATCTTTTCATGTGTGGTTTCAAAAGTCACTTCTTAGTCCTCACTCCTCCAGAAGTTTGATACTCAATGTTATTTTTTTACCAGGTCAAAAAGATGGATAGATGGAGGGCAGGAGGGATGTAAGACTTCTGTGGGTTTTTAAAGGAGTAACTCATGTTCAGATCATTTATTCATTCATTTATGCAACAAATATTTGCTGAACATCCTTTATGTATCAGTATATGCCAGGCGCTGAGGATAAAGCAGAGAAAACCACACAAGACCCCTGCTTTTTAGCAGTCTGGTGGAGAGAATGAATTACACCATTGGATCCTGTTTTGAAGCCAATCACAAATCAAAAGAGCATCCTCAATGTGACAATCTTCCACCAAGACACATAATTATATTTACAATTTCAAAAAAAGTCCTCAACTGCATGTCTCTAGTAACATTTTATCATAATAACGCCAGCTATGCTGTTTAATTCGGATGTATGCAAAACAGTGATTCTGAACTTTTAAATCCTATTATCCTTCAGAAGAACTCATCAAATGCCTTCCACTTCCCCTATGACCTCTGGGCAAAAGAGGGGGTAGAGGGGACAATGGTGGTGGGAGGGGGGGCATCTGCTCTCCCACTAGCACCTTCCTGAGAACATGAATGAGCTGAAAGTATTCTGCTCCTATAAATCCCTTTGCCCCCCTCTGGGTCAGCAGCTCTGAGCTCCAAAATGCTGTTACAACGGGTAAACCTTCCTCTGCCATCTGGGGAAAGAGAAAACCGTCCTCTAGCACCATTTCTGCTAGTACTGAGTTTACTGCAGGAGAAGCAACTGTTAGAGAGCATCACCTGCAGACTCAAGGGACTCTGCTTCTCTATCTTAGAGACCAACACATTTTCTTCTTGGTTCTTTCCAAAAAAAAAAAAAAAAAAGTTTTCAAAGACATCAGGAGAAGACATTTAGGCCACAACGAGTCTTTTCAAACATCTTGGCGTACCTCCCCTAACCCACAACAATCACAGCCCATCCTGCTCCCCAAGATATCCTGGCTCTCTGTGCCACTTGCTAGCTGCATAAACACAGAGACAAAGAACTCAGTTTCTCTCCGATCCCCTCTTCTGTCAAACGGGTGTAATGATATAGAATCCACCAGATTGGTCACTGTGAAGATTAAGTAAATTAATGTATGTAGAAAGCTTAGAAGAGTCTTGGCCCATAGTAAGAGCAACATTAGTTGTTAACATAGTAAACATTAATTCTCTGTTTTGGAAGGCTTGGAAGGCTCGGGTCCAATCCAACCTGGAAGGCAAGAGCAGAGACTCCCTAAGGTGTCTTTGTGTCCATGGTTTATGACAAAAGAAAGAAGGGATCTTTCTCAAATAACCAGGCGGGGAAAATAGTTATATCAATTACTCTGTAACAAAGGATTGTCCCTGGCATCTATCTCATTTTTCAAAGTACTCTGACATTCTCAGTTGAAGAAGAAAGTCAAAGGCACCTCTCAAATACTGCAGAAACCAAGTAGGAATTGACACAAAGGGACAGTCATTCCTGGGGAATCAAATATTTCTGCTACAATAAATAAGTCTTCTTTCCCTCTTAAGTATGGAGTTAAAAATTATATATATATATATATATATATGTATGTATATATATATATATGTATATATATATATATATATATATATATATATAAGATCTAAGGGCTCTATTTGTTAACTCTGTAAAGAATATTGAAAACAAAATCATATATCATTTTTATGAAAATAATTTGGTTAAAATGTAAGACAGCTCAAAAATGATACAAACTTTATAATAAACCAATTTTGTCTTAAAAAAAAAACAACTCTTTTACTGCTGAGCTGATTGTACTTCTGTCAACCAAACTGTCATACAATCCAAATTAATCTTTTTAAAGCACTGCTCTGCTCATGCTACTTTCCTGCTCGTAAAACATTCGAAGGCTCCCTATTGCCAACTAAATTAAATCCGAACTCTTCTCACCGGCTCTCCTGGCCCTGTGCAATCAGGCTCTCCCTGACTCTCCAGTTTTATGAAATGGGGTCGTAGATGTGCTCTCACCACAGCCCAGATGTGTAGCCTTTTTAAATTTTTCAGTCACCACTCTAACCCTCCTCACAAATCCCCTCCTCACTGTGTCTTTCAGTCTCCTCTGATTTACACCCTTTCTGCAAAAGATCCAGTCTCCTTCATAGCTTGGATTTGGCTGGGTGGGTGAGGGGAGAGACTGGTGGGTTGGGATTGTATCTTGATGGGGAGGGTGCCTCAGATCCGCATGCTGCCCTCCATCTCTGTCACAGGCTGAGGTCCCTGCAGTGCATCCTCTGAGCTATGATAAATCCTGCCTGACCTATGGGGACATTGGGCTGCTATCCACAGAGACTGGTCCTTTGTGTCCAGTTACAAAGCTCACCTGCCCTGCAGCTTCTTGGCCTGAACCCCAGGCCTTTGCTGCACACCAGCCCTCTCAAGAGTCCATGCCCATCCATGCCCACGCTCCTGCTTGCCAAACATCAGGCGCATCCATCTAGCCACTCCCCTCCACCAATGCTGCCATGCACCTGCGAAGTGGGATGTGGCTCTGGGCAGAATGCAGGGGCGTCTCCTGTCTGGATGTTTCTCGAGCACCCTTCTGTACCCACCCAAGGTTCTGCCTCAGGAGCCTGGGAAGAGGTAAGGATCTTGGCACCTGACTTCCTTCTACCTCTGATTCCTTCATCCTTCCCACAACCCATTATGGCCCAACATGCCAGGTTTCCTTCTTCTGTCTAAATCCTATCTGTCTCCTTCTCAGGGGCCATGTTGATAGATGGGATT
This sequence comes from Herpailurus yagouaroundi, assembly GCF_014898765.1. Classification (NCBI taxonomy): domain Eukaryota; kingdom Metazoa; phylum Chordata; class Mammalia; order Carnivora; family Felidae; genus Herpailurus; species Herpailurus yagouaroundi. The sequence continues at coordinate 5,725,909 of NW_024412394.1, read as the reverse complement.
GGGGAAGGAAAGCCAGCTCACCAACAAGGAAAGATCCAAAGTACACCTCCCTTCTCACTTGTATTCCACAGTTAGAAGGCCTTCCTGCATTTGGGGCCCATTTTGCTCCTGCTGCTGCCTGGATTCCTACATGCTTCAATGTCCCTCCTCCCCATGGCCCAGTGTCCCAGACATTGAGGATGTGGCCCCAAGTCCAAGTGAGAGAGCTTCAAGGTGACTGAAATGAGTCAGAAGAAGCTTCTAGGTTTGGTGAATTTAGGTTCACTTTATTTAAACGTCCCAGAGACCTCAATCTGTATGCCTGGACCCTCTGTACCGCCTGCCCCACCTCTCCTGGGTGGTACTTATCACTTCCCCTCGGGGCCCCTCAGCCTCTTGCACATGGAGGTAGTGGGTCTTTGAGCTCACATAGCTGGTCAGTGGCAAAGCCCAGCTCATTTCTCTGCTTCTTGGTCCAGCCCCCACCTTACTGTACCACGCTGCCTTATACCTACACTTTAAGACATCAGCTTCTCCAGGTGCATTAGACCTGAGAAAAATACGAACCCAGTGACATATTTCAGCTTCCTTTGAACTACAGGAAATAAAAATTCAAGGAAGAAATTTCAGAGAGTCTGCAAAATTGTTTGCAAGGTTTCTACAACCATCATCTACCCTGACTTTGAGGAAGAAATTAACTAAAGTAGGGAAAGAACATGATGGAGTAATAAGAAGTAATCATTTACCGCCTGTTTGTTACAAATAGGATGTTGAGGATAGAAGCGTGTCGCATCCTACCACCTCGTAGTATGAATTTAGAAATAGTCGACGTTTTTTGTTTTGTTTTGTTTTGTTTTGTTTTGTTTTTCCTACACGATCACTTTCGTTCCCATGGCTTTGGCTGTTATTTCTATTTCTATCTTAACAACTGTCTGACTTCTTCTAAACTGTCTGGCCTAGGGGGCGCCTGGGTGGCGCAGTCGGTTAAGCGTCCGACTTCAGCCAGGTCACAATCTCGCGGTCTGTGAGTTCGAGCCCCGCGTCGGGCTCTGGGCTGATGGCTCAGAGCCTGGAGCCTGTTTCCGATTCTGTGTCTCCCTCTCTCTCTGCCCCTCCCCCGTTCATGCTCTGTCTCTCTCTGTCCCAAAAAAAATAAATAAACGTTGGAAAAAAAAATTAAAAAAAAATAAAAAATAAAAAATAAAAATTTTAAACTGTCTGGCCTATCCTTTCTAACTGTCTGCTGGATATTGCAAATTCAACACGTGTGTGTAGTCACCAGAGCTGTGCGAAAACACTCAGCTTCCCCTTCCTCCACGCACACAGGGGAAGGGCACGTCCCTGCTCTCTTTGAAGTTAGTTGCGGCTGTGTGTCTTGCTTTGGCTAATGAAAGATAAGCCTTTAAGTGACATGTGTCACTTGTGGAGTAACTTTTAAAAGCCAGCACACAATTTGTCTTATCCCGCTCCTCTGCCATAGTAATTATAGAAGCAATTCCTGGGTGACCATGACAGGCATGTTGGAAAGAAAACAAATGAGAATATATCTTTGTTGTGTCAAACCACGGAAAGTTTGGGTTTGGGATTGTTTTTATGTCCACAAAACCTGGCCTATTCTGAAAGAAACTAGGTCCCCAAATCACATTCATTACTCTTCCACTCTGACACCTCTCAAACTAACCCCTCTTTCAATCAACCAGAGCAAATCTTTACATAGACCAGAAATCTTAGACTCATTTCTGACCCCTCTCTTGGCTCTTACATCTGGCCCATTGCCATTTTACTTCCACGATCTCTCATGTGTGCTTCTGCCTTTATATTCCCATTGTCTTGGGGTGCCTGGGTGGCTCAGTCGGTTAAGCATCCTACTTCCACTCAGGTCATGATCTCGCAGTTCGTGAGTTCTAGCCCCGCGTCGGGCTCTGTGCTGACAGCTCAGAGCCTGGAGCCTGCTTCAGATTCTGTGCCTCCCTCTCTCTCTACCCCTCCCCCACTCACACTCTGCCTCTAAACAAACAAACAAACAAACAAACAAACAAACATTATATTCCCATTGTCTTTACCCTGGGCTGACCATGTAGTACCTGTGGCTGGGAAGAGTATAATAAACTCCCTTGAACTTCTTTTCTCTAACCCCATACATGTCTACTGGAGTCATCTTCTTAAAAGATGATAAGAGGTTCCTGAGGGACCACATCACCACCTTACACAACTCCTTGTTTCTCGCCAGATCAAGAAAATCCTTCCTCTAGCAATCAAGGCTCACCATTTACACGCCCCACTCATTCATTCCTTTTCTTGTGCTGTTCTGTTTCAGCGTGGAATGGATCTTTCACTTCTACCTATCCTTCAGAGTCCTTTTTAAATGCCACTTTCTTCTTTTTGTGGGGAGAAGGGCAGACAGAAAATGATTTATTAAACTTTATACAAAAAGAAAAAAACCATAAGAAATAGAATGGTACATTTTTTCCCATGTATCAACTAATCTGAAAAATTCATGGCTTAACCTGCAACAGTATATTTTCCAAAGAGTTCTTACTGACCTCACCAACCATATGTCTCTCCTTTCTTTTAGACCTAACACTTTGTTTTTAGCTCTCTCTTTTTTTCAGAGTTTATTTTTATTTATTTTGAGAGAGAGAGAGAGAGAGAGAGAGAGAGAGAGCAAGCAGTGGAGGAGCAGAGAGAGAGGGAGACAGAATCCCAAGCAGGCTCTGCTCTATCAGCACACAGCCTGAGGTGGGGCCCAAACTCACGAACCATGAGATCATGACCTGAGCTGAAGTTAAGAGTCAGATGCTTAACCGATTGAGCCACTCAGGTGTCCCTTAGCTTTCTTCTAACATTTAGGTTATTCTGACTTGTTTGGCAAAAAAAAATTTAATTATCTATATTCCCTTATGAGACTGTTATTTCTTTTGAAGCAATGTCTGGTTTATCCTTCTATCCCAACAGTAGCATGGTGGATTTGCATAGGATCTGCTCAATAAACACTTGTTTAACTGAATTGAATGAAAATAGCATTCTTTTATCTTCTTAATGATACTTTTAACATGGAAATAGGCGACGAATAGGATTAACTTCCAATATGAAGTGCAAGTGTGCCTTTTTCACAATCTTAGAAATCACTATATCCCTTGCTCAAGTAATTGGTCTCTTGCAATAGAAAGTTCAACACCTGCCTTACTTTTTCTTCCCTTTGGCATTCAGGTTTCTTAATCACGAGCAGCAAGGATCAAACTTAAGGTAATTATATAACAAACAACAACAACAACAACAACAAAAATCACAGAGTTCACACACACCTGAAATAAATCATCTTGAGTAACCAGAGCAAAATGAATGGAAATCAGAAAAGACAAAAGAGGTGTCAATAAAGAACTTCCGCTTTCACGGGAACATAATATCCCCACTGTGCTATAAAAATGGGTCTACAGCACATCAAAGAGCGTAGCAGAAGCAGTCTCCTCTACATACCACATCCATATTCCAAGCCCTTCACCTTTAATGAGAGCCTGAAACTCTCTGTGCTTCACTGTTCCTCTCTGAAGATCGATCTTCAAGGTCATCAGGAGTACAAAGAGGAATTTGTGGTTTTCGTACAGGCCTCTGACAGAGTATGTAAAAACCTCATACGTCAGATACTCAATGATATTCGTAATCCTCTTTTGAGGTAGTGGAGACTTCTCAGATCTGCAATGCATTTGAAAAGTCAAAGAAGTAAAAAGCCACTCCAAACACAGTAGGAACACAAACAGAAATTTTAAGTGACCCTGCGTGGGGGAAGGGAGGGAATTTTAAGTTACTCCCCACCTGGCCATGGACTGGTCAAATAACTTCAAGAACTGGGCCAGCGAGGTCTGGTACATGATGTTGACCATGCTCATCTCTGTGATGAGAAAGTAGAGGATGCTCCCACGGGTGGCTGCAGGCCGGAACTCCTCCTGAGCCGTGTTAATTTTGATCTCCGTTTCTGCGGCCACGTGCAGCTTTTCACTTACTTCAGATGCTGTCTGCTTGGTGGTTCGGAGGACACCGATGAGAGATTCGTCGTCTACCAAGGAACCTAAAAGCCAAACAGGGAAGGTAGAAGGCAAGATGGGGGAAGCCACAAAGGAGACGCATCACTTCCGAAATCGCCCTGTCCATTTCCAAGTCTCTGTCTTCAAAGCCCGCAAGGGAGAAGGGCAGATGTTAACTAACACACCAAGAGGCTTCCAGCCCAACTGTCCTCTGATGCCTAAATCCATCTAAACATTCCTGGGGACGGGTTGTCCCCTATGCTGCCTGAACACCTGCAAAAGGTGATTCACAAGGCAGCCCCCATGACTGGCCTGCGAGTGTCTGAAGACCAAAATCAGGCTCCATGTACCCCCAGCGGTTTCAGCCATGCCTTATGTGACACAGCTTTCCCCTCCATTATCCCCTCCATGGTCCCCCTCAAAGTGTCATGAGCTCGTCCACCCAGTTTGAGTTATGGCGGGAGCCCATCCCATGTTCCACACCAGCTTGCAGTGGAATGGTACCCTCTTTAGTCCAGCTTTAGTAGATAAGTCCTTGCCGCTGAGAACTCTGGTCCCTCCATGTCTCCAACAAGAAGAAACTGGGGGATAGTGGAAGTGTCCCGCCAGGAACAAAAATCCTCATTTTATTTTTAGTTTCACCTTTCATGATCATTTTTAATAGAAACACCCATGTTTCTGTGACAATAAATCCAACTTTAAGATACGGAAAGATACTTGGGACATGCTGAGCTAAAAGGTCACAATATCTGCAAATAGCGTGCTCTGGCCTGACCCTAGACCTCTGGATGGCAGGTGAATGCTTCAGGAAGGTGTGAGTTACTCCGATGGGCATTCTGGGTCTACCATGAAAGTCCAAATTGCAATCAACCTCACAGGGATGACACCTTGATCCAGCACACACTTGGCTGGAGCCGGGCAAGAGCCCTCCGCTCTCCCTGCTGATATTAGAACGCCCAGAGGTAGCCACATGGCTGGGAGAAGTCACTGGACCAGAGGACAGAGAAGTTCACAAACACAAGCAGTGCAATCAAGGCAGATAGAAGGTCTTTTCCATGAGGTCCCTGTAAAGGTAGTGCTGGAGACCGCTGCAGGAATGATATATCATGTACTTCTGGAGGTTAAGATTTTTGTTTATCTCCAAGGATTAAAGTACTGCTGGGAAGCACTCATTATAATGAGGCTGTAATCAATAGCAGGATTTAGGCTACTGTAACTTACCTACTGCAGAACAATATGGTGTTTGCTGACTTTATTGTCTTGGGATAGGATATTTTTATTTATTGAGAGAGACTACATCCCCAAATCAGACTGCGCCAGGGAGAACCCATCCCTGACTTCTAAGTAGATGGTCAAGGCAACATGAGAGTGAGCTTGGGCCTTGGGTGCCCAAGTGCCTCTGACACAGATTACACACCTCATAACCCGCTGTGGTAACTGCATTTCATTGCCAAATGAAAGAGTCGATCTTAAAAAAAAAAAAAAAATCAGATTGAGCACATTAGTTTCCTTTGGGCAAGCAAATTAGCCTATTATGAGTTACCTAGCTCTATTGGGAGCCCTTATGTTTCTCAGGAGAGAGCAATTATATCAAGAAAACTGTGTTATTCTCAAATGCTCAGGCTCTGTTTGCTAATTCAAAAATCAGATTCTCTGAGGTCCCTCTTCAAATGTCTAGATGGAAATTGCCTCACTTGTGTTTGCCTTGGTAACTCAACTGTTTCCTAACATCTACAATCATGAGGGTCCTGAAAAGAGGGCACCAGAAATCCTTGTTCAGAACCCACTGTTTGGTGACTTGTTAATAAATCAGTACCTTTTGTGGCGCTTAATTTGTAGAGAAGGTTGTCTTCCAGTTCCTTCATCTTCCGCTTGTTGAAAGTCACATCCTCCAAAAGTTTAACCCTCTCAGACTCTAATTCCTGTTATCAAGAGACACGAAACAATAGCAGAACTGTGATCACCAGCCATGGTGGCAGATCCCATTTACTAGTGCTTCTGGTCAATTTTTAAAAGTTTAAACCAAAGTGCCTCTGGAATGACAGAAGAAATTACCATCACTAGTCAAATCTATCCATCTGTACTTTTGTATCTCTGGAGACTTAAAAACATTATGCCCACTAGGGGCGCCTGGGCGGCTCAGTCAATTAAGCGTGCGACTTCAGCTCAGGTCATGATCTCAGGGTCTGTGGGTTCAAGCCCTGCATCGGGCTCTGTGCTCACAGCTCAGAGTCTGGAGCCTGCTTCAGATTCTGTCTCCTTCTCTCTCTGCCCCTGTCCCATTCACACTCTGTCTCTATCTCTCAAATATAAATAAAATTTTTTTAATTAAAAAAAAAAATGATGACCACTAGCATTAAGCTTCCATAGCATGCATGAGATGCCCCTGCTAAAATAATTTTGTCTGATTATCCCCTCTCTCTTCCTGGATCTAAGTTTATTTAAATTAGAGTGTCCCATTTTCTTGGCCCTGTTCCCACACAGTCTCTGTGTGAAATGCTAACTTTATTGGCAAGCAGAAGTGGTAGAAGCAGAGACATAATATTAAGAAACCAAGAGGCCACCCAAGCTGAATGTGAGCTCTTGCTTTGGGATCTGCCTATGGGAACACCAGGCAGTTTGTTTGGTTTGACACAGCCAGTTGCCAATACAAATCCATTTTCCATTGTTTGACATCTCTTTCTACCAGACGGGCCAAACTGGGTGTTTGGAAGGCATATTTTTTTTCAACAAAAATAATGTATTTTTCAAGTTATATTTGGAAAAAACTTCAAATTTTCAGAAAAGTTACAACACTGATATAATAAACTCACATATGCTTTGCCTAGATTCACCAGATAACATTTTGCTTCATCATACTCTCCCATTCTCCCTCTTTCTCTCTCTCTCTATATATAATATATATAATATACATATATTATATATGTATAATATACATATATATAATACTTACCACCATTATTATTATTGGTGAAACATTTGCTGATGTCATGATCCTTTACCCCTAAGAAAACTTTAGCAAACATCCTAAGAACCAGGATATCCTGTTGCACAAGCATAGTGCAATTTTCAAACTCAGGAAATTTAACATGGATTTAGTACTCTTGGCTCAACGTAAAGTGAATTGAAATTGCCTCCGTAGCATTTTTTTATAGCACTTTTCTTTCCTGACCTTAAATAGAATCATGCACTGTACTTAGAATTATGTTAAAAGAAAGTGCTTTTAAGGTACATATTTGAGAAAATTTCTTGAAAAACCACTTCAGAAATTCTACCACTTTCAGAAAGTCTTCTTAAACCAATTTGTCCATCAGAAGCCACCGCACCAGGTTTGTCTTTACACGGGCCATGGCTTGCGTCACAATCTGTGTGTAGATTAGGTCCCTCTAATGAGATCTTGTACGTCTAGAGGGCAGGAGCTGATCTGCTTCACCTTTGTATTCCTTAGAGCCCTTGCCCTGAGGTTTTGCAGAGAAAGGACCTGGCATGATAAATATGTGTGACATTGAAGTGTGCTAAATTTCGTTCAACAACTTTGTTTTATATCTGGGGAAACTGAGGACTCAGAAATATTAACTCCAAATAACATCCCATTATCATTCTCATGGTTAGTTACTGGCAAAGACAGGTCTGATACCCTTGTCCTCCAACTCCAACACAGTTGTATTATTGTCATTTTACTATTGATGGGGTGGCAATGAAGGTCATGGCTGCATTTGCATGGGAATGCCTAAGGCATTGTTTCCATTAAAATGGTCACCTCTGGGTGGCAGTATAGGAATCTGTGGACAAAATGAAATCACGTTGGAAAAGCAAGCATCACGGGACAGTGGACACTTGTGGGTTTTACAGCATGACCTGTAAAGCTTATCTAGGAGGGCTGGCAGGGTGGAAAGTCCATGTGCTTTTATGGGTTAAGACCCTATTCTCTGTGGTCTCTGTCCCTCCATAAAATGAGGGTGTAAGAGCAATATAGCTAAGAGGGTTAAACATCACGGTCAGGATGTCTTCCTGCAGAGTAAGTGTGTGTGTGTGTGTGTGTGTGTGTGTGTGTGTGTGTGTGTGTGTTTCCAGCAAGATTGAAGTAAGCACCTTAATGTATCCCTTGAAGGGGAAGCTGAAGCCTAGAAGATCAGGTGTGGGGCCCTCTGGGGACAGAGTGTAGCCTACTTTAAACAGGGAGTGGCCTGCCTTACAGAAATTCGTGCAGCCTGCATGGGATACCGGACCAGTGAGGAATCATCTCAGAACAGATAAACAGCACCAGTTAAACCATGAAGGAAGGCACCATGTGGCCCTAAGACGTGAGGAGGCAATGAGGCCCATGCTCTCTCTGCCTGGCTGTGGAAGTGCCATGACCCCCTTTCTGGACTGCAGAAACCCCAGGATCTTTGTTGGAAGACCCAACAGCTACCAAGAATGGAAGGTGGGACTGTACCCCCTTCCCTCCACCAGACTGGGAAGGCCGGCCCCAAGGTAACCATCTCTGTTAATCAGGTAGGGTTTCACTTCTCCTTTTACTGAGTCTCTCTATTTCTTTTTTTTTTTTTTTTTTAATGTTTATTTATTTTTGAGCACACGGGCACACGCACTCACGAGAGACAGAGAGAGAGAGAGAGAGAGAGAGACAGAGCAGACAGAGTATGAGCAGGGAGGAGCAGAGAGAGAGGGAGGCACAGAATCCAAAGCAGGCTCCAGGCTCTGAGCTGTTAGCACAGAGCCCGATGCGGGGCTCGAACTCACGGACCGTGAGATCATGACCTGAGCCGAAGTCGGACGCGACCCAGGCGCCCCTGAGTCTCTGTTTCTCTGGTGTGAGTATCATTTCTCTTTCCCTCTTCCAATGTCTTTCCTGTGTCCGTGGCACCTGTTCCTATTTCTTGTCTTTCCCTTTTCCTTGCCAAGTCTGCTGCTGCCAATCTTTTTCTCACCCTCCCATTTTAAGCCTCTCCGGTCTTATTATTGCTAAACTTGCCCTTTCCTTGAACCCTCAATACTCAAGTTAATTCTATGTAAGCAAATATAATCTTTCTCAGATTTTATGCAAATATATTTTCTATATGCAAATACGTATAATTACATTTTATGCAAGCATATTTTATGCATAACATTAAATGTTTCCTGAGATTTATCTTAAAAATTAGTTTAATCTTGTATCAGTCTCTTAAAGCCTTCAAGTTTTAAGTTGTTCTTTGTTTTATTGGAACCCTCAATCACACTTAATTTCTCTGCTTTCATGCAAATTTTATTCAATTAAAATGAAAGTTAGGTTCTCTGTATCATTAGAGTACCAGACTGTAGTAGTTGAAACTTCTACAGTGGCAATATACTCATTCAGAGCAATTTCTTTTTCTCCAGGATCACTATTTTATTGAATTTTTCCGGTACACCAAAGATCACCCATCCAGGGGACTATAGACATGAAGCCAACATACCCCAAGGTTGAAAGACAGAAACAGAAAGAGCAGTGTGAGGGTGTGTGTGTGTGTATGTGTGTGCGCACACGCATGTGTGGGGTTGGAAGACAGGTGAATTCGGTACATGATTTCTTGGAAAGACTTGAGACAGCTAAACAAATATTTATGTTAACGAAGGTAAATACAGTTTGCTTAATTTTTTCTTTCTCATATACTTAACAATTTCAGAATACATTTTAAGCTTTTATTATAATTTATGAGAAGTAGTCCTCTACCTTGAGCAATTATTACCTGTTTCTCAGTTAAAATCACTCTCCTTAGTAACTGATTTTCAAGGCCTTTCATGGTGACAGTAAAATCAATGACTGATGTTTTAGCATTGATCTCAGGGGTGAAGGCAGGGTTTGGTAACTTTGTAGTAATATAAAGTTTAAATGTATCCATGATATCGCATTCCTTATCACCGACTTTCACCTATATCAATTCAAATACACAATCAAAAAACAGCTTAAAGGACAGGGAAAGGAATCTGGGTTTAAATTAGGAAAGAATTTAACAGAGGTCAGCGCTGGGAAATTTGGATGAATTGCAAAGGAAAAAGTTGTAAAACTTTAATCACTGATCTTAAATAATTAAATAATGTAGATTTGTGGTCCTGCCCGAAGATGTTGTTAGCCGTGACACCAAGCAAAGTAAAAGAAACATTTATCCCAAACAAATGTTGCCTAAGGGAAAACTCAGACACATCCCAGATTTGCCCGTTTTCTCCCACTTGAGGAAATTGTTTCCTACTGAGGAAATCTGTGGTGTTTAGAGGAAGTGTTATCCCTCTTTGCATTTCACAGTCCTCAAAGAAGCATACTTGACAACTGAAAAGATTAAAGGAATTTTCAAAGGAAAAAAATGCCAACATTTTATCCAGAGAGATAACATTTATCTTAGACACTACAATTTGCAGTATATTTAAAAACACCTGGTTTCGCTATCTAAAAGTGAGGTGGAAATGATACCATTTGTAAAGGACTTAAATTTTTAATTAATCTTGATTCTACCTGTGGTTGGAAATCACATCAATAAGGCACTCCCACAGTTTCAAGCCCCATGCCTTCACACCACAGATAAGGATCTGTTCTTTTGAAAGACCTTCAGGAAGACCTTCAGGAAGACCTTCAGGAATAAAAATCCTACACCCTCCTTTGGCATGTTAAATAAGGCATATAAAAGAATTCACATTATGAAAAATATTTTCCTAAATAAAATTTTGTTTAATGAGAAAATCTGCATTCTTTACTTATTCACTGATATTCATGAAATTAAGTTGTCCAAAGTGAAAAATCTCAATCAGAAATGTCATTCATCAAGAAATAAAACCAAAGAGGGGCGCCTGGGTGGCTCAGTCGGTTAAGCGGCCGACTTCAGCTCAGGTCATGATCTCCCGGTCCTTGAGTTAAAGCCCCACGTCGGGCTCTGTGCTGACAGCTCAGAGGCTGGAGCCTGTTTCATATCCTGTGTCTCTCTCTCTCTGGGGCCCCCCCCCCCCGGGGGGTGCTCTGTGTCTCGCGGGCTCAAAAATAAATAAAATGTTAAAAAAAATTAAATGTTTAAAAAAAATAAATAAAACCAAAGAAGCCTAAAGGTAGAGAATGCCACAATTAAAAAAGAAACACTTCTGAAAATGATTCATGTCACCAACGATGGGAAACAGCAATCCATAGCTTCTAGCAAAGTCTGTGAGTTTAAACTGAAAGTTAATAAAGAGAGAAATGAACAAAGAAATGTTCATAGACTGTATTAAAATGCCATTTTCTCCAGTGAGAACACAGAGGTTTTATTGTATAGATGAGAATATGGCTTATAAATCCAATTTTCTCAGAGCTGCTAACATACAAACATATATACATATATATATATATGTATATATGTATACACACACATATATATACACACATATACATACACATATATATATATATATATATACACATACACATATATATATATAGTGTGTGTGTGTGTGTGTGTGTGTAACACTAATATATTATTATAACCAGACAATGTCTGTCCTTAATATGTTATTTAGTGTCAGCTAAATGGCTACTCTAACCAAGATATTGCCCTTCCCTGTGTTTTTTCATATATTGTTAAAAAATAAGGGAAACACTAAATATGATTTTGGAAATAATTTTTTCCAGTGTATCCAATACTACCACCTCAAGGAAAGTGTCTTCGCTGCTATACTCAAAAAGATAAGTAGATGTCACCATTGTTCTTTTCTTCTTCTTCTTCTTTTTTTTTTTTTTTCTTTCCCTGAAGCTCACCTTGAATGTGGTGCCTGATTTAATGAAATTCTTTTCTAATACATTATCCAAGGCTGGATCCAGCTCCTCACGAATATCCTCAATGAGAAGGGGTCGGCCCAAGGAAAGGCTGTCTTCCAAGTGTGTGCGGAAATATTTATGGTTCAGAGATGTTACCTAGAAATAGAGTTCATTACTACATAAATGTTACAAAGAATGTGCTTATTCCTAATGGAAACAAAGAGATTTGCTGGACAAGTGATTAAGAATTTTAAGGGCTATATAGGAAGCCTTACTTAGGAAAAATAAAAGTAAGAACATTTTATTTTCAAAACTTGGTAGGCCATGACTTTCTGGAAGCCCTGGATGTGCAACTGAATCTCTGATCAAAACAGGAGTCAGGTGGCATTCCTTAAAGGGAATGTCACAGCTCTGCTCCTACAGATGGAAGAGAAGTAACCAAGGATTAAACCTGTCATGCTTACATAGTTAGTTACAATGTAACTAAGAGAAAGCAAAGTAACTTGCACATTTGTGCTATTCATTTATCTCCTCAGGACCACTCACAAGATGATCAAGTAACTAAAAAAATAAGCATAAGAGCATCAGAAATTATATACTGAGTCAAACCAAGGGTCCATCCATGTATTCTGTCTCTGACAGTGGCTCAATGGAAGAATATGATAGACACTTTCCATAAGATCAACTTAAAAGACTGTGTGTTCACTTTTTACATTACATTTGTAAAAAATTAGAATTCTGAATGCCTGGTGGGGCCCCATTTCTAGTTCAGTGTTTGTTGATTAGTTAAAATAGACACACTGGGCTGGTTGATCTTCGCATTAGCTAAGCGGCTTTGAACTCTTAACTTCTTTGATCCCTCCCCCTGCCTAAAAGTGAGGATTCCACAAGCTTCAGTCCTTAAATCTCCATCTCCTTATTCTCTACCCACTGGATTCAGCTATTGCCTCTACGCCACTGTGAGTGCTGATCCTAAGATACAAGGAAGATCCGCTGGGACAGCAGGTCATGAAAAGAGTGGAATTAAAAAATATTATCTCTCGGGGTGCCTGGGTGGCTCAGTCGGTTAAGTGTCCAACTTCGGCTCAGGTCATGATCTCACAGTTCATGAGTTTGAGCCCCGTACTGGGCTCTGTGCTGACAGCTCAGAGCCTGGAGCCTGCTTCAGATTCTGTGTCTCCCTCTCTCTCTGCCCCTCCCCTGCTCATGCACTCTCTCTCTCTCTCTCTCTCTCTCTCAAAAATCAATAAACATTAAAAAAATTGTTTTAAATATTATTTCTCACTTGCTATGAAAAAGAGATATGGAATTGAAAAATTAAATAAGCCTACCCTTGTCCTGTTTTGGATAAGAAGGAAATGACTAAAAGAAAAAAAATCCTGCACATGAAGGAATTTGTTTCCCTGGATGGATAGCTTTATTTACACAAATGATGAGCTGTGAAAGACCTCATTATGAGCTGACAAGGTAAATGAATCTAAACAAAGAGCTTTAACCAGCTTTTTAAACTAGATGAAACAAGGTCCCAATGAGACGAAATATAATTGTCCTGCTCTATTTCCTAAGGAGTAAACTCTGTTTTTTGTGATTTCCTTCCTAAGTGTGATGGTTCATATCATGTGTCAATCTGAATGAGGTAGGGGCTGTCCAGGTACCTGACAAACATTATTTCAGGCTGTGTCTGTGACAGTGTTTCCAGAAGAGATTGGTCTTGGAATAGGCAGACCGAGTAAAGAAAATCATCCTCACCTACTTGGGTGGGCATCATCCACTCCATTGAGGGCCTGAATAGAGCCCAAAGGTGGAGGAAGAGCAAATTTGCTCTCTGCTTGAGCTAAGACATTCATCTTCTCCTGCCTTTGGACATCAACGACCAGCTCTTGGGCCTTCGGACTTGGATTGGGACTCCTATTACTTACTCCCCTGGATCCCAGACCTTCAGAGTTTGGACTAGAACTACATGACCAGCTTTCTTGGACCTCTAGGTTGTAGACAACAGACTGTGGAACGTCTTGGCCTCCCTAATCCCATGAGCCAATATCTCATAATAAATCTTTTTCTATATATCTGCATTTACATATAGATATCCTATGTATTCGGTTTCTCTGGAGAACCCTAATACACCAAGAAATTGGGGTGCATGGGTGGCTCAGTCAGTTAAGCGTCCAACTTTGGCTCAGGTCATGATCTCGCATTTTGTGAGTTTAAGCCCCACATTGGGCTCTGTGCTGACAGTTGGAGCCTGGACCCTTCTTCAGATTCTATATCTCCCTCTCTCTCTGCCCCTCCCCTGCTCGCACTCTGTCTCTCTCTCCCTCAAAATAAATAAACATTAAATTTTTTTTTAAAAGAAATAATAATTTTCAAATTATCAATTTATTTAAGATAACTTTTAGCCAACTTCAATGCCTTTTATAAATTTGAAATAATGGCTTGGAGTCATAATTTCATATTTAATTAACTTTATTTTCTTGTGCAGTAACCCTAAGTGGTAGCTACCAACAGAGCCTGGATCACCTGCAAAGATACTCTGGTATTGGGTCTTTACAAGGTGGTCAGTGAATTCTTTATAGGGAAACTTGATGAATACCTTCCCTTTCTGGAAGTCTGAGCTGAAGGTTCTGGGGATGGTGTTGAAGGTGATCTTGGCAAAGCTGCCAAGGTAGAATGTAGTCCTAGGCATACAATACATGTTTTGTTTTTCATTTATAAAGTGTTTCATTTTTCATTCTGTTTTCCTTCCCAAATAAAAGAAATACTATTTTTGTTTTATTCTGTCTTCATTTATGTGTGTTTGCGCATGTGTTTATCCACATATTTTAAAAATAATGTCTCCTGAGTAAGGAGAATATAGTTCAATCTTACATTCCAGCAGTCAATGTCTTTAAAAATACATTAAGTATCTGTGGCATATTTCTATTACTTCCTCGAGAAGATTCCTGGGACTGGGTAACAGCAGAAAGGACATTATCGAAGGCTATCAAGGAGCTTAATGCCAAAATGGACAGACAAAGCTATGATCAGGAACATTAAGAACAGGATGAGTAGGGAGATGGACAGTCAGAAGAGGCAAGAGGAATGGAACAGGGGACACATTCTAGCTGCATGGATCCAGGAAATAAAGTTCAGGGGTAGGAATGCTCCTGTTTACTCCACCCATGCATTCCTTCTGTGAAGACAGCTCCTCTGAAGCTACATTCCCACTGGCTTCATTTCCCTTAACACTCCTCTTCCGTTTATACTCTCTGACCCTGTCTGGGATTTCTCTGGGGTTTGTAAGTAAACAGACTGATGCATTGTGTTCTGGAGTATCTGTAAGATGGGAGTATCTTAGAGGTGTTCCTGAGCATCAGGCAGCACCCAGGTGTCAATGAAGCCCTCATCTCAGAAGGAAATCTTTCAATATTTTACCATTAAATGATGTTTGTCGTAGGCTTTTGGTAGATGCTCTTTATGTGATTAAGGGAAGATTCCTCTTATTCTTAGTTTCTTGGAAGTTTTAT
The DNA here is from genome assembly GCF_014898765.1 of Herpailurus yagouaroundi. Lineage (NCBI taxonomy): Eukaryota > Metazoa > Chordata > Mammalia > Carnivora > Felidae > Herpailurus > Herpailurus yagouaroundi. Next base: position 5,710,670 of record NW_024412394.1, on the reverse strand, counting down.
CACAAATGGGTGTTGAATTTTACCATGTGCTTTTTCTGCATTTATCAAGATGATCACATGATTTTTCTGTGTTTTTTTCCTTGTAATGACGTTATACTTTGATTAATCCACTTAAGTTCAATAAATACCAGAATCCCCACCCTATTGAAAGACCAGTACAGAAAATATAAAGATGGCATAAAACCATAAACCTTGGGGCGCCTGGGTGGCTCAGTCGGTTGAGCGGCCAACTTCGGCTCAGGTCACAATCTCACGGTCCGTGAGTTCGAGCCCCGCATCAGGCTCTGTGCTGACAGCTCGGAGCCTGGAGCCTGTTTCCGATTCTGTGTCTCCCTCTCTTTGACCCTTCCCCGTTCATGCTCTGTCTCTCTCTGTCTCAAAAATAAATAAACGGGGGCGCCTGGGTGGCGCAGTCGGTTAAGCATCCGACTTCAGCCAGGTCACGATCTCGCGGTCCGTGAGTTCGAGCCCCGCATCGGGCTCTGGGCTGATGGCTCAGAGCCTGGAGCCTGTTTCCGATTCTGTGTCTCCCTCTCTCTCTGCCCCTCCCCCGTTCATGCTCTGTCTCTCTCTGTCCCAAAAATAAATAAACGTTGAAAAAAAAATAAATAAATAAACGTTAAAAAAAATTAAAAAAACAAAACAAAACAAAACAAAAAAAAACCCATAAACCTTGTCGGCAAGAAGTTTAGGATACAGGAAAGATAAAAGACAAATGGGCAACGAACAGGAATTGAAGACAGACTCTAAGTTCATGTTGGAAATCCAAACAAGACATTGTGAGCATTTAGGACAGGCTATATTAAACTGGGGACACAGGGAAGTCTTGATGAAGGCCGTGTTGGAGGTGTGGGCTTTGAAGAACATTCAAGATATTTATCTGGGATATAAGTGAAGTGGGAAACAGGGTGAAGAAAGACACCCTGGTTAGTAGAATAGTTTAAGCAAAAATATGGAGCCAGGAGACTCAGAACCCTGGGAACACTGTCTGGGAAACAGTGAATAGTCTACATTGGTAGTTAAATCAAAATATTGACAGTAAACCTGAGATGCTGGAATCCTGCCCTTGTTTACCTCTACCTTATAATTAACACCTTATTAGACCCCAAGTCCAAAACTGGACTCTAGGATGGTGTGGAGAACCAAGTGCCTGAGGTAGGTTGGTGCAAACAGCCTTACACTGAGGAGCCAGGAGTTCTATTTTTACTGCTTCCCTGTAAGCCCAAGCCCAAAGCCCCGAATAAAAGCTATATCCAACACAGACGAAGGCAACAGAACCAGGAAAGGGACAGAGAGAAGAGAACATCATGAGAGAAACCAAAAGGAAAAATAATCCAAGCTCTTGCCCTAAACCACTGTTATAAAACTCAAGGGTGTAAATTAACAAGCAATTGTCACAGAGATGACAACTTTATGACTGGCAGATTCAGCTGAAATTTCAGGGGAAATTTCATGATTTTAAGATTGCTTTCCCATATACCAAGCAGCACATACCTGCAAGTCATTTTCTCTTTCCTTTGATTTAATCCAAGTTTTGCCTTGAGTTTGTGGGTCAATGAGGAGTGGGTATCTGGTGGCCTTTGTCACAATGATGCCATTCTGAATGGAGAGGTCATCTCCTGGTAATCCCTGCAGCCCCCACTCCCCAATCTAAATAACAAGAAATGGATATGGCCAGTCAGAGGAGAACAAGAATGCTTTCATTATTAATTAAGAGTGCCACAATATTAAAATAATTTAATATTAGAATATATTTTTTTTCCATTGAGACTATGCAATGGGTACCTAGAAAAAAACTCAAACTTGTAAATATGAACCAAATAACATTCACCTAAAAAAATAAATTTACAACCTAACAAATCCTTCTCTAATAACCCAAGACCAGGGTTTAGTCCTTTATGTTATATATCTTCAAACTTATGAGGAAATATTACAAAATCTATGAATTTTTGAAGCATTGTTGTTCAACATGCAGAGAACATAGGGGCTCAAAATACAGTAAGACTAGGTGGATGGTGGAGTTGGTGGAGATGATGAAATATTGACCTGTCAGGAAAGATAAGCACCAGGGGTTAAACCTCAGAAAACTCCCCTTCCTGCCCTTTGGCTTTGTTTACATGGGGGGCAGGATTTGTATAGCTGGAGGCAGAGAATTTATGACAGATAAGGTATTATATTCGCAGGTGCTCATCAATGATTTAAATATATATATTTCCGGGGCACTTGGGTGGCTCATTTGATTAAGCATGGGACTCTTGATTTCAGCTCAGGTCATGATCTCGCCATTCATGAGATTGAGCCCTGTGTCAGGCTCTGAGCTGACAGTGCGGAGCCTGCTTGGGATTCTCTCTCCTCCTCTGCCCTTCCCCACTTGCTCTCTCTCAAATAAATAAATGCAGAAACATTTAAAATATATATATATACATGTATATATATATTTCCTGGGGTGCTTGGCTGGCTCAGTCAGAAGAGTGTGTGACTCTTGATCTCGGGGTCATGAGTTTGAGCCCCACGTTGGGGGCAGAGATTACTTTTAAATTAATTAGTTAATTAATTAACAAACAAACTTAAAAAATATATATTTCCTTTCCGAATTACAAGGGAATTGCCAGCCTGCCTCCATGCCGTCAGTAAGATCACCTGGGATCCAAAGAAGCAACCAGCTTCCACCTTCATTAAATTATCCTAACAGCCCCCAAAGGTCATAATTAATATCCTGGCCTGCTTTGCCTCATCAGTGTCCGTTGCACCTTTAGTACATTACCTAGTCCCTGTAACAACCAGTTGAACATTGTTTGAATTGGAAAAGATTAATTTTTTTAACTTTTAAATGCAGATAACATGAAACTAATAGCATGACTTCCCTCAGGAAACAGCCACTGGGGAACATATTTACAGATCAGAAAGCAGCTCATGAATACAAATTGGCTGGAAAGCACTTAATGCCATAGGAGCTCTGCAAGATAGACTTAAAATTGACAGTGGCATCGAATTCCCAGCAAGGAAGGCTAGTACAGCGGGACGTGCCATCACTCAGTGATACCACAAAGGGCTGTTGTGCTATGCTGTTGGACACTACAAAAAGATGGTTAATCATCGAAAGAAGGTTAATACCAGTACTTACGGCCTAGCTAATGCCTATAATCACCTAAAATGTTTGAGAGTGTGACTTAAGAGGAGTGGTGTAAATAATGGAAAGTTATAAGAAGAACTCAATATTACCAAGCCTATAATTCATGAAGGATCTTTTTTTTTTTTTGGAAGATTTTATTTTTTTATGCAATCTACCCCCAATGTGGGGTTCGAACTCAAGACCCGGAGCTCAAGAGGTGCACGTTCCACTGACTGAGACAGCCAGGCGCCCCCACGAATGATCTTTTAGTTCACAGGAGTGCAATTGAAAATATTTTAAAAGCAAGATTTCTTAAACAGAAAGGAACTTTTATACCAAAAAAAAGGTGGTTGTTTTTTTTCAGTAACTCTTAAGCATTTTCAAAACAATCTTTTCAATGAAATGAAAAAAAAAAGGGAAAAACTTAGGTGTACCTTGGTTTCTTACTAAATAAGACTGAAATTCAAATAGTATTATAAGGAAAGTGACACTTACGGTTGGCGGGTCCACCAACATTGAAATAAGATTCAGGTTTTCGGTGAAAGGAATCTTCCGAGCTCTCAGCTCTATCTCCCACTGATCTTTAAGCAAATAGTTCCTAAATATCTGATTGAAAGGACCAAGGTAGGAAAGGAATCCAGTGCACAGAAGAATGTCACCTACAAGTCTGTTAGGAAACGAGACAAAGTGAGTACCTGACACATGTGAGCTCTCCCATTAAGGTTATGTACTAGTCCATGTTACTAGACAAAATCCTTCTCTGCTTCCTGCTTAACACTTCGAAACCAGACATGGAGAGACCATGCAAGAGGGAGCCCCCAAACCCAAATGCGGGTAGGAGGGGCCACATTTGGTGTAGACCAAGGAACAAGAGAGAAACTGCTTCCTTGAAGCCTGAGGGTCCAGAGCCCTGATGCCGAGGGAAAAAAAGCATCCTTTTCCCATGCCTTGGTCCTGTTCAGATTCAGTCTTAATAAAATTATTTTCTTCTCCCTGTCCTGTTCCCCCTCTGTTCCTCCCACTTCTTGCCATTCTCTACTCCTCTCTCATTCCCCTCTCTTCCACTTTTCTGAGGACACCAGCAGACAGGAGCACAAGTCTGCCTTGTATTTAGAGCAAACCACTGATCCACATGTTCAAAATCACTGAGATTAAGAGTATAGAACTGGACAACATATGTAGATGGTTCTGGAAAAGCCAAACAGTATCAAAAGAACTCTTGTACTAAAACCCCACACTGCTGAACCAAAATTGAGACTAAACGTGTTTCACAAACGTTTCATCCCTCTTTGTTTTACTGAGAGTGCGTGACTTAAGCTGTGAGATTCAGAAATGGTTGGTAGGGAGATGAGGGAGTGAAGCATTTCACTGGGGAGATATATTTTATTTTCTCTAATGTCACAAAGAGGTGGTGTTTGGAGTAATGATTAAGAAGGAAAGCAATCATAGCAAAGGCCAAAGTTTATACCTGTTAATCTGGGCTTTGAACTCTTTGCTTTGCTGGGTCCATCGGACCTTTTCTCCACTCAGCCCATCGATGAGAGTGGAAGCTGCCTGCATCTTTTTCCGGCACATATCTGCATCATTTAGCAAATCCTGGATTCATAAAGGGAGAGTGTCTCAAAGAACTTCCTTAAGTGCTTAATCAAACATTCACTGTATTCACACATAAACACATATGAGGGAATTTCCTAATTTGCAAAATAAATATAATCTGAAAAAGCAATGTGAGTGAAGCTTTACATGTTAAATTCTGGTAATTACTTCATCATATAGTTATTTTATCTTGCGAAATTTCAAGGAAAGCGATTTTGTAAGAGAGACTCCGAATCACATAAATTAATACAGTATTTCTATTCAGTGATTTCAAAACACAATCAGATCAATACAATACACCATTTTAAGTCTTGGATTTGATAATTCTGAGTTCTTGGAAGTTTACAAAGTGTTTTTACTTTTCCTCAGAAAAACTCTACACAACACTGATGTGCTGTGGCCAGCTTTTATCAACTCAGAAGAGCCAATTATGACATTTCCAGAAAACTTGGATGGTGTTGAACACATCGTATGATTTCATTTATATGTGGCATTTGAGAAACAGATGAACGTAGGGGAAGGGAAGGAAAAAATAAGATAAAAATAGAGAGAGACAAACCAAAAAAGACTCTTAAATACAGAGAACAAAACTGAGGGTTGCTGGAGGGGAGGTGGGGGGGTGGGAAATGGGTTAAATGGATGATGCACATTAAGGAAGGCACTTGTTGGGATGAGCACTGGGTGTCATATGTAACAGATGAATCACTGGGTTCTACTGAAACCAAAACCACACTGTATGTTAACCAACTTGAAATTAAATTTTAAAAAAGAAAAAATATATATAAGCTTACAATTAAGCTATATTAAAAGCAAAGGTAACAAGTAATAAAAACCCATCACCTCCTTATTATTTGCTACATTTTTGCCTTATCTATGTGCTTCAGGTCAAGTCAGCACTGCACCTGCATGGTGGTATGTAGTAGGGCTCAGTATGTAACAGTGCTAAACATGTAACAGTACAGTATATGAGAGTGCGCTGCTGTGCACCTGTTTCCAAACATGTGTTCACTGTCAGCGCATCAGTAGCTTAAAACTGGCAGTGGTGGGAGTATCTATGCCACAGAAATCAGAAAACAGTGCAGATCAGGGCTTTCTTTTTCCTGGGGCCCCTGTCCCATGAGGTCATGTTAGGGTCCCCATCTGACAGATAAAGCTCCATCAGTTGCCTCCAGCTGCATAGTGAATAAGTTTCTGCACCGAATCTCAAACCCAATTTTCTAACCTCCAAATCAGTCCCCTTAGGGTATGACATCGCAGCTTACTCTTACCGAAAATGATGATTAAAAACACACAAAAAAACTTTAAAGTGTCAAAAATCGAAAACAGGTAGCCATAGCCAGTGAAGGGCAGTCAGGTAAATACTTTTTTTTTTGGTCATAAACATGTGCCTCATTTACAAATACAACACATACTTGTGTAAAATTTTGATACTTTTTTTCCATAATTTTGTATACTTAATCTCACCATTTTCTCATTCATCGCTGCATCAAATTTTGCTTGTACTTTATCCAGCTCGGCTTGTTTCTCATCCAGCAGTTCCTGTGCCTTCCCCAGCTCAGCATTGGCGACTGCTAGGCGGCCCTCCTGCTTGGCCAGGTTAGCCTTACAAGGAAGAAGAGGTAATTGTATGGACTTGTATTAGGTCTGCCCAATATTTGTGGGTTTTTTTGTTTGTTTATTTGTCTGTTTCTTTACGATTTTTTTCATTTAATTTATTTTTGAGAGAGAAAGAAAGTGCACATGAGCGGGGGAGGGACAGACAGAGAGGAACACAGGAACTGAAAGCAGGCTCTGTGCTGACAGCAGAGAGCCTGATGCGGGGCTCGAACTCATGATCCGAGATCATGACCTGAGCCAAAGTCGACGCCTAACCAACTGAGCCACCCAGGCGCCTCTGTTTATGGTTTTAATTGGTAAATAATAACATGAATTACACAATTTTTGCCCAAGATGGTATGTTGAGGTCATCTGTTTCTGTGTGTTCAGCTGGAGTGTTGGAGATATTTCACTAAAGTTCTATTTTTTTCTTTTAATTATTCATGTTTGATACAGAAAACATGAAAAATGCAGCAATGTATAGAAAGGAGAATAGAGGGGCGCCTGGGTGGCGCAGTCGGTTGAGCGTCCGACTTCAGCCAGGTCACGATCTCGCGGTCCGTGGGTTCGAGCCCTGCGTCGGGCTCTGGGCTGATGGCTCAGAGCCTGGAGCCTGTTTCCGATTCTGTGTCTCCCTCTCTCTCTGCCCCTCCCCCGTTCATGCTCTGTCTCTCTCTGTCCCAAAAATAAATAAACGTTGAAAAAAAAAAAAAAAAGGAGAATAGAAATTACCCATGATTTTACCCAGAGATAGTCTGTGAGTATTGTGTTAAAAAGGTGATAACTGGCATTTTCTAGTTTTTTTCTTTGTCACTCAATATGGTGTAATCATTTCTCCTTAAACATGTCCTTAAACACTTTTTCATAGACATTAGCAATATGGCTGCATAAAATCACACTATTTTGATGTATCATAATTTATTTAACCTTTGCCCTATTTTTGACATCCCCTCCCACCATTTTAAATTATTATAAATAATGTTATTGGGCATGTGAGCATTTTGGGTTGTTCCTTTCGTAAAGACATTTTGAAATGAAATTACTGTAATGGTAGAGTTTCATCTTTTTCTACATCCTACAGCACCGAGTGAGAATTATATGTTTCTTAGAACTTTAAAAGAATCAATAAAATAATATAGCCCTAAAGCCTTCTGAGGTAGAAGCTTTTTGATAACATTCTCATTTTCTTTCCCAACGTTTAATTTATCTAAATTTAGCCCTTTTTCACAGGAAATATTAATTTAATTACTATTAATATTATTAAATTAAAAGTTTCTCATGTATTTACATACAACTGTTTAAAATTATTTAAATCTATGCATCTGTGAGTATATGTATTTTCTTCTGGATTATATTTTCCAACAACATGTATCTTATATTTTGTTTCTGCAAAGCACCAATTATTTAATTCTGCTACTGTTCTCTATTTTTTAATGTTTATTTATTTTTGAAGGAGAGAGAGAGACAGAGTGTGAGCTGGGGAGGAGCAAAGAGAGAGGGAGACACAGAATCCAAAGCAGGCTCCAGGCTCTGAGCTGTCAGCACAGATCCCAACACGGGGCTCAAACTCATGAGTCATGAGATCATGACCTGAGCTGAAGTCGGACGCTTAACCAACTGAGCCACCCAGGCGCCCCTACTTTTCTCTAACTTTTAATGTTTTTTGTTTTTTGGGTTTTTTTTTTTGGTTCTATTCCACTTTCCTTAAGTTTTGTGTGTATGTATATTTATAAGCAAGTATGTTCTGGAGTGTTTAGTTTCTTTAATTAATTTAGGAGCTAAGAAAGTGCCATTGGGCCACATAACAAAAGCTTTGGTAACTAGCTTTTTGTCATCATTTTCTAAAAAGAAGTGGCTGGATTTTTTTTTTTTTTAATGAAAACTGTGTAATCTTATTGTTTATAATCAGAGAATGAGGCCTTGACAATTTCTGCTTTTGGGAACTGAATCAAGGTCTTCTTTTAGCATTGAGTATGATCAACTTTTGTAAATGTTTCTTGGTCACTAGAAATAACTTCATATTCTTTGTTCATATTCAAGAAAGTTCAATGTAGCTATTCAACCTTAAAAATGATAAAGTGTAAAATCTCTATATAATTACTAGTTTATGGCTGCAAAAGACTGGCTACGTAATTTGCAGGGCCCAGTACAAAATTAAAATGTGGGGCCTCTTGTTAAATAATTATTAAGAACTTCAAGAGGGTGACAGTAGCCATTAAGCCAAGCACAGACCCTTCTAAACACAGAGTCCGGTGTGCACAAATCACACACTCATAAAACCAGCCTTCTGCACAATCGCAAATTGCAATACTACCTGTGTTAATATCCACTTAAAATATGAATGCATTTTGCTTTTTGTAATTTGATAACATCTTATTTATTACAAAAAGCGTAATTATAATTAAGTCTCACTGTAGATCACAATTTTTAGTAAAAATTAACTCTGTTCTTATAAGTGCATTTTTTCTTAAATTCTACATCCCTTGGTATCTTTTTGTTGGAGTAGATTGTTACATTTTCTCATCATTTCCCTTTATTAAAACTTTATTTAAAAAAAATGTTTGTTTATTTTTGAGGAAGAGAAAGTGCAAGCAGGGGAGGAGCAGAGAGAGAAGGGGTTAGAGGATCCAAAGTCGGCTCCGAGCTGACATCAGTGAGCCCGATGCAGGGATTGAACTCACAAACCATGAGATCATGACCTGAGCCACCTAGTTATTTTCAACTTCTTTTCTATTTTTCTCAAAGTTACCTATGCGCACAGTTTTAAAAGACAGCCATCTTCAGGGCCACCTGGGTGGCTCAGTCAGTTAAGCATCCAACTCTTGATTTCAGCTCAGGTCATGATCTCACAGTTTCATGAGTTCGAGCCCTGCATGTGGCTCTGAGCTGGCAGTGCGGAGCCTGCTTGGGATTCTCTCTCTCTCTTTCTCCTTCTCTATCTGCCCCTCCCCTGATCTCGCTGTCTCCATCTCTCTCAAAATAAATAAACTAAAAAAAAAAAAAAAAAAAGCAGCCATTTTTATAAGGCTTACTATGAAAACCCACAACACCCTGCCCACCTGCTCATCATTTTCCACTCCACAGAGCAACCACTTTCCCCTCTTTTAGCTTTATGGTGGGGGTGTGGCGGGAGGTTACTATGTATCTGGGTGGTGTATTTTATGAATCCTTCGCACTCTTGAGAATGTCATTCTGTTCCCTCTGACCTGAAGAACAGGTTGCCCTTGTATACATGGAGTGCGTGTATGTGTGTGTGTGTATTTACCACTCAGTACTTAAACTGCATCCTTAAGAATGTCTTTTTGTTCCCTTATACATGAAGGGCAGCTTGACCAGTTATTGAATTCTTGGACCACAGCAATTTCCTCAATACTCTGCATATATCTCCCCACTACATTCTAATATTTAGGGTTGTGGGAAGTCTGCAACATCCTGATTTCTCTTCTTTTGTGAGCGATCTTTCAAAATTTTGTTTGTTCGTTTGTTTCTTAGAAACAAGGGTTCCCCCCACCCTCCCCCTCTTTTTAAATTTCAAATATTTTTGGGTGTTGACCTTAATTTCTATAAACTTTGTTTGGAAACTAGTAATCAAATTCTATCTCCAAACCTAATCTCTTTAAACTTTAAACTTTAAAACTTTAAAGTTTTCTTTTATGACAGCTTAATTATTACTTGCACTGAATTCATTTCCAGCTTTAAGTTAACAAGCTGGCTTTGATTTCTTGTCTGTGATGCCCAAAAACACGTAACAGATGTAAAGAAATTGAGAAACCACAAGAAGACATGAAGAAAAGAGGAAACATTTAGCAAAATGGCGACATAGATCTTTATGAGTCAAAATGCTGCTTTGCTTTGTCTTCTCATAGCAGTAATACTGATGACTGATTTTTACTGAACACTGATTTTCTAGGAGACAGAGGGAAACTCTTACCTTCAGAGGCAACACCTCTCTGTTGACACCATAAAATGTGGCCATAGCAAGGGTCCAGGACAGCAGGCCAGCCACATTCCCACAGACTTTTTTGGCATTTTCCAAAGAATAATCATCCATGTTAAAATATGGCTGCAGCAACTCAACAGTCTCTTCATTTATAGTATCCTTGGGAAACTGCTGAAGGCTCCACAGGAACCCTGTTGCACTCATTAACTGAAAAATAGTAGCACAACCTGTATGTTCTGGGAGAAAATCAATGCTTTCTTCCTGAGTTAGTATATATTTCAAAATTGAAGTTTCTTCCAAAGAAGTAACAACCGACACCCTCTTAAACATACAAATCAAGATTGACAGCAGTCGACCTAAATCCGTAAACTGCAAATTGTCTTCCCATTACCACGGTAAAAGAGTAAGGAAGAAAAGATATGTGAGCTTCCCGTCCAGTGGGTGCATCTGAATGTCACCAACCACGGAAGCTCCCTTTCAGAGACTCAGTTGGGTTGACATCAAGACCGTGCCAGTGCTAGCCTCGAGTTCTGGACACTTTTTACGAAAAGAAGGCATTTGGCTTTAAAATCTTTCCCCACTTATACTTTAGGGGGTGCAGTTTAAGATAAACTCTTCATTACACAATTATCAATTACTGCCTGCCAGCTTGTCTGGTCTATATTGAATGTCCTGGACTGGGGACACCTGATGAATCTCATTGGTCTTGCAAAGATTTTTACTTACTTTTAATGACTCTCCCCAGGATGGTTTGCAGCAAGGTTTTTCTGGATCCATAGTGACAGGGTCAATTTTCTTTTGAAATAGTAGCAGAACACAGTCCATGATTCTCATAATAAGATGCGGGGGCTTTGCAAGTTTCCTGACTGTGGCAATATCATTTGGTTTGATAGTCTGTATTTGGGATTAGGAAATCAACGTATTTCTTGTTGAACAGTATTAATAATCACACAGGAATCTAATGCTTTTAAATAACAAAAGTAGAAAACTTTAAAATGTATGTTCTCCCCATCCCCTGACCTTATCCCTTTAAGGGTTTATATCCCCAAATTTTTGCATAATGGCTCTTTCATTGTTATCTTGGGATTTCCGTTTGTTTTTATTCTTTTTTCTCCTGTTGCCCTCAAATAATTGCTGTAGAATATCCCTACCATTCATTACCCACCACCCCAGACCTCTGTGAGCAACACGCCTCATTGATGGGTAACATTTAGATAACTTGCATCTTCAAAGCACATACTCTATGTGTGGATATTAAAAAAGAGAAGGAAGGCTCTGAATATCAGAAACCTAACCTTCAGTCTTTGTTTTAAGGGCTGCCCTATCTATCCAAGGGGAAGAAATTCAAAGGAGAAAAGAGCAGTTATTATAACATATGGCTTATAAAAATACTTTTCAAAGTTTCTATCTGTGAGCTGGATTTAAAATATTACCTGATATTCAAGGCAAGAAGGATTGGAACATAACATGACCAATAAAATCGCCTAAGAATCATTTGTTCAGTGGGGCGCCTGGGTGGCGCAGTCGGTTAAGCGTCCGACTTCAGCTCAGGTCACGATCTCGCGGTCTGTGAGTTCGAGCCCCGCGTCAGGCTCTGGGCTGATGGCTCAGAGCCTGGAGCCTGTTTCCGATTCTGTGTCTCCCTCTCTCTCTGCCCCTCCCCCGTTCATGCTCTGTCTCTCTCTGTCCCAAAAATAAATAAACGTTGAAAAAAAAAATTAAAAAAAAAAAAAAAGAATCATTTGTTCAGTGATTTCTCTGTCTTGTAGGTTACTGTAGGATTCTTAAAGGGAGTGGGGGGTCGAGAATGTGTCCTGATCTTTGCCACAATTTTATTAAATGATTATCATAAATCTATTCATTCAACAAATACAGGCATTCTCCCATTTAAAAAGAAAGAAAGAAAGAAAAATAATCTTGTCCTCATAATCTCTGGAGGAAAAGAAAGAAAGTATAATCACCCTAAACTAGGATTATCATCGTGATAGAAGCAGAGAGGTGACAGGAAAAACAAAGGAGAGCCAGAAGAGTTGGACACTTTCTAGAAGGGATGAGCCTCGTCCTGGAGAATGACTCTTATTAGGCAATGTAAGTTAGGAAAAGCATTTCTGGCAGAGAGAGAGAGACATTTAAACAGACCACGATTCTTCCAGAAGCCTACGGATGTTTCTGCATGGCTGGACCATACCGTGTATAGAGAAAGAATGACAGAAGAGTTCAAGGGGTAGACAGGAGCCAGATTATCAGTACCAACAGCAGCACTGATATTTACTCAGTACTTTCTATGTGCCCAGCAAACTGTATTCATTACCTTTAATGTTTAAATTGATCCTTCAAGGATCACTGAGGAATTACAATCGCCATGGAGACACAAAAAAGTAAAGTAAATTTACGCCAGATCATGTATTTAAGAAGTGGTGGTCGCAAGAGACAACTGCATGTTGCCTCACAGATGTGGATGGCTAGCTGGGGACCTTATCCCAACAGCCACTGGAACCCACAAGAAGATTTTGTTTTAATTTTTTTAATGCTTATTTATTTTTGAGAAAGAGAGAGAGCACGAGAAGGGGGGGGTGGGGGTCAGGGGTCAGAGAGGGAGACACAGAATCCAAAGCAGGCTCCAGGCTCTAAGCTGTCAGCACAGAGCCTGACATGGGGCTTGCACTCATGAACTGCGAGATCATGACCTAGCTGAAGTCAGATGTTTAACAGACTGAGCCACCCAGGTGCCCCCACAAGAAGATTTTTAAAGGGCAAGTAATATAATCTGGAGGGGATGCTTTGGAGGAACTGAGGAGGCTCTCTATATAATCTGAATCCCTTATGCTATTGCTTAGGCCGTTAATCACCATTATTTCTCAGATCTCATGGAAGGCTGATTTATGGAACGAAAATAGTAAGTTATAGGGGCTGAAGACTTAAAAAAATTAGAACTTAGAAAATTGAACCAGCAGAAACATTTGTCTTCAGACTCAGAGATTATAAAGCACATTAGAATTCAATTCAGTTTTCAGATTCTAGAAGTCCTGCAGTGAATTTCACAGAATGAAACCTGGTTCTGGCTGGGACTTGTGCTGAGAGCGGGTCACAGCACACACTCACGTTCAAGGCCGCCTCTGCTTCTTCCAGGGCTGGTCTAGCTGCCTCCAGCTTGGTCTCAGCTTTTACTTTTTCACTATCAATTTCATCCACGATTTTTTGGGCTTTGTCTTTCACCTCCTGCACTTCATTTTTGACTTTGGCTGAAGCCTGAGCACTTACTGTGACTTCTGCTAACACCTGTTAAATCGAGGGAACACATGAGGGCAAATAGGTATCTCCTGAGTAAAATTTACAGATTCGAGGAGTGGAAGAACATTTATTTGATACAATATAAAACACAAATAAAAGCAAATTGATTCCCTACGTATATTTTATATATATTCTTTAATTTATGCTTTAAGGTGTATTACAGTAACTCCTTTAAATGGTCCCTTGCAGTCTTCTCCTAAGGCTTACAAATATATAAATAAGGGGCGCTGGGGTGGCTCAGTTGGTTGAGCACGTGGCTCTTGATTTTGGCTCTGGTCATGATCTCAGGGTGGTGGGACACACAGTTACTTTATGGACACAGGTCCATACCCTGTGTCAGCTCTGCACTGGGTATGGAGTCTGCTTAAGATTCTCTCTCCCCCTCTGCCCCTCTCCCCTGCTCTCTCTCTCTCTCTCCCTCTCTCTCTCAATGTATATTTTTATATATGTATATTTTTATATCTATAGACTATATTTTTAAGATATTTTATATCTATAGACTAACATTTTAAGCTTTCAGGAAAATGGTATTTCCACTGTATGTAATTTCTAGAAAATTAACACAATTCAAATATAGATAATGGAATAAGGTCAGAAACCATATTAATGCCCACGTAAAAAACATAAAATAGCTCATGTTTGTTGAGCACCTACAATATGACAGGACTATGCTAAAACCCTGTCCTATGCTATCTCTCTTACTTCAGTAACTGGCTAAGGGTTAAGATTTAAGTATCCACTCTTAAGCAACTCAGTGAGTGGAAGCTGAAAGCAGTCACAGGCTGGTAGGGTCACAGATGAAGGAGCAGCAACCATATATCCCTATCAACTTGAGAGGAGTATCTTTTTTTTTTTTTTTTAACTCCACCAACAATTCCTATTAGCTTTTCCCTCCTTGACACAAACTTTAGATGAGACCTGGGCCATCCTAGAAACTTAGAGCATGAGAGGACCTTAAAGAGAAAACTTAAGTATAAGTTATAGTCAAGCAAAAATTTTATATAAAAATTATATAAACAAATTTCTATGCATTTATAAAAAACTTATAAAAATTTTTATAAAAATTATATAAAGAGAGACAGAGCCAGAGAAGAAAGAATAGTCAGGTGGAGGATATAGTAATTTAGGTGTGCCTTGGTGGAAGTTAAACAAAAATATGTAATGGTCTTTGTGAACATTATCTCACGAGAAATAGCCTACAGGTTGGGGCACCTGGGTGGCTCAGTTGGTTAAGCATCCAACTTCGGCTCAGGCTTTGATCTCATGGTTCATGGGTTCAAGCCCCAGCGTCAGGCTCTGGGCTGACAACTCGGAGCCTGGAGCCTGCTTCGGATTCTGTGTCTCCATCTCTCTCTGCCCCTCCCCTACTTGTGGGCTGTCTCTCAAAAATACATAAACATTAAAAAAATTTTTTTAAAGAAAAGAAATAGTCTATGGGTTTATATATTAACCATTTTTAATAACATTTTTAAATGATGCTTTTTAAAATATGGAATAATATTCTTCATCACTAGTTATAAAGTAAATGCCACTCACTTCATCTGCTTTTACGGAAGCCACTGCCAGCTCCTTCTCCTTTACTGCAAGATCCTGAGAGAGCTTAGCAACAGATTCACTTGCCTCCATAAGCTTATCAAGACCTTTGCAAATACACACACATACACTTTTCCTTAGAATATGGACATCCCAAATATTTGTTCAATATTTACTATTTACAAGGCACTATACCAGGATTATAACACAAGATAATTATTTATGGACAAATGCTTTAAAAAATACTCATATAGGGGTGCCTGGTGGCTCAGTTGGTTAAGCATCTGACTTCAGCTCAGGTCATGATCTCACGGTTCGTGAGTTCAAGCCCCGCGTCGGGCTCTGTGCTGACAGCTCAGAGCCTGGAGCCTACTTCGGGTTCTGTGTCCCCCTCTCTCTCCGTCCCACCCCTGCTTGTGCTCTGTCTCTGTCTTTCAAAAATGAATAAACATTAAAAAAATTTTTTTTTAATATTCATATATTAGGAGCAACAATACTGACCAAATCTCTGAGAGTTTCAGCAAGGGGTGAAGAACACCACCCAGCTAAATTGAAGGGAAAGTCACAATGCCATACTAAGATTACTTTAGTCAGGTAACTAACTTATTTGACAATTTAGTGCTGTCCTTGGCTTTGCAAACATCATTTTTAATGATGTAAATATCATTTTTTTTTTGCCTTTGAAGCACATTGCAGCTGGAATGGCAAATGAGACAGCTAATATAGTCATCATTTTGTGGTTTTCTTTGCTATGAAAATGAAACAAGCGGCTAAACCTTGTGCAGTTGGCTCCAAGGCTCTCAGTACCACAGAGCAAAAGAGCTGGTTAAGTGGATTTCTCACATTGCAACTGAGTTCTAGACGGTGGTGTGTTGGTAAGTGTTTAGTATCTGGGTCTCTTGGGGAGAGAGGGGAACACTCATTTGCATGTTTTCCAATTCCCATGGTGTAAATATCCCCACCATGGCTGATTTTAAGCCACCAAGAGACTGTCAGTAGCACTCCATTTTATGTCTACCGTACTGATAGAATAAAAATAATTAACCTCAAGAACACGAATAGCAGTAAAACAGAGTGAAAATAATTAAGATGTGATAAATTTTGAGCACACTTGCCTTCTTAAAATATAACTTATTTAATTGTGGGTTTACATGTTTTGAATAAAGGCTGCGTTTAATGACTAGATCATAAAGTTCCTAAGAATTTAACTATCTCTCCAGAGCCAGTCCAGGTAGCTCCAGCTGACCGCTGATTGTAGAGTATCCTATGGAGAGCCACAAGAAGATGAACCATGAGAAAAACAGAGGACAGTTTCTTGCACAGTGTTTCTTTCCATCACTATAACTGCATAGACCTTGGAGTTTAGTTATGCTAGGGCACCACATTTTTTGCAGGATAAGCGGGGGAAAAAAAAACCACTTCTTTTTGGCCTGTTTGGACCAAATGTTTTCTGGACATATAACTTGCTCCAATTTATAATTTTCCCGCTTATATTACATGTCCTGGACACAGACATCCATTGCTCAGGGAAACTCTCTCTTTTTGTTTTGATTTGTTTTTCCTTTTCCTTTGTTAGAAATCTGAGAAGCATTGACATGGCAAAGTTTAGGCAAGTCAAGGCAAAGTGTAACGAAACCAAAAACTGAAGTTGTGGTCAGTTTCCAAGAACTGGCTTTCCAAGAACTGGTAGTTTCTCTACCTGCAGGCAGGGGCTCAGTGACTATGAGGACGCCCAGCCCGACAGCGTGAATCCAGTTGAAAGGGCCAGGAGAAAATGGTTTGAGAGAAAAAATTGGCCCCGTCTGTTTGGATTTTCTTCTGCCTGGAGCTTCTTAAAGGTAAATGACCCTAACAGGCATCTATATATATAGATTCCTACGAAAAAGTCCTTAAAAGATTCCATTCTGCTTACCAATATTCATACGTTCAGCTTGTTCATTGATAAATTTCACCTTTTCAGCATAAATGTTTTTATAACCATTTATAAAGGAGAGATAAGACTTGGGAGTCACGTGAGCTCTTCGGCGGTATCTGAAAGTAGAACATGACAATGATCTTCGTCTCTCTCATTCTGATGTATTCCTATAAAGCATCCTACAGATGCGCTTCCCACTGTGGAATCAGTGTAATTTTGAAGGGTGATTCACTAGTAGGAGGGGAGGAATTGTGAATGGCTTCCCTAGAGGTGAGGTGGAAAGGACACTAAATATCTGATGTTTTGACCCTTTAGGGGGTCTTTGACTTGACCCTTATCCCACCCTGGGCTTCTGTTTCTTCATCTGTAAAACTAAGAAAAGAATCACTGCCCCACACCTACCAGCATTTTGTGAATTTTATATATATTATATATATATCTGTTTCTATATATATATATATATATGTATATATATATATATATATATGGCATCTGTAAATACACCTTGTAAACTTTAAGATTCTATACAAATATTAGGGGTAAGTGGTTGAAAGGAATTTGTGCTATGATCTGTTTTCATTCAACTGGTATTTGCTAAACACTTCTTCACTGTTAAAAACTAGCTGGCTGGGCCTACAAATGTGAAAACCAGTGTCTCCCCAGATTGACCAGATCATCCTTGAAATCAAGGCAGCCACCCTTGACTCAAATATTCAACTCACTATGGCTTTGCTATAGTAATTCTATTTAACAGTAGACGTAAATAAAAGGAATAATTTTATAGAGGAGAAGCTTGAGTCAAAGAAGAGCTCCTCACATACTATAAAATCATTTTACCTTTTATATTAATTTTTTCATTTTTGGAGTTCCAAAGATTTTTAACACTAAAAAAAATTTTAAGGACTGGACATATAAGTGACTAGCATTTAAGCATTTTATAAATATCACATTCAGAAAAAACTTCGACAGTCAGCGAGGATATGAAAATTTTGGACAATACACCAAATTTTGCAAAAATAAAGACACAGTCTTTTTTTTGGGAGCTGTACAAAGGTAAACTTTTTCTCCACAGATGACAGTAACCGGCAGTGTTCAAGTTAAATGGAAGGAAAATCTTCCTAACCGTATGAATTAATACCCATGGATTCACCAAGAGGATCTGGGAGATTATATAGAACTTGTTAAGGGGGTGGGGATCCTGGGTCTAGTTTTAAGTAAAGAAAAGGGTCCAAGATAAACATACTTTTGTGAGATAGGGACCCTCTGGAAAATCCATGAAACTGTTAGCTAGACTCTCTGTGTAGGAAAATTCTTCTGGCAGGTTTAGCACCCCCAGAAGCCTGAAGATCACGTTGGCCCACCTTTACTCACATCTGTCAAATGTACACAGTGACTATCATGCTTTGGGAGGGCGAAAAAGTTGTATTTTTGAACTGTTGATGACAGCTTTCACATATGAACACCATTGCTATTTTTAGCAAACAGTCAATTAAAATTATTTGGTGTGAACACATTGATAAGATTAAGAGATGCAAGGGTGCCTGGGTGGCTCAGATGGTTGACCCTCTGACTCTTGATTTTGGCTCAGGTCATGATCTCATGGTTTGTGGGACCGAGCCCCGTGTTGGGTTCTGCAGGCTATGGAGCCTGCTCGGGATTCTCTCTCTCTCCCTTTCTCTCTGCCCCTCCCCCTCCCCCCCCCCCCCCCCCCCAGCTCTCACTCTTGCTCTCTCGCTCTCAAAATAAATAAATAAACTTAAGAAAAAAGGCTAAGAGATGCAAACACAAAACCTAAATATCCCCTAACATAAGGCAATAGTGAAACTTTAAAACAGTGTACTTCTTTAATCAGAATAAATAATGCATGTAAATAATAAACTAATTTTAAATAGTTTATAATGAATCAGTTAAATCATTTTAAAAAAAAAAAAATTAAGCAAATGAAATAGAGTGATTCATTAAGCATCTGTTACTTTGAGGCCTGGAGAGAAAGTGATACTTAAGTACGGACACTAGTTAATTTTTAAGTCTCATTTATTTATCATTATTTCAATGCATAATCACTAGAAAATCAAAGCAAGAACAAAATCTAACTGCATCTGGGACTCTGCACTCAATCAATATAAAGAGCCTTTTAGTGGCTGCTGCACTGAATTTCTCTTTGGAGTGAACTCTGGTTTTGCAGCTAACACGCTCAGGCAAAGTCACTCACCTTTGGAAATAACTTTCACAGCTCTCGGAAACCATGTCATGGAAGAGGCCCATTGTTTCTACAACTTGTCTTTTAGTGTCACTGGAGCAGACAATACCATAGCCTGAAAGGAAATAGGAGGCCACAGCAATCAAAGCCTCCTTTGGCCAGCGACTAAACCAGTCCATGGTGCAACCTGATATCAAGCCAGGAAATTTCAAAGAACGGGCACGGAACTTCTCACCAACCTATTGACAGCAAAGACGGAAAGCATTAGACACACAAAGGGATTCTAATAAATTGTCTAGAGAGAGACTTAGGCATTCTGGGCCAACAGTGTGATATCTAAAAAAAAAATCCTGGGGGCAGGGGCAGGGTGCCTTGGTGGCTCAGTCGGTTAAGCATCCGACTTCAGCTCAGGTCATGATCTCACAGTTTGTGGGTTCAAGCCCCATATCAGGCTCTGTGCTGACAGCTCGGAGCCTGGAACCTGCTTGGATTCTGTGTCTCCCTCTCTCCCTGCCTCTCCCTCACTTACACTCTCTTTCTGTCTCTCTCAAAAATAAACATTTTTTTTTGAAATCTTGGGCTGCATTAATAAATTAAGTGTCCAGATGAAGGGAGGTAATATTTCTACACTCTTCCCTGTCCTAAGACTACATCTGCATTATTGGTTTTGATCCTAAGAGCTACCTTTAAGAGGAAAGTGACAAACTGGAACTCTTGCAGAGAGAGATGACCAGGACAGTGAAAGTCCTGGACACTAGGACAAGTGAGAATAGTGGAAGGGGTGGGAGGTGTTTGGTCTACAAAAGAAACAACTTAGCGAATCTGCAAAGACTTTTTCTCTAAATATCTGAGGAGCTGAAGCAGGGGATGAGGTTCATTTTACAGGCCAGAAACAGAATCACAGGGGAAAAAACAGAAAGACAAAATCCAATTCATTCTAAAGAAGACCTCTCTGGCAATTAGACTATCTAAAATTAAGCAGGTTGGCTTGTGAGTTAGTGAGACCCATAGAGCAGAGCTGACCAACAGGACTTTCTGTGACTCTGGAGATGTTCTACGTATGCGCTTTCCAGTATGGTGGCCACATGCCACATGTAGCTACTGAGCATTTGAAATGGAGCTAGCGGGACTGAGGAACTGAATTTTTATTTTACTTCATTTTAACTAATCAAAATGTAAATGGCCATACATGTCTAATGGCTACTATACCGGACAGTACAGAGAGCTAGAGACAGTCAAACCTTCATCAGGGACATTCTAGATGGTATGTCTGTATTGGAGGAAGAACTGGACAAGATTACATCACCAAATCCCTTAACAATTTGAATAATCTATATCTCTAGGCAATTAATGAAAGCTGTAGGCTATGAAATAATTTCTTATAAAAATGAATTATTTTAAATTATTACACTTTGGTAGGAGATTGCCTCTGGTGGAGATTGGTGGTAATGAAGTGTTACTTTCAATTCAGTGTAACAAATGTTAGTTTCCGGGTGAATCGTTTCATCACCGAAGGTGAATATTAAGTACATTTCAGTAAGTAACTCCTCCCACATAAATACAAATTAAGTAACAACTCACTGGAGAAAAGCAGAGAACAACATGCAAGTTCTTCCTTGATCTTGAAATGAAGTATTCATACAGATTATCAAAGGTAGGAGGGTGGCGAGGCAGCTCCTTTTTCATTACCGATATCAGACCTTGGGTGATTTCATCCATCTCATCTCGCGCAAACAGATTGGAGATCTTTGAGAAACAGACAAGAAAGCGTTCTGTTTTTCACAGGTTCCCCACACCAATTCACTGCCAGAATATGGTCCTTTTTTCCCCCCAATGTGTCATCTTTTTTCATATTTTCTTTCTGCATCTCCACAGTCAAAATCCTCCATTTGCCAGAGATGACCAAGAATACTACTTTTTACTGAGCAGTTTAATCAGGAGAAAATGTTGTTTCCCTTGGCTCAAATAGCTATCACCAAAAATGTATCTGCCATTCCAGTCATCTCTTTAAAATGTCCAGTGACACTCTTTACTCTCTGATTCTCTGACACAATTCTGCGTCTGAAGTAATTCTTTTTTATTTTACTGTCTGCGTATTTTTTTATCAAGGTATAATTGATACACAATATTATATTAGCTTCAGGTTATTCAACATTTATATACTTTGTGTAATAATCACTACAATAAGTCTGGTTACCATCTGTCACCATACAAAGGTACACAATGTTATTGACTATATTCCCGACACTATATATTACATCCCCATGACTTCTTTATTTTATAACTGGAAGTTTGTACTTCTTGATCCCCTTTACCTGTCTTCCTCACCCCCACCCCCACCCCAGCAAGTCCCCCTCCCTCTGTCAACCACCAATCTGTTCTCTGTTATCTATGAGTCTGGGTTTTGTTTTGTTTTTTATAGATCACATATAAGTAAAATCATGCAGCATTTTCTTTCTCTGTCTGACTTATTTCACCTAGCATACTACTCTCAAGATCCACCCATGTGTTCACAAATGGCAAGATTGCATTTTTTGTTGTGTCTGAGTAGAATCCCTTTGTGTGTGTCTGTGTGCGTGTGCGTGCACATGTGTGTATACATACATACCACATCTTCTTTATGCATTCATCCATTAATGGATACTTGGGTTGTTTCCATATTTTGGCTATTGTAAATAATGCTGCAATGAGCATAAGGGCGCATATATCTATTTGAATTAGTGTTTTCATTTTCTTCAGATAGATAGTGGAATTGCTGGGTCACAAAGTAGTTCTATTTTTAATTTTTTGGGATCCTCCCTACTGTTTTCCAAGTGGCTGCACCAGTTTACATTCCCACCAACAGTGTATGAGGGTTCCCTTTTCTTCACATCCTTACCCAAACTTATTATTTCTCATCTTTTGGATAACAGCCATTCTGACAGGTATGAGGTGCTATCTTGCAGTGGTTTTTATTTGCATTTCTCCAACAATGATGTTGACCATTTTTTCATGTGCTTATTAGCCATCTGTACATCCTCTTTGGAAAAATCTATATTCAGATCCTCTGGCTGGAGGATTGTTTGGGTTTTGTTGTTGTTGTTGTTGTTGTTGTTGTTATTGAGTTGTATGGGTTCTTTATGTATTTTGAATATTAACCCATTATCAGATATACAACTTGCAAATATTTTCTCTCAGTCAGTAAGTTGCCTTTTAATTTTGTTGATTGTTTTATTCACTGTGCAGAGCATTTTAGTTTGAAGAAGTCCCGCTTGTTTATTTTTCCATTAGTTTCCCTTGCTTTTGGAGTCAAATCCATAAAATCATTGCTAAGACCAACTTCAGGGAGCTTACCACCTATATTTTCTTTTAGGAGTTTTATGATTTTAGGTCCTAACAATTCAAGTCTTTAATCCATTTTGAGTTAAACTTTTGTACATGATATAAAGTAGTGCTACAGTTTCCTTCAGCCAGTTTTCCCAACACCATTGATTAAAGAGACTGTCCTTTCTGCATCGTATATTCATGGCTCCTTTGTCATAAATTGACCATATATGCATGGCCTTATTGCTGAGGCTCTATTCTGTTCTGCTGATCTATTTTTATGCTAATACTACACTGTTTTGATTACTATGGCTCTGTAGTATAGTTTAAAATCAGAGATCATGATTCATTCACCTTTGTTCTTTTTTTTTTTTTCAAGATTGTTTGGCTATTCAGGGTCTTTTGTGGTTCCATATAAATTTTAGAAATCTTTCTTCTAGATCTGTGAAAAATTACGTTGGAGTTTTGATAGCTATTATACTGAATTTGTAGATGGCTTTGGATAATATGGACATTTTAACAATATTAATCCTTCCATTCCATGAGAAGAAAATATCTTTCTATATATTTGTATCTTCTTCGTTTCTTTTATCAATGTCTTACAGTTTTCAGTGTATAGGTCTTTCACCTCTCTGATCAAATTTACTCCTAGGTATTTTATCCTTTTTGATGCAGTTGTAAATGGCATGTTTTCTTAATTTTTCTTTCTGCTAGCTCTTTATTAGTATGTAGAAATGCAACCAATGTTTGTATATTATTCTTGTATCCTGAAACTTTACTGAATCTGTGTATTAGTTCTACAGTTTTTTGGTGGAGTCTTTAGGATTTTCTATATATGATATAATGTCATGTGCAAATACTGACAGTTTTACTTCTTCCTTTCCAATTTGGATGACTTTTATTTCTTTTTCTTGCCTGACAAAAAACTTCCTGTTAAGTATGATATTAGCTATGGATATGTAACCTGAGCCGAAGTTGGACACTTAACCGACTGGGCCACCCAGGAACCCCTGGTCTTTATTATTTTGAGGTACATTCTCGCTGTAGCCACCTTCTTGAGGTTTTAATCATAAATGGATGTTGAATTTTGTCAAATGCTTTTTTAAGCATCTATTGTGATGATCATACAATTTTTGTGTTTCATTTTGTCAATGTGATGTATTATGTTGATTGATGTGGATTTTGAACCATTCTTGCATCTCTTGAGTAAATCCCACTTTATTATGGTATATGATCATTTTACCATATTGTTGAATTCAGTCTGCAAACATTTTACTGAGGATTTTTGCATCCGTGCTCATCATGGATATTGGTCTGTAATTTTCTTTTCTTGTGGTATTTTGTCTGGCTATGGTATCAGGGTAAGTCTGTCCTTCTCAGATGAGTTTGGAAGTGTTCCCGCCTCTTCAATTTTTTTAGAAGGGTTGGAGAATAGCTATTAAATGTTCTTTCAATGTTTGGTAGAATTCACCAATGAAGCCTCTGGTCCTAGACTTTTGTTGGGAGGTTTTTGATTACTGATTTAACATCCTTACTAGTAATCAGTCTATTTGGATTTCCTATTTCTTCATGATTTTGTCTTGTAAGTTTCTAGAAATGTACCTATTTCTTCTAGGTTGTCCAATGTGTTTGGTATCAATTGTAACTACCTCTTTTATTCCTGATTTTATTTATTAGAGTTCTCTCTCTCTTTTTTTTCCTTGTTTAGTCTAGCGAAGGGCTTGTCCATCTTGCTTATCTTTTCGAAGAACCAGCTCTTAGCTTCACTGATCTTTTCTATTTTCTTTTTAGTTTCTATTTATTTCCACTCCGACTTTATTATTTCCTTGCTTCTACTAACTTTGAGCTCCCCCTCCACCATTTCTAGTTCCTTTAGGTGTAAAGTTAAATTGTCTATTTAAGATTTCTCTTCTTTCTTGAGGTAGGTTTGTATTATTATGAACTTTCCTTTAAAAAACATTTTTACTGCAGTGTATAAATTTTGGTGTGTTGTATATCTGTTTTCCTTTGTCTCTAGTCTTTTTTTAAATTTCTCCTTTGATTTCTTCTATGATCCAGTAATTATTCAGTAACATGTTGTTTAATCTCTATTTACTGTCTTTCCAGTTTTCTTCTTATAACTGATTTCTACTATCATACAATTATGGTCTGAAAACATACTTCATATGATTACAGTCTTCTAGAATTTATTAAGACTTGTTTTCTGACCTAACCTATTATCTATCCTGGAGAATGTTCCACGTGCACTTAAGAAGAGTGTGTTCTGCTGTTTGGGGATGGAATGTTCTATATCTATTAAATCCACATGGTCTAGTGTATTGTTTAGGCTGATGTTTCCTTACTGGTGTTCAATCTGAATGATCTATACATTGATGTTAAGTGGGGTGTTAAAGTCCCCTATTTTTATTGTACTGCTGTCAATTTCTCCTTTTAGGCATGTTAATATTTGTTTAATATATTTTGGTGCTCCTATGTTGTTCACATACATATGACACATACAGAGATGTCATATCCTCTTACTGGGTTGACTCTTATCATTATGTAGTGCCTTCTTTGTCTTTTGTTATGATCTGTTTTAAAGTCTATTCTGTCCTGGGGCACCTGGGTGGCTCAGTCGGTTAAGCATTTGACTTCAGCTCAGGTCATGATCTCACAGTTCATGAGTTCGAGCCCCACATCGGGCTCTGTGATGACCACTCACAGAGTGAGGCAGCTTCGGATTCTGTGTCTCCCTCTTCCTCTGCCCCTCCCCCACTCACATTCTCCCTCTCTCTTTCTCTCTCTCTCTCTCTCTCTCTCTCTCTCAAAAATAAACATTAAAAAAATTTTTTTAAAGAAGGGTTTAAGGTCTTTTCTGTCTGATCTGAACTATACCAGCTTTCTTTTCACTTCCATTTGAATAGAATATCTTTTTCCATCCCTTCACTGTCAGTCTGTGTCCTTAATTTCTGAATTGGGTTTCTTGTAGGTAGCATATAGATGGGTCTTTAAAAAAAAAAAAAACCCATTCAGCCACTCCATGTCTTTAGTTAGATAATTTAGTCCACTTACATTTAAAGTCATTTTTGATAGATATGTACTTATTGCCATTTTGTTAATTATTTTCTGGCTGCTTTTGTGGTTCCCCTCTGTTCCTTTCTTCTTCTCTTACTCTCATCCCTTGTGGTTTGATTACTTTCTTCAGTGTTAGGTTCAGATTCCTTGCTCAGTTTCTTTTGAATGTTTACTGTAGGTTTTTACTTTGTTGTTACTGTGACGTTCATTGTATCATTTCATTATATAATAGTCTCTGTTAACTTGATAGAAACTTAAACTTGAACACATTCCAAAATTCTAGTTTTACTACCTCCCCCCATATTTAATGTTTTTGATGTCACCTTTTGTATCTTTTTATATCCCTTAACTGATTATTATAGTTTTAGCTAATTTTATTACCTTTACCTTTACTACCTTCATAGTAGTTTCGTAAGTGACTAACCCAACTCCTCTACTATGTATTTACCTTTTCCAGTAAGATTTTTATTTTTGTATGCTTCCTGGCCATTCCTTAGTGCCATTTCTTTTCAGCTTAAAGAAGTCCCTCTCACATTTCTTATAAAGCTTGTTTAGTAGAGATGAGTTTGTTTAGCTTTTACTAACCTGAAAATCTGTTTATCTCTTTTTCAATTCTGAATAGTAACCTTGCTGAATAGAGTATTCATGGTGGGAAATTTTTTTCTCTCCTTTAAGCACCTTAAATACACTGTGCCACTCACTTCTGGCCCGTAACGTTTCTGCTGGGAAGTCAGCTGGTAACTTTATGTATGTATGTATGTAACAATTTGTTTTTTCTCTTGTTACTTGTAAGATTCTCTATATCTTTAACCTTTTATATTATGTCCTGATGTGAATATTGGGTTCATCTTATTTGGAACTCTTGGCTTCCTGGCCCTGGATGTCTGTTTCCTTCTCCAGGTTAGGGAAGTTTTCAGCCATTCTTTCTTCAAATAAATTTTCTCCCCCTTTTTCTTTCTCTTCTCCATTGGGCCCCCTATAATTCACATATTATTCCATTTGATGCCCCAGATGTCCCTTAAGTTATCTTCATTATTATTTTTTCTTTTTGATGCTCTGTCTGGGTGATTTGCGTTGCTTTGTCTTCCAGCTCACTGATCTGTTCTTCTTTTCTTCCAGTTTGCTGTTGAACCCCTTTAGTGTATTTTTTCAGTTCAGTTATTGTTTTGTGCCAGTTTTGCACTTTCTACCTACCCTGCTTGCACAGGTGAGCAGGCTTGAACAAGGTACCCTCCTGTCACCTTGCTAAGACAGGTAGGGGTGAGTGAGTGATCACAGTACTATCCTGCCGCCTTGTTGAAGTTGGAGAGCATGGGTGGCGACTTCTGTTTGGTACTTTCTTATGTCGTCTATATCTTAAAGTTCTCACTGTGTTCATCCATTCTTCTCATGAGGCCAGTGAACATCTTTATGACCATTACTTTCAACACTTTATCAGGTAGGTTACTCATCCTCATATCATTAAGGTAATTTTCTGAGATACTTTCATTTATAACATACTTCTCTGCTTCTTCATTTTTCTTGGCTCTCTGTGTTTGTTTCTATGAGGCAAAAGAGATATTCCTCCCAGTCTTGAAGCAGTGGCCTTATGTAGGTGATGGACCTTCTCATTCAACTTTGCCCTAGCTCTTGGTTGTCTCACAAAAGTTTCTTATTACCTAAACCACTGCTTTACTGTTGATATGTCCTTCTTGAGGGTATACCAAGACCAGTCAGTGTTCCAAGGGGGAGGAATCTCATTTAGCACCTGGTTTCAGGCTGATTAGAAGCTAGGCCCTCAGGCAGCAACTTTTAAAGGATGCAAATACAGGGGCGCCTGGGTGGCTCAGTCGGTTAAGCGTCCGGCTTCGGCTCAGGTCGTGATCTCACGGTTTGTGAGTTCGAGCCCCGCGTCGGGCTCTGTGCTGACAGCTCAGAGCCTGGAGCCTGCTTGGGATTCTGTGTCTCCCTCTCTCTCTGCCCCTCCCCCGCTCATGCTCTGTCTCTCTGGCTCTCAAAAATAAATAAACATTAAAAAAAATTTTTTTTAAATAAAGGATGCAAATACAGGCAGTCCTGTAGGGCCACAATCATAATCCCTGCTGGCCTCCAAACCAGAAGGTCTCTCTAGATTGAAAAAATTGGGGCTCCAGACAAACATATAAGCTCCTTTCTGGGAGGTCTCATTGAGCTCTAGCAAGGCCAAGGGGTTGTGCAAGGATGGTGTCTTTTGCTTACTTACATTCCCTGCCAGTGTCTCCTCAGCCTCTAGCTGTGTGGGAAGGCTAAAGCCTGTCCAGCTGATGGAAGCTCCAGGCTAATAGGTCTTTTTCACAGGAAGACCAGGGTTGTGTTTCAGTCTGCTGTCTGTACAGTGTCGTGGTTGTGGCGGCCTGCCAGGAACTGTCTTTCCAATGTTACGTTCCCGGAGAGCTCAGAAAAGTCAGTCCCCTTGGCCACCGGCATCAGGAAATCAAGGAGCATCCCCATGTGGATCGCCTGTGCTTGTTGGCTTTAACTAGGCAGCTGGAGAGTGTAGAAGAGGCACACACTTGCTGGCTTCAGAAAGACAGTAGGAAAATGTTTTGACTACATGCTCCCATGGGCTTCAGGACTGCAGTTAGTGAGTGCCTTGTCTGAGTGTGTGCACCAGCTTTAGACTGGGTGGGAGAATATTTCAACCATTTGCACTTGCCAGCCCCATTCAGGGAGTGATAGAGTGACCACAACTGCCCATGTTTGTGGACCTTACCTAGGGAACAGGTGAATGCTGCATTCATTGCTCATCTACTCCAGCCAGAGAGCAGAGGAGTGGCACAACCACCCATGCTCTCCAACTTCAAAAAGGCAGCAGGATAGTATCGTGACCACCCACTCACCCCTACCTGTCTTAGCAAGGTGGCAGGAGGGTGCCTTGTCCAAGCCTGCTCACCTGTGCAAGCAGGGTAGGTAGAAAGTGCAAAACTGGCATCTGCCAGCAACTTCATCACTGGGGAGACTTTTCAACTGTCCCCTGCCTCTCCAGTGGATACTTTAAGATTAGCTAATGAACCTCCTTCACATATAATCCAGGCATTGTTTAAACTGCTGGTGTTTTTTGTTTGTTTGTTTGTTTGTTTGTTTGCTGGGTCTCAGGACGAGACTATCTGGGAGCCCCTTAAAAGGAGAACCTCAGTTTCCTATAGCACTTTGAGTCCCTTGGATGTCAGCCCTCTTGGTTTTCTTGCCTCCTCCTCCTTCTTCTTCTTCTTCCTCTTCCTCTTCTTCTTCTTCTAACCCCATTGGTTTTCTAAGCCATAGGTTTTGGGGGCTTGTCTCTCTGGTGTATAGCCCAGGGGTTGGGGTGCCTGATGTGAGGCACCAGCCCTTTACTGGTCCAGGAGAAGCTCCATATTTGTGAGATCCCTCCCTATTGCATGTTGTCATGCTGAGGGTGATATTTTTGGCAAGACTATGTCTCTGCCCCTCCTACCTGTCTTGATGTGGTCTTTTTATCCTT
Source organism: Herpailurus yagouaroundi (assembly GCF_014898765.1). Classification (NCBI taxonomy): domain Eukaryota; kingdom Metazoa; phylum Chordata; class Mammalia; order Carnivora; family Felidae; genus Herpailurus; species Herpailurus yagouaroundi. Next base: position 5,681,652 of record NW_024412394.1, on the reverse strand, counting down.
TGTTGTGCTTATCTGGTTTTCAGATCTTTTTCAGAGGGAAATAACCCATATGTAGCTGTAGATTTGGTGCCTCCATGGGAGGAAGTGAACTCAGGATCTTCCTATGCCACCATCTTGCAGAAGTCCTCTCTCCAAGGTACTTAAGTAGCTTATGCAGCAGCAAGCATCGATGGACACCATGGCACAGAGAAGAGTTGACACCGTGGGCCTGATTTTGAGAAGAGTGTGCTTGCAGGGCTAGCACTTGGCCAGCATCTGGGACCTTGGGTTTAGAACGTCTCCTCCATTACTAATTGATAAGGTTGTTCTGTGCCTGGACTATTTACACAAACGTTGTGATAGATGGTGAACATGTGCTCTCCTTCTGGGAGTCTGCAATCCTGGCAGTTGTGTCTAGGCAGGGAGTGATGGCCAGACCAGCCCCCAATAAAACTGCTGACCTCTGAATCTCAAACAGGCTTCCCAGAACGGACACACAGTGCACGTGTTACCCATCTCACTGCTGGAGGTGAAGCACACTCTGTAGGGCCCGTTTGGTGAGAAATTAGGAAAGCTGCACATGGATTTCTCTAGACTCCACATGAGGTGTCTTTTTCTTTATTGATCTGGCCACGAATCCTTGCTGTGTTGCTGTAATGAATCTTAGACAAGAGTACAACTATATGCTGAGTCCCATGAGCCCTTCTAAGGAAGCACCAACCATGTGAGTGATCATGGAAGTGCTGATAAAGGTGGTGTCAGAAAAGGTGACACAAACATCTACTGAGAGCTGGCAGAATATTTTCATCTCTTTTATACTCCTGACTATTAGATACTTTGGTCCTTCTAAAATAAATTATCGGACCAAACTGAAGACTGATGAAATAGATACACAATCACATTTAAAATGGAACAAAGCACACACACACACAAAATCTGGACGTGGGCAGCATTAATTCCACAGGAAGTTTTTAAAAAATTTACCAAATCTTGTACATTAATCATTTCTAAAATGAAAAATGTATGTTAAATGGCCTCACCTCTGAAGGGTTGCTACTTTTTCTATTCAAATATAATTTACATCTTTTAAACAAGAGCTTTCCTTTCTACTTTTGAGACCTACCTCCCCTGAAGATAGCAGGTTGTTAAGATATTCTAGAAATGCCTCATCTTTTATTTCATTGTCAGTAAAGATGAAGGTGATACCTTTTCCTTCAGCACCAGCAACTTTGTACAGACCTTTTAAGTCCTCTGTCAGATTATTCACATTATAAGACCTAAAAAGGGTGGTAGAATAATTAAAATTAAAAATATAGGTACAGTCATAATTTATTTCAAAACACAGTGTAACCCATGGTAATTAGAGCATAATCTGTACCTGTTCCAAGAGATATTAAGTAATAATGTCTGCTAAAAAAAACCCCACAGAGATTAGAGTGAAATAGCTATATGTTACCATTCAAAACAAATATGTCTTATTTAACTTGAGAAGTGAGAAATGGGAATTCACCAGAAGTGACTCATGAAGAGCAATTGGAAATTCAGAAATGGATTTTTATTCTCTGCAAGGTGACGGTCTTCCACATCAGATTTTGGCCAAGTGAATATACGTATAATATCTGAAACTAAGCTGAAACTTGGAGGAGTTGGATTGGGAAGAAAGTCAAGATAAATTATAAATAAAATTAGTGATAAATTATATATAGTGATAACTTGCACATCACATTAAGAGGCTAGAGGCACAGACAGCCTATAGAAGAAGATGCGTTACGCGATGCGGTATAAATAATAGAAATGGTATAATTATGTAGTTACAGATTATGACAAGGAGAGCCTGGTCTTTGCTTTTCTGTTTACTCTGTTTCCTATGACATGTATATGCTACTGGAGGTGACATGATGTGCAGAAATAAAGCAGACATTTTCTGAAGTGTTGTGTATAAATCCTCATGAGTAAATTGATAACACAGACATTTTCACTCAAAGGAAGTGTACAGTGCAAGTAATAAGGAGTTCATGTAAGCCAGAAAGACCACGGGCAGTGGAACCAGAAGGACCAAGGTTCAAATCCCCATTCTGCATCTTTAGAAATGTTCCTTCACATTTTTCAGCTTCTGTTTCCTCCTCTGCAAAATGAAGATAATACCTGTTTGTAAAGGCTGCTGTGAGCATTAGAGATGATTCAGCTAAGTGCACTTGAGTGAAAAAATAACCAGCAGAACCAGCTACCCCCCGTTCTGGGTGGCACTACAGGAAAACGTCTTGTAGACTTTGACAAAAGGAACCCCATCGAAAAGAGAACGTACATCCCTTTCAAAATAATTCCCAGGGGGGACATTCATTAAAAGGAGTCATTAGGGCAGAGCAATATTGCTTCCTGGTGTCGCCAGACAGAGGTGGTGGTCCAGAGCACGAGCCCTGGATTGGTTGACTGACCTATGAAAGGCACACATTACTGGGCCAGCCATTTGCTGTCTCTGAGAACCGGCTCGCCCTGGGAGGGGCAGTCAGCAAGACTCCAGTGCCAGACCGTCAAGAAGACAGAAAACAGGAAAACTGCAGTTAGCGCTCTGGGAAACTGGGAGGACTGCATGTCCCATCCGGGAAGGCACCTGCTACTCAGACCCAGCCACCTGGGAACATCGGCACAGTGGTGCCAGAGCTTCCAACTGTTTCAACAGCCAGAAATCCATCTTCTGTGTGAAATCTCCCCAATTTCTTGAGGTTGACAAGTGATTTAATACAAGTTAATCTCTAGATATTTGATGTTTTGTTCTTTTAAGTGCTCTTGTAGTTTGTACCTTGGTAAATGTTTTACCTCTTTGGCAGCAGGGGGGTATGCGTGTGTAAACTGTGAACCTAAAATGTATAAGGAAGTACAAAAGGCCAAATATTCAAGACAACCTTGAAGAAGAATAGCAGGGTTGTTCAAGACGTATTAAAACTACACTAATTAAAACAGTAAAATTATTTACCCAAGGGATATAGGAGTGCTGATGCATAGGGGCACTTGTACCCCAATGTTTATAGCAGCACTCTCAACAATAGCCAAATTATGGAAAGAGCCTAAATGTCCATCAACTGATGAGTGGATAAAGAAATTGTGGTTTATATACACAATGGAGTACTACGTGGCAATGAGAAAGAATGAAATATGGCCCTTTGTAGCAACGTGGATGGAACTGGAGACTTTTATGCTAAGTGAAATAAGTCAGGCAGAGAAAGACAGATACCATATGTTTTCACTCATAAGTGGATCTTGAGAAACTTAACAGAAGACCAGCGGGGAGGGGAAGGGGGAAAAAAAGTTACAGAGAGGGAAGGAGGCAAACCATAAGAGACTCTTAAATACTGAGAACAAACTGAGGGTTGATGGGGGGTGGGAGGGAGGGGAGGGTGGGTGATGGGCATTGAGGAGGGCACCTGTTGGGATGAGCACTGGGTGTTGTATGGAAACCAATTTGACAATAAATTATATTCTAAATAAATAAATAAATAAATATTTGGTAGAATTAAAAAAAACAGTAATAGTGCAAAGATAGATAAATCAGTGGAACAGACTATAGTCACAGACACAATCAGTTGATTAATGGGAAAGAAATGACACTGTAATGTGTCAGGAAAAACATGACCTTTTCAATAATGGACTTGAAATGATTGCATATCTATATTGAAAAATATAATCTTGGGTGCCTGGGTGGCTCAGTCAGTTAAGCGTCCCACTTTGGCTCAGGTCATGATCTCACCATTCGTGGGTTTGAGCCCCGTGTCAGGATCTGTGCCTGGAACCTGGTTTGGATTCTGTGTCTCCCTCTCTCTGTGTCTCTTCCTCTCTATGTGTCCCTCCCCGAATTGTGCTCTCGCTCTCAAAAATAAACATCAAAAAAAATTTTTTTACATAAAAATATAATCTTAATTCCTACCTCAGACTTTAAAAGAAAATAAACTCTAGGGGCACCTGGATGACTCAGTCGGTTAAGTGTCCTCCTCTTGGTTTTGGCTCAGGTCATGATCTCACATGGGATGGAGCCCTGAATTAGGCTCTGCACTGACAGTGTTGAGCCTGCTTGGTATTCTGTGTCTTCCTCTCTCTCTCTGCCCCCACCTCCCTCTATCTCTCTCCCTCTCTCAAAAAAAGAAGTAAACAATAAAACATAAAAAAAAAAGAGAGAGAGAAGAAATTCTAGATGTGTTATGGTTCTAAATGTTAAAGGAGTATATTTTATTCATAGATGTGAAGGAAATCACAGAATATCTTCACAGGTAAACCAATACATTTTTAACAGAATACAAAGATCACTAAAATAAAGGGACACAATTGACACCTGAAGTTTCACTAAAATTAAGATCCACTGGGAGTGAAAAGGCAAGCCAAAGACTCAGAGAAGATATTTATAATGCACACTCTGACAATGGAACTGTATCCAAAACCTGTAAAGAACTCCTAAAAAATCAGTAAAAGAAAGAATCACACCCTAATTGAAAAAAAAAAAAAAAGCAAAGGACATACACAGACATTTCACAAAAGAGGCTGTCCAGATGGCCCATAAGAGGTGAAAATGTGCTCAACCGGTATTAACCATGGGACACGCGTGACATATGGTGACACCATGGTGACATACCACCACACATCCACAGGAATCACTAAAATGAAAAAAGGCTCACAGTCCAAAGGTGGGCCGGGATGCGGAGCAACTGAAACTCTCATGAACCATTGGTAGAAGCACAAACTGGCAGAACCACTGTGGAAAAACTATTCCTCAGACCTACTACAGCAGAATGTACAGCAGAATGTACTCCATCCATAATCAGCAAGTCTATCTCTGGGGGCATACTCAGGCATGTACAACAATATTCATTACACCTCGACTTGCCAAAAAATCCCGGGTAAACAAATTGTGGTAGTATGTAAGCAAGTGGGAGATTATACAGCAATAAGAATGAACAAACTATTGGTACATGTAGCGTCATGGATGAATCTCACAAACATAATACCAGCAACAAGAAAAGAGTAGATCCCGTAGCATTTGATTGATATAAAGTTCAAGAGTAGGTTAAACTAGGGGTGTCTGGGTGGCTCAGTCGGTTAAGCGACCAACTTCAGCTCACGTCATGATGTTACAGTTTGTGGGTTCGAGCCCTGCGTCGGGCTCTGTGCTGACAGCTCAGAGCTTGGAGCCTGCTTCGGATTCTGTGTCTCCCTCTCTCTTTGACCCTCCCCCTCTCACCCTCTGTCTCTCTCTCAAAAATAGATAAACATTAAAAAAAGAGGAAAAAAAAAGAATAGGTAAAACTAATCAGTGGGGTTAGAAGTCAGAATATGGTTAACTTTGGGAGGGTAATGACTGGGACAGGATGTGGGGGGTACTTATGGGGTGCTAATGTTTTATTTCTTCATCTCTAGGCTAACGACACAGGTGAATTTACTTTGTGACACCCGTGGTTTGTGTACATCTCCTTAAATACATTACACTCAAATGAAAAGTTAACTTCAAAAAATGCACCAAATTGTTGTGTCTTTTTAAGTGAACATTTTACTTCAGAGAAATCAATGATAGAAAAACATATTGCTGTGTTTTATTTCATCTTACCTGGTTAATGTAATCTGGAATATTTGATATCCAGCTATAAAAGAGGCCAGTCTAGAAAGACTTTGTTTTCCTGAACCGCCAACACCCACCAGCAATGCATTTCCACATGATGTTCGAATTATTCGTGAGATCTGTTTTGAAATAAAATAGTATTTCTTTAAAAATAGAATTTAGCTGTTTACATTTGCTTGCACTCTACATGAGTCCAAATTTTGGCCATATGCTTGTAGACGACATTAGACTTTTTCCTTTAATGAGATATGTCAGAGTTTTTTAAATTAATGTCTCATATTGATTTATTCAACTCAAATTCTTTCCTTGTACATCATGAAAGAGAGAACAAATTGGCTTTCCTATCTCCTATTTCAAAGCTATTTTCTGTGTGTGTGTAATTTTATTACTTTCAGACTCAATGCATGATGGAGTTGCTCTTCCCAATCCACAGAAAGAAGTTTACAATTGTCTGCTTGTTATTCAGTCTAACACACTGACCTATATAGACACCTCGCTCCACAATGAATATCACCTCTATTGGATCTCTGCCAATGAAAAAAAAATTTAAGTACCAAAATTCTACTTACAAGGGGGAGGGGGGCAGAAAGGCATTTGTAGAAAAGACTGAGAGATGGCCTTTAGTCTTGTGTTGCTTTTCTATGGCTGATTTACTCAATAAGAATAAGGCTGGAATTGTTCAAATCTTATGTAGGCCAATTGAAGACATTGCTAAAAAGCTGTCTTTTACATTAATATTACTGATTAAGATGAAAGTCTAGATGGATCACTAAATTCATTATCACCACTAAAGCCCTTTTTTTTTTTAATGCAAGTTTTACAGATGGCAGACAGTAACAACACTTTGGTAAGTATTAATTTTATCATTATATTTTTTAACATGTTAATCACGTAGGCGGTTGTGCACCATAATAGGGTCCCAGGTCCCCAAGACCTTGCCAGAGAGTACTCAATAACTACTTGTTGAGTGAATGAATGTGAAACAGCCCTAGGACATCTGGAAATTCACCAACTTTGCAAAAGACAAACGTATAATAAATACAGAGTAAGCTGCCTCGTCTTTATCAAAACTCCCTCCTCTGTTCTGACTTCCTGGGGAAACCCCTTTTCAATTTATAAATTTTACAAACAAACAGCTCCTTTCTATAGCCTTTCAGACTTGAATCAAAGCATGTTCCTTTGGGTGTTGCCTCTAATTGGTTTCTGTTTTTACACCACTCCTGTGTACCTGCCTCACCCCTTCCCCATCAGTTTGCCAATAATCTGTAAGCCAATCATAAAACTGATTTTTAAAAGCAGCAACTGTTCCTCCATGGGGAACAGGATTCTCATTATATCAAAATAAAATTTGGGGAAGGACGATTTATTCACAGAGTTTTGCAACTTACTTTCTTTCTAGAAAGAAAACTCAAGGTGTCAAAAGCCCTGAACACAAAACCTGTCAATTTGCCCAACATTTGCTGCCGTGTAGGTGGACTCGGCTAAGGGGTTTGTGATTAAGCCTTTGTTTTCTGAGACAGTGCTTGGATTCAACCCAACGACGCTCTTCTATATACTACCTGATAGTACACATTTCTTCTCTCAAAACATCTATCGTGAAATTTACTAAGCTTTTACATGATCTATTTATGTCAGCAAATACTCAATAGTTAGAACCTTAATAAGATGAGTCATTGCATCTTTAAAAAACACTAGATCAAGAGATGTTCCTCTAATGATTTCATTGAACTGTCTCTGGTAGAACTGGAGTTTTTCAGACAGGAAGTCAAAGGATGGTACCTGGGGGTAGGGAGAGAGAGAAAAATAATACTTAAGAGCCAAAATCCATGAAAGCAGAACTTGTAAAGGCACTCGAAAGTAATTCTAATTTTTTAAAAAAAATCTAATGGATTTCCAAAAATTTGTCATGGATTCTGTTGACTTTTGGTTCATTCTATTTTCCGAAGCCCAAAACCTCGCTGCATTAACTGGTTTCCAATATGGAATCATTCCTTGACCGTTCCCTTCAAAAACCCCAGCACCAACTCCTATCCCTGGGGATTATGATTGGAATATAACAAATATTTCTCTGTTTATATTTGCTTTTTAATATTGTTTATGGATTTTTAAAAATACACAGAAGTTTTACATTGTTAATGTGGTCAAATGGTTTTGAATATTCATGTACTTGTTTCGTAAATTTTTCTCCCCCATTTAACTCTTTGAATTAACTCTTCAGAATTACTTTGTTTATGACCCTGCTTAAAAAATCTTTTTGGAGTCCCGTTTCAAATTTCATGAAACCTATACATTAATTCAGGGAGAATGATGTTCTAATTTAATCAAGTTTTATCATGTTTAGTCCTAGATGTTTTACATATTTGTTGCTGTTGAATGAAGTACTTTGATGTTATGTTTTCTATCTTGTGATTGTTGGCAAGAATTGGCTAACTTTTTCTATAAAGGGCAGAATTAGGCTTTGTGGCCTATATAGTTTGTCACAACGATTTGTCCCCACCCTCGTGGTGTAAAAGTGGTCCTCGGCAATAATAAGTAAGCAAATCGGCATGGCTGTGTTCCAATACAACTTCAGGGATGAACACTGAATTCGAATTCCAAATAATTTTCACGTGTCACACAATATCATTCTTCTTTTGATTCTCTTCCCACCCATTTAAACATGTAAAAACCCTTCTGAGCTCACAAATCTAACAAAAAATAGGCAGTGGACTGAATTTAGCCCATCAACTGTAACTTGGCAGCCTCTGGCATAGAGGATAGTTGTTGAGTTTGATATTTATGTTAGACTTGGTCATCTTACTCAATTGTTAGTGGTTAAAACAGATTTCAAGTTCTTTTACATTATATTAAGAGATAATCCTATCATCCGCAAACAATATTTTTGTTTTTTCCTGATAGGTAATTTGTTTCATTGTCTAGAACTTTCATAATATTAAATAATCATGATAATAGTAGGCATCCTTGTCTTATACCTGACTTTAATGGATTGCTGCTAAATTTCACTGAAAGAAATATTTTACTTGGTGTATGATGACATGAATCACAACATATAACTAATGAAGAAGTTGCAACAACTCCATGGTGGGACTCTGGGGTAGGGAGAAATATCTAGTTGGGTGAGTGGTCAAAAAACTCTTTTAAAAGGCAAAAATAAATACCAATTCATAAACTTTGGGTACTTCAAACACAGTGTCTTCAGGTTCGTCACCAGTTGGTTCAGGCATCTCCCGGAGAAAGTCTACAAAGTATGGTTCAGGAAGGATATAAGATGCCACATCTGGGCTAATATTTTCCTCAATGGCGTGAACAAGATGGATATTAAACCACTGCTCATCTTCAGAAGTTATAAATCTGAAATTAAAATGCAGGAGGAAAAATGCAAAATATAAAGGCATATTTCCTAATTGAACATGTCCAATCTCCCTCCACCTCCTCTAAGGCCTTATCCTGCACCTCCATCACAGACAGGAAGGACATAACTCCATTCAAGAGAGTTATAACATTGACTATTACTTACAGAAAATACTGGCAAAGAATCTCTCCTTGATCAATCTCAGGCTCCTCTGAACCCTCTTTCCAATTAGAACTTGACTTTTGGGTTTCCATGCCCTTCTCTGCATCACCCAATTTTACCAACAATTCTGTCAAGTGGCTTTAGTTCCAGAATCCTCCATTCCCCATGCTTTGTAAGACCAGCATTACCATCCATGTTTTATAGAGGAGGAAGCTGAGGTTCAGAACAATGACCCGGCCTATGTCCCAGATTTCACCAAGTAAAACCTACATGGAGTTCAAACGTTTTAGAAAATATACACTACTAAAATTTGCCTCTGAATGTTATCAAGTCTCTGATGATGTGGTGATTTGAAAAGATACCCTGTGGAAATAATACTGGAGCAAACTGGCAGAGCATTTTTCAAGGGGACCAGCAGGTGGGAAATGACATCAATGCTTCACAAGCCCCAGAGCAAATGAAGACAATACTCTATTATTTGAGTAGGTAATGCAGGAATTAGGCTCACAGTGTCAACTTCTTATATAGTACATTTAAATTCAAGTGCTGTAATATACACCTGTCTGCAATTACTCTGTTGCACTCGTGTTTGAAAAGTGATAGGAGAACAGATATCGAATCGCACTCCTCGGATTTTATGGTTAACATTCCTTGCCAAATTCTGGAAAGATCTCGAAGATTGAAAATGTAGTGAAATTTAGAAGGAGTTGGTAGCATCTTCACCTAGAGGTGGACAAAAACATAATGCTCTCAGTTTTGTTTTCAGATAAAACCAAAAGCAGAACTGCTTTTAGAACTATTTCATTTCACAAATTTTATTTTAAATCAAATAGGCTGAATAAATAAACCAAGAGTAAGTTCGTATTTTTGTCACAGCACTGATGAGAAAAACACATCATAAATAAACCTGCATAGGATTTCAAAGACCATAAGCCCTTGAAAGGATCGATTCAAGAACAACACTCTAGATGACAATTCCAATGCCTGTTCTATCACCACGAGTTGGCTTTGAACAAGTCACTTTCCCCTGAATTCTTACCAACTATTTGAGTTGTGGGAATAATCATTACTAATCATTGTTAACCATATTAATGTGTATATGGAAGTATGCCATAAAAAAAAAAAAAACTGAATGCGAGTTGGTTGCCATTGCAGTTAAGAACAAGGAATGTTCACTTCTAAAGTCAATAAGGACTATTTCCACAGGTTCCATTAAGGTCTTTAGTATATTTGGATTCTCCCAATATATTTGAATATCATAATCTAGATTTCACTGTGGAGATCTAAACTCAATCAACATGACTTCAAATATCTATATATCTATAATAAGTTGACAGGCAAGTCCGACATGCAGCTATAATGACGAGGTAGCTTTTCTGGGCTGTGTTTGTGTCTTTGTTTGAACACTAATTCACTTATTATTTCTACCAAGTTCAGAATCCAAACAGGCAAAGCTGTAACAGTGATACATTCTTGTACGGAGAGATACCTGTTAAAGGATAAACTTGAGGTGTACTAGGTGTGGGAAGCACTGCTAGCCATGGGTAAAGATTGTAATTGACACCATTAGCATCATTTTTGAACGTGAAAACAACAATACTGGTGATACGAAGTAAACTCTCTGCATGATTAGTTCAGGATAGCATATGCTTTCTCCAGGACCTATTCATGGTATACGCCTTTTCCACATTGAAAAAGTACCCCAGTGAGCTCATAGCATTATTTTTACAGGCTAATTCACAGTGTACGTTAAGACAGCAGGTAGCCAGGGAAGACAGAATGAAGACAAGTGTTATTTTATCAATTATCCTTCAATTTCCCTCTTTGCTCAGTTCCATTTGCAGCTAAAATGTTCATTCTATTCACCAACATGTAAAATTATATTATAAATATGCAGAAATAAAGGCTGTGTGAATATTGCTTATAAAAGACTGCCACTTTGCTGTAAAAGACTACCACTGTGATGACAGCTATTGGCAACTCAAGCAATCATTAAAGAGAATCAAATAAATTCCTTTTTTCCCCTCTCCTTCTCACACATTAACCTTCTTCATTCCTTTCAATTTTTGTCAACTTCTTTCTTTTCTCACCTGGGCTTCTGCTTTAAAGCTGTGTAGAGTAATGTAAAGGTGAAGTGGTATACAAGAACTAAAAATGCTTTGTGAAGATGGGAGGTTTGAGGAAAAGATACAAAAAAGGGGGTGCTGCTTCTATGGGAATGGGGAGGGGAGGAAGATTCATTCATTATTCAATGGCTATTTACCTCCGGCTGCCTGTAAGAAGACACCAGAGTGACTTAGAAAATACTATAGTAAGTAGCAGCTTAATCCGCTGCCATCAGGGAGCTTCCATTCTAGTGGGGGGAGCCTAGCAATAAATAAGAAACAAATATATTGGTAAACAAATAAGCTGACACATAATAATGACATAAGTCATGGTCAGAAAAAATAAAGTAGGGTCAGGAGACAGATGATGCCTGTGATAGCCCCTCTGAAGGTAAGAATGGTGAGAATGAGTAGTATATGATGGCCCAAAGGACCAAAAAATGTGGGGTGTTCAAGGAACAGTGCAGTGGAGGGCAGTGCAGCTGGAGAGAGAGAGGGGCAAGCAGGGGCGGCTCTGGTGGAGTTTCACAGGCCAGAGCAAGGCATCGGGTTTCACTGTAAGTGTACCTGGGAGTCTACTGGTGGTTTTAAGAGGGAGTAAGGATCTCTGATTTACTTCTTTGAAAAGCGTTTTAGAACTGTGTAAAGAACAGACTCTAGGAGGGCAAGGAGAAAGCAAGTCACTGTGTGGTCCAGAGGGCAGGTGCCGGAAGCATCTATCAGGGTAGTGGCTTCGAGAGAGAGCTCAGCTTTGGGATATATTTTGAAAGCACAGTTGCTGAGACTTGCTGATGGATTGGAGGTAGGGGGTTGAGGGAGACAAATCAAACACGGCACCAGTGTTTTAACCTGAGGAGCAGGATAATTGGTGTTGCTATTAACTAAGAGGCAAAGGTCTGAGGGAAGGTCATATTGAAGGACACTTGAGGGTTCTGTTTGGACACATTAACTTCAAGATGGTTATTGGACATCTAAACAGTGATGTCTACTAAGCAGTTAGAAATAAGTATACAGCCAAGCAGAGAGGCCTGGAATGGAAGCTGATTTTGACATTATCAGCACAGAGATGGTGTTTAAGGCCCTGAAGCTGGAGAGACCATCTGGGTAAAGCATGGAGATAGGGAAGAGGTCCTAGCATCGAGATCAGGTGCACTCCAGCATCTAGAGGAAGGGAAGAAGAGGGGGGACTTTTAAAAAGATAGCCTGTCAGATAGGAAGAAAACCAAGAACATGAGGTCTTCAGAAACCAAGTGAAGAAAGTGTCAAGAGGGATAATTTATGTCAAATGCTGCCAAGTAAGAGGAAGAAATCAACCTTTAGATTTGGCAAGATTGAGGTCTTTGGTGACCTTGCCGAGAGCAGTGGAACAAAAGCCTGTGCAAAATAGGTTAAGGAGGTAAAGAAAGATGAAGAAATAGAAGCAGTAAACATTTACACAACAAAAAAAGCTTTGATGGAAAGACACCCAGTAGGCCAAAGCTTTTCAGAAAATATATATACATATATAAGCACATGACATTGAACAACAGCCCCACTGGAAAAACAGATGGATCTTACCACAGAAAATTATTTCAGATGCTCAACCCTTGCCATTCCTTTTGGAGTTACTTTAAGAGAGGCAGAACAGCATGTGCAAAGACCGTATGTTGGCAAAGGGCAGCCCCCATGCAAGGAACCGGTCACCATAGGGGGCTGCGTGGACAGAGAATTTCATAAGAAACACCCAATTCCTCTCCTGATAATTCTTTTTTTTTTTTTTTAATGTTTATTTCTTTTGGAGAGAGAGAGAGGCAGAGAGAGAAGGAAACAGAAGATCCAAAGCAGGCTCCGTGATGACAGCAGCAAGCCCAATGTGGGGCTCGAACTCATAAACTACAAGGTCCTGACCTGAGATCTCTGACCTGACCTAAGTCAGACGCTCAACCAACTGAGCGACCCAGGCGCCCCTGCTAATTTTGTATCTCGAAATTCCCTCATCCACCCAGGAATCTGAGCGGCTGGCACCCTCCAGAAGTCTCCAGGACATAAGCTTCCTCCCAGATGTGTGTAATTGGCCTAATGAATGTTTCTGGCATATACCTCCACCTTGTTTTTACCTCAGACCTACACTTAATTGTTTTCTCATGAGTCTGCTTTAAGCCATCTTGGCGACAGCTATATGTTTCCTGAGCTTTGCTTAGGGCACTGGCCCTGTGTCTTAAAATCCAGTCTATTTTGTTAAGTACACTTCCATCCATTTACTAATTCCCACTCCATCTCAAGACTCACACAAGTTAGATTTTAAGTCTCAGATAGCTAAGAACATCTGGAAATCCAGGTATTCAGTCAGTCAGGAAATAGGTGAGTGTCTGAGATAAATATCAGAGTAACAAGCAGAAAAGCAGTGTCCTCGTTTTAGCAAAATTCTACTTTATCTTGGATGTCGTGTGTGGTTTATAGTAATGTCTCATACATACGGAAAGCATCATCCAGTCAGAATATTTGCTCCCTGGAAGGAAAAGGTGTCATAAATCTATTTGAGCAGCTAATTTGTCTTTTCAAAAAAAAAGAGACAGAGAGAGAGAGAGAGAGAGAGAAAACCCACTACTCCGTGATGTGATGATAAGTTCATGGGCCACAAGGTGAGAACAGGCCAAATAATAGTAGATTTTTTGTTATTAAGGACAATGACCCTTCTGTACCTTAGTCCACTGCCACAGCACTCTGCCTGCTGAAACTAAATTTCCAATCATCTCACATATTTCAGGTTTGAACTTTCTGCAAGGATCAAAGTACCCACAGCCAATAAGTCCTGGAAAATAAAACAAGATTGAAAGTACAAGCTTACCAAAAGATAAAAGGTACATGTTTATCCCAGGGAATAAATCGTTACAAGACCAACTAAGCTGGGTGACGTTAAGCATTTCTCTTTCCATGTTTAGTTTTCAGTATTAATCATATCAGAGATATCATTCATCATTAATCAAAACAGTTTAACAAATAAGCAAACACTCACATACGGATGACTAGACTGAGAAACACAACCTTGCCGGATGCAGTAGAAGCCCCTGTTTGTCCGTCGCTGTCCACAACCCCTTCCTTCCTCCAGAGGCAGCCACTACTCTGACCTAACAAGATACCGCGACTTGCTTTTCTTTATAGGGTGGCCCACTTATGGGTTTGACCTTTAACATTTTCTCTAACTTCAACTTTTGAAATTTAATTTGATGGAATCGTATCATATATTCCTTGGTGACTTGCTTCTTTTGCTCAACCCATTTCTGGGCTTCGGCCATGTTGAAGCACGTAGCTGTGTTTGTTCATATTCACTGCTGCATAATGGCATTAGGCTGTGTGCCTAGACCACTATGTATGGATCCGCTTTTACTGTCAATAAATATTTGATTGTTTCAAGGTTTCTGCTATCATGAACATTGTTCTATAAACATTCTTGTAGAACATGTGTGTCATTGATTTGTGGCACAAATCAAGTAACGATGGGTTAAGGGTTTAAATATGGAAGGCAAAACTGTAATGTTGGGAAGAAAACACAGACAATATCTACATGACTGCTGGATAGGAAAGGACTTCTTAAATGAAACTCAGAAAGTGAAAATCATAAAGGAAACAAATGATAAACTGTCATATGCCTGGAAATGGAACTGCTGTGGGTGTCCACACATTCTGCTTTACCAGTAATGAGGTCCAGTTATTATCCACAGGGCCTGTCACAATTTATACACCCACCAGTAGGGGGTGAGTGTCTCAGTCCTGCACATTCTCCCCAATGCCTGATTTTGTCAGAATTTTTCATTTTTGCAAATCAAGTGGGTATAAAATGTTATTTCCTGGGGCGCCTGGGTGGCGCAGTTGGTTAAGCGTCCGACTTCAACCAGGTCACGATCTCGCGGTCCGTGAGTTCGAGCCCCGCGTCGGGCTCTGGGCTGATGGCTCAGAGCCTGGAGCCTGTTTCCGATTCTGTGTCTCCCTCTCTCTCTGCCCCTCGCCCGTTCATGCTCTGTCTCTCTCTGTCCCAAAAATAAATAAATGTTGAAAAAAAAATTTAAAAAAAATGAATAAAATGTTATTTCCTTGGTGATCTATCTATCTATCTATCTAGAGCATGCATGCATGAGCATGGGACAGGCAGAGAGGGGGGGAGGAAGAGAATCCTGAGCAAGCATCACCCTGTCAACATGGAGCGCAATACACTGCTTGGTCCCACAAATCATGACATCATGACTTGAGCCAAAGTCGAGTCTGATGCTTAACCAACTGAGCCACCAAGGTGCCCCTCCTTGGTGTTTTAAATTTGCATCTTTGCATCTTTGCCCACTTTGGGGCTTGTCTTTTCACTCTTCAATATTGCTTTTTAAATGAACAAAACTTCTTAATTTTAATCTAGTCAAACTTGTCATCTCCTTTTATGGCTTCTGCTTTTTGAGTCTCATTTTACAAGCTCTTTCCAGGGGCACCTGGGTGACTCAATGGGTTAAGTGTCTGACTCTTGATTTTAGCTCAGGTCATGAGACCAAGCCCCACTTCAGGCTCTGTGCTGATATCATGGAACCTGCTTGGGATTCTCTCTCTCTTCCACTCTCTCTGACCCTCCCTTGCTTGTGTTTTCTCTCTCTCTCTTTCCCAAAATAAATAAATAAGCAATAAATAAATAAATAAGCAAATAAATAAATAAATGAGTTTCTTTTCCTACTCAGCTGTCATGCAGATATTTTCTTCCAAATATTTTATATCTTTGCTTTCTATATTTAGGTCTTTAATCCATCTGTATTGATTTTATGCTTGGTGTGAGGTAAGGGTTCAATTTCAATTATTTTCACATAACAATTACTAAAAAAGTCCCAGTACCATTTACTAAAAGTCTTCCCTTTCCCTTCTAATCTACAGCACCTGCAATGCCAATTAATGTCCATATATACATGGGTCTGTTTCTCTTGTATGTCTTCATATATATAATTTTTAATGAAATAGTTTATATGAGCATAAATTTGTTAGCAAAATTCCCATTTCATTAACATATCAAAGTGCTACATTTGACTTGATATATTATATTGTTAACCTATAATACATGTGCTGTCATTCATTAGCCCAAATTTCTCTGATTGTGTCAACAAAACAAAAACACAAATGTTTGCTTACACCAAAGTCAAACTTCAACAAGGCTATTTCTAAATATTCCTGAGTTTTAGAATAGACTATAAACATGAGTCTTCTTAATATTTAGTCCCTCTTTTCTGGTATTTAATTCTCAATTTCAGATTCTTAACCCCTACTTCAGACAGAGCCTTTTTATCTCTTAAATAAGGTTTTGCATGGCTTATGTCCATTATGTAAGAGGATAAAAAAATGTAACACCAAGAACAGTCATACCAAAAATTTTGTCTATTGAAGCATTTGAAGGCAATGTGCAATTAAACACAGTAAACTGTCTTTTTAAACGTTGTGGAATATCATTTCGACCACCTCCAGGGTGGATCATTGCTGCTATGAGCTGCACATCAACAATAGTAGTGAAGTCTCCAGGCTTATCTAAGCTATACATTCCTTCCATTTCCATCATTTGTCGCACGATCTCATTAGTTACCTGAAATGTACACAGTGATAACTTTAGTAAGTATATCTATCATATTCCTGCATGGCTCTTACAAAATAGTACACATGAAATAGTCAACTCTTATCAGTGAAAGTGCTTGCAAATGTTGATAATAACCTGCAAGGCAATTTGATGTAAATGCTACCACTCATGGGGGTGTCTGGGTGGCTCAGTCTGTTAAGTGTCTGACTCTTAGTTTTGGTTCAGGTCATGATCTCACGGCTTCACAGGTTCAAGCCCCACATGGGGCTCTGTGCTGACAGTGTGGAACCTGCTTGGGATTCTCTCTCTCCCCTTCTCTCTCTGGCCCTCCCCTACTCGTGCTATCTCTGTCTCTCTCAAAATAAATAAATAAACTTTAAAAAATACTTAAATGCTACCACTCACGAATGAAACCATAAGCTAAACGTCTGCAACAAGTTCAGTGTACTCTTCACCACCTTGATAAAATGGATCTCCAAAGAAATTTAAATAGGCAAGTTACAAAATATTTGGTACAATTACAACAGTAGTCAGAGTTACAAATATCAACATTTAACATTTCAAAATACTTTAAATCAGAATGTGGGATAGTTATTCCTGAGCCTTCAGGAATGTTTGGGGTTTAGATTTTATGTCCTCATCTTCCTTTACTGAAGACTCTAACACAGCTAACACTTCTTCCCTATTGAAAATTTTCCTCTCTCGGCTTCAGAGGCTCAATTATTTCCAGGTTTACCTTGTGACCCTGGATCACTTCCTAAGTCATTCTTTCTCTACCTATCCCTCTCATGTAAGTGTTCTACAGAGTTCTATCATTCTCACTATTTCAGCCGATGTCATGTCACCCCTATAACCTAAAGAATCTCAACTCTGTAACTAGCTTCAGATTCCCTTCTAAGCTCCATGCCTGTATATCCAAATTCCTACTAGGCACCCCTGAGTGGAAGACACACAAGCACCTCAAATACAACATTCTTTCATTCAACACATATTAATGACCACTGTGTGTCTGACTCTGTTGTAGCACAGACAAAAATTCCTGTCTTCATGGAGCATACATTCTGGTGGTAGGAGAAAAAATATATACACATGTATGCTAGTATGTATATATGTATGTAAATAAAATGGTATGAGTTTTGGGAGGAAAATAAAACAGAGAAAGGAAATAGACAGTGTTCGAGGGTGCAAATGAATATGGAGAACACGGGAGGATTCACCTCACATGACATGCAACCAAAGAATATATAACCTCATTGCTTAAAGGAGGTGAGAAAGCAAACCATTTAGGTATCTAGAGGAAGAATATTCCAAGAGGAGGAAACAGTAAACATAGAGGCTCTGAGCGAACATTATATCCAGTGTATACAAGGACCAATAAATGTGTTTGGGGCAGAGTCATGGGGAGGTAAAATCAGTCAATGCAGGGTCTTTGGGTCATGGTAAGGATTTTGGCATTTATATTCTACAAGTCTCATGGGAGGATTTTGACCAGAAGACTGTGTCATGATCTGATCCATGTTTTAATTGGGTGCTGATGTGAGCATAGACTGAGAAGGGCAAAGGCAATGGGGAGACAATGAGGAGGCATTTGTAATGATTAAGAAGAGAGAGAGAGAGAGAGAGAGAGAGAGAGAGAGAGAGAGAGAGATGGTGGCTTGCACCAGGTGTTGGCAATAGAGGTAATGAGTAGTGGTAAAATCCTGGATATAGTTTGAAGATACAGCCCACATGATTTCCTAACAGACTGAATGTGGAGTTTCCACTTCTTGATATTAAGAGGAGTATTTCAGGGGGCGCCTGGGTGGCGCAGTCGGTTAGGCGTCCGACTTCAGCCAGGTCACGATCTTGCAGTCCGGGAGTTCGAGCCCCGCGTCGGGCTCTGGGCTGATGGCTCAGAGCCTGGAGCCTGTTTCCAATTCTGTGTCTCCCTCTCTCTCTGCCCCTCCCCCGTTCATGCTCTGTCTCTCTCTGTCCCAAAAATAAATAAAACGTTGAAAAAAAAAAATTAAAAAAAAAAAAAAAAAGAAGAGTATTTCAGGAGCAGATCTAGGGAGTAACAGGAATTTGGTTTTGGACATGGTAAGTTTTAGATCCAAGTAGACATCCCTAATTGGTTAAGTGAGTCTGAAATTCAGGAGCTCTTCAGCCTATAGAT
Organism: Herpailurus yagouaroundi; assembly: GCF_014898765.1. Lineage (NCBI taxonomy): Eukaryota > Metazoa > Chordata > Mammalia > Carnivora > Felidae > Herpailurus > Herpailurus yagouaroundi. The sequence continues at coordinate 5,662,725 of NW_024412394.1, read as the reverse complement.
GATATCTTAATATGCCTCCACTCTCCTCACCTTACTGCTGAGAAGTCTCTCTTGGATCCCTACTGAATGGGAGAGGAAAAAGAAAGAAAAAAGAAAAATAAGAGACTTCCCTAGGAGGCTGTGGCCTCAGGATGACACTTGTACAGATTTGCACCCTGGGTATGCATAGCCTAAGTGGAACAGAAACTTTCCAATCTTAACCTTGCTTTGAGATAATCCTGACTGAATAAGCTCTTAAGGATCTGGCAGAAGAAAACTCAAAACCTGTCTTGATGAGAGCATATCCAGCTTAGGCTGTGAAACACAGTCATGATTAATTTTTCAAGGGTAATGATCTAGCAAGCAGTCAAAGATACTTACAGAAAATAAGACTTGTTCAACACACACAGGAACTATTAAAACAACAAAGAGCAGAAATAGGATCACATAGACTTCAGATGCTGAAATTAACAGACACAGACCTTAAAACAACTATGCTCAATATGTTTTAAAATTCATTTGAGGGGGCGCCTGGGTGGCGCAGTCGGTTAAGCGTCCGACTTCAGCCAGGTCACGATCTCGCGGTCCGTGAGTTCGAGCCCCGCGTCGGGCTCTGGGCTGATGGCTCAGAGCCTGGAGCCTGTTTCCGATTCTGTGTCTCCGTCTCTCTCTGCCCCTCCCCCGTTCATGCTCTGTCTCTGTCTGTCCCAAAAATAAATAAACATTGAAAAAAAAATTAAAAAAAAAATTCATTTGAAAATTTGAAAATATATGCAAGGAATAGGAAACTATAAAAATGATGACATATTTGAAAGAGGAAATAAACAGTAGCTGAAATAAAAACTCACTGGATGAATTTGACAGGAGATTAGACAAAACAGAGAAGAAAATTAGTGAGGAGGAAGACAAAGAGGAGAAATTATCTAGATCACAAGCATTGGAGAGAGAAAAGGCTGGGATGTAAAAAAAAAAAAAAAAAGGAGAAATATACAAGGTATAGAAGAAAGTCTGATATACAATAGGACTCTGAGAAGAAGGGAAATAAGGAGGGGCAGAAATAATATTTGAAGAGATAAGGACTGGGTATTTTCTAGAAGTGATGAAAGACACCAAACCACAGATTCATGAGTTCTAGCAAATTCCAAGCAAATAAGTACAAATAAATCTACACCAAGGAACATCATTTTTATTTTTATTTTTATTTTTTTTCTTTTTTCTTTTTTTTTTTTTTTTTAATTTTTTTTTTCAACGTTTATTTATTTTTGGGACAGAGAGAGAGACAGAGCATGAACGGGGGAGGGGCAGAGAGAGAGGGAGACACAGAATCGGAAACAGGCTCCAGGCTCTGAGCCATCAGCCCAGAGCCCGACGCGGGGCTCGAACTCACGGACCGCGAGATCGTGACCTGGCTGAAGTCGGATGCCCAACCGACTGCGCCACCCAGGCGCCCCAAGGAACATCATTTTTAAAAGAAAGAAAATTATAGGAAAGTAAAGCAAAGAGAAAGTCTTAAAAGCAGCAAGTGAAAAAAAAGGCAGATTAAGTTCAGACGTGCCATGATTAAGTGGTAGCTGAATTCTCAACAGCAACAAGGAAAACAGAAAACAGGAAGAATATATTCAACATGATGGAAAAAAAAACCAGAACTGCGAGTTTACAGTTTCACACCCAGAAACACTGTCTTTCAAATAAAAAAGATGAAATGACATGTGCAGACAAAGAATTAGTCATGAAAAGACCTTCTCTAAAGTAGGTTCTAAAAGCAGAAGGAACATACCACATGCAAGGTCTAAGAAGGAAGAATGAAGAAAGAGCAAAGAAAGTGGCAAACAAGACAGCAATGCAAATGATGAGTGAATATATAAAAAAGTAAAAATAATGTCTGTGGGAGTTAAAAAAAGGGGGGGGGGCACCTGGGTAGCTCAGTGGGTTAAGTGTCCAACTTCAGCTCAGGTCATGATCTCACGGTTCATGAGTTTGAGCCCCACGTCGGGCTCTGTGCTGGCAGCTCAGAGCCTGGAGCCTGCTTCAGATTCTGTGTCTCCCTCTCTCTCTGCCCCTCCCCTACTCATGCTCTGTCTCTCTCTGTCTCTCTCAAAAATGAATAAACGTAAAATAAATTAGAGAGAGAGAGACTTAAAATACAAATCAACAATAAAATGATAAGTCAGGAGAGAGATAAAGGAAATTAAGGTGTTCAAAGGTCATTGGATATACAAGATAGGAATAAAGGGTTTATCTTTATCTTTCATTACCCGTGTATGCAGGATATACTGTCTAGGTAAGCATTAGAACACAGAAATTGAGTGCAGTGTATAGGTAGTAAACAAACAAAAGGAAGAAGTCAATCTCAGGAAATAGGAAGAAAGCTACGACACGTGTGTGCTCAGCAAACGGTAAGGAAATGGAGGTGTTAGAGGTCCGAGAAAATGAAGAAAGTATGAAACAGTCATCTCACAGAGAAGGAGCCTGAATGGGAGCTGAGGTCCGTGATGATGATTTAAGTTTATTTATCTATTTTTGAGAGAGAGAAAGAGAGAGCAGGGGAGGGGCAAGGAGAGAGGAAGAGAGAGAGAGAATCCCAAGCAGGCTGTGCACTGTTAGCACAGAGCCCGACACCTGGCTCAATCCCACAAACCAGGAGATCATGACCTGAGCTGAAATCAAGAGTTTTAGTCAGTCAGTTTAACTGACTGAGCCACCCGGGCAGCCCCATGGTCATGATTTTAAAATGAAGCCAGAATTGTGTGGTTTTCTCCAGCCAAGCTTAGCCTCATAGGTGCAGGTGGGTGGAGAGCAGGCCGAGTTTCAACAAGGCTTTAATGGGGTTATGGCTTTCACAGGTGAGTAGAGGGTGTATGCGACAGTGATGGGTCCTGGAATTCCAGCTAGGAAAGAAAGGAAGTGAGGAAATGAGAGGAAATGAGGGATAGTTTAATGATGGCAGGAACTATGGATCGTGGTAGCTCTCTCTCGAATCTGGGAAGTGGAGGGAATAAGCTAGAAAGGGTGGATATGGTAATCAGAGAATAAAATGCTTGAAACTGAGATAATGAAGGGGTCGCAGTTCTCGATAATAACAAGGTGTAGGTATGACTGCATGGATGACTAATTCACCCAGGGTGGAAGACACGATCATCACAGGAGGAACTAAGAGGTCAAGATCACGTATGTCAGTATTGGCATCACCAAGAATTACAACGAGCAGGCTGCATAATTTGCAAGGCCCAGGGCAAAATGAAAATGCAAGGCTCCTTGTTCAAAAGTAATTATTAAGAAATTCACACTGGTGGCTACAGAGCATTAAACCAATGCAGGTCCGTTTGAAGTATGATGGGGCGCCTGGGTGGCGCAGTCGGTTAAGCATCCGACTTCAGCCAGGTCACGATCTCGCGGTCCGTGAGTTCGAGCCCCGCGTCGGGCTCTGGGCTGATGGCTCAGAGCCTGGAGCCTGTTTCCGATTCTGTGTCTCCCTCTCTCTCTGCCCCTCCCCTGTTCATGCTCTGTCTCTCTCTGTCCCAAAAATAAATAAACGTTGAAAAAAAAAATATTGAAGTATGAGTCACTGTGTCAGCCCAGTTTCCACACACATGATGCTGGCCCCAGCAAGAGGGAGAGTAACAGTGATCCAGGAATGGAAATCTTCAGGGTGTTGTCTGAGGGTCTGAGGTGACAGCAACAAGGGAAGCATGAGGTGGGATTGATCCCTCCACAGGGCAGGGGACAACAAGAGGCAAGGAGGACATCCCCCCCACCTCTAGGCCCAGGGGCTCAACTTGACTGAGGAAAGCAGCCTCCCAGGTTTCCATTAGAGCAAGCAGGCAAAAGAAAAACTCAGAGAAGTTGCATTTACAAGGAATTCTGTGGATGAACTATGGCTTCCAGGGGCACATAGAAAGGTTTCAGGGGGGCACCTGGGTGGCTCAGTCGGTTAAGCGTCTGGCTCCAGCTCAGGTCATGATCTCATGGTTTGTGGGATTGAGCCCCGCATCGGGCTGTCTGCTGTCGGTGGAGAGCCGGCTTTGGATGTTCTGTCCCCCTTTCTCTCTGCCCCTCCCCCACTCACTTGCACACTCTCTCTCTGTCTCTCTCAAAAATAAACATTTAAAAAAATTTTTTTTAAGTGAAAGGTTTCAGAGTGGGAAAAGTAGGAAGTAAGGTCAGAGAAGTGCTGTGCAAAGCTGTTTGAGGAATAGTCTCAGGTGAGCACAGGACCTGGGAGTCTGGACCTCCTAGAGGTATCTGAGGTGAATCCACATAAAAGGCCAGATGGAATGGGTGCTGGCAGGCTCCAGGTAGATGTAATTGACGAAGCAGTGGGCAGTGGTGGGAGGGAGGTGTTGGCAATCCCACAAGGAACATGCAGAACCCTGACAGCATCAGTGAGGTTCTCTGATGGGGAATGTCTCTGGGGTTGACAGATGATCACAAGGGGGACACACGCATGGCAGAGTTAAAAGGAAAAAAAAAAGGAATTTTCTACATCAGGTATTCCTTGGAGGGAGTATGTAGAATAAGAGGTAACAGAACAAAGCTAAAACCCTGGGGAAAGGAAGAGAGGAGCCAGAAAGGTCACTGAAATCACGAAGCCAGACAGACAGGCAGGCGTATTGCTGAAAAGCCCACAGGGACCTCAAGAAGGGAGAATGCCAGCTATACCAGAGAAGTCAAACAAAACAGAACTGCTACTAGGGAGGCTTAATAAGATGAAGGCTATTGACATTTTTTACATATAACTAAAAGTACTGATTAACTATCATCTATAGCAGATATTTTAGTCATACCTGATCTCCCCATTCATTAATCACCGGCATATTAATATCATCAATAAATACAGTCATTTTTCTGCCTCCTGGTGGCCCGTATGTGCTTCCCATTCGCTTATCCACATAGCTTTCAATGGTTCTCTGGAAAGACGAAATGGTTTAAGTGTTAGATTTCAACCCAGATTCCTAAAAATGCTGAGCATGTCTCTCAGAGTGAATTGAGTTACTTAATATACATAAATACCATTATTAAAATAGACATTGTAGGGGCACCTGGATGGCTTAGTTGGTTGAGCATCGTCGGACTGCTGGTCTCGGCTCAGGTCATTATCTCATGGTTTGTGAGATGGAGCCCCGCGTCGCTGACAGAGTGGAGCCTGCTTGGGATTCTCTGTCCACCTCTTTCTCCGCCCCTCCCCCACTCACCCGCACATGCATTCTCTCTCTCTCTCTCAAATAAATAAATGAGCTCAAAAATTGTTTTTTTAAATAAACAGTGTAAAATTGCAAAAAATAAGTTATTGGAATGTTAATCATTAATTTTATGCACAAAGTTCAGCTTCAGCCTCTATATTAGGTCAAAATATGCTATTTGGCTTTGGTTTCCATCTTAGCCTAGGGAAAACCAATAGCTGAATGACAGGTGCAGCCCCATTTCCTATACACACACACACACACACACACACACACACACACACACACACCAGCTTTTATATGCATACACATTTTACTGTAAACACCACTCAAAACATTTAAGATGTTGATTACCTCAGCAAGTGATGGGTTTTACCTGGAACATGACTGGTTCTGTGGCAGATGAAAAGTTTAGACTTTTGGATAACTGTACTTCAGGATCGTATCTTTTCAAATAGGCTTTAATCATTACAGTTTTCGCAGTCCCCTGCTCTCCCGTGAGCAAAACAGCCTGCAGTAATAGGATAGTCATGGTGAAAGGGGTTGTGTTTGGTTTTAAATGCCTTATGGCTCTAGCAGCCATTTTTCATTCTAAAAATTCATATGACTAATTTTTAATTACTTTCTAGAATTAGACCCACATCAAAATAAATCCTAGTTCAATTAAAAATTTAAATGTGAAATGTGTACTACAACTGTGCTGGAAGAAAGAATGGGCAAATATTCACGTGACCACGAGAGAATGAGGGACTTTGTGAGCATATGACAGCTTTCCTTAGCAAGCCAGAAGTCAGAAGTTCAGGGGATACTGAATTGGAGTGTATCCTGGGGTTCATTCGCCAAATGTGTTTCCCTTAAATGGCACCACTTCCGGCCCCTTGTGCTGGAATTTAATTTTTCTATCTGTACCGTGTGAAAAGGGATGTGTTTCATACAGGTTTGTGATCAGCTAAGAAACTATCAAACTTACCTTATATTGTTTTGCAATGGTGTCTATCAAAAAATTTGTTCTAATATTGTCAACATTTGGAACCAAAATTGATGAATATTCTGGAATACTGTCAGTTGGATAATAATATGGCTGTAGTTTCTTATTCCAGTGTTCCCAATCACCTACACAGTAAGTAAAAATTCAACTTAATAAAACTGCACTCTTTGAAAAGTATCTCAAAATATAAAAATGCAAATGCCATAAACACCCAACAGAATCACATGGACATTTAAACCATTTTCCAAAAATATGTGAACATATCTGCTTATCTAATATATATGGCATTTGATCATTTAAATTCATTTTGCCCCTTCACAAAGCCAGTTTTTAAATTTCTAAATCACTCATCTAGAGAGATCTGGCCTGAAAGGGAATTAGAACTGGCTACTGGTAAAACCAATGACATGTTTAATATCTAGTAGGGAAGCCCCATCAACTGAAAGGATAAGAAAGACCAAAAAGGGGTTAGTGGACATAGAATGTTTGCCATGAGAAATGGGGAAAACAAATCTAGCCCTGAAACTAGTTAATAAAGTGCTCAGCCTATTGACTTAACAGTAACTACTAATTTATTAACTGATTTTAGATAGCCCATAATTTACTGACGGATATTATTGGTAAAAGAATTATTTTTACCACATTTCTTCAATTATAAAAAAAAATTGTATTTACATTTAGCATATGTGGAATGTGCCTTACAATCTACAAAGACTTATAACCACCATTGGCTAGGCAAACTTGGTCAGAGATGTTCACACTGTTGCCATAAATTACTTTTATTGTTGGTATCGTATTATTCATTTTAACTGGCTTTTCAGGAATATTACACTATGATTCAGGATTGTACCAAAAGAGTTACTGTGTACACAGAATGCATGAAACCAGAGCAGAGGCTCACACATTTGAGAGTAGCAAAGAAAATATTCATCACTGGAGGAATAACCTCAGTCTCAAATTTCCTTGCAAAATAACAAGTCATTTGGCAAGTGTAGGTGTTAACTTTTAAGAAACTGATAAACTGTTTTTCCAAAGTGGCTATCCCACAGAGTAGTATATGAGAGTCCCAGTTATTACACATTCTTGCTGATATTTGGTATTATCAATCTTTTCATATGGCAATCATTGTAGTGGCTGTGTAATCATAGCCCATTCCAGTTTCAGTTTGCATTTCCTCAATAACCAATGATGTTGAATATCTTTTCATGTATTTTTTCACCATTTTAAAATCTTCTTTGGCCAAGCATCTATTTAATTATAGTGCCCATTTAAAAAATTTTGGCTTGGCTGTCTAACCACTATTATGGAATGGCAAGAGTCCTTTATGTTTTCTGGATTGAATTGTTTTATCAGATATATTTTTTATTTTTTTTTTAATTTTAATTCCAGTATAGTTAACATAGAGTGTTATGTTTGTTTCCAGTGTACAATATAGTGAATCCACAGTTCCATACATCACCCAGTGCTCATCATGACAAGTGCCCTCCTTAATCCCCGTCACCTTTTTCAACCATCCCCCCATCTGTCTCCTCCCGCCCCCATAACCATCAGTTTATTCTCTACAGTTAAGATCTGTTTCTTGGTTTGTCTTTCTTTTTCCCCTCTGCTCATTTGTTTTGTTTCTTAAATTCCATGCCTGAGTGAAATCCTATGGTCTTTGTCTTTCTCTAACTTATTTTGCTTAGCATTATACTCTCTATTTCCATCCATGTCATTGCAAATGGCAAAATTTCATTCTTTCTATGGCTGAATAATATTTCACTGTATATCTATATACCATTTCTTCTTTATCCATTCATCTGTCAATGAACACATGGGCTGCTTCCAATAATTTATTATAAATAATACTGTAATAAACATAGGGATGCATGTATCCCTTTGAATTAGTGTTCTTACATTTTTGGGGTAAATACCCAGTAGTGCAATTGCTGGATCATAGGATAGTTCTATTTAAAAATTTTTGGGGCACCTGGGTGGCGCAGTCGGTTAAGCGTCCGACTTCAACCAGGTCACAATCTCGCGGTCCGTGAGTTCGAGCCCCGCGTTAGGCTCTGGGCTGATGGCTCAGAGCCTGGAGCCTGTTTCCGATTCTGTGTCTCCCTCTCTCTCTGCCCCTCCCCCGTTCATGCTCTGTCTCTCTCTGTCCCAAAAATAAATAAAAACGTTGAAAAAAAAAATTTAAAAATTTTTGAGGAACCTCCATACTGTTTGTTTTCCACAGTGGCTACACCAGTTTGCATTCCTATCAACAGTGCAAGAGGTTTCCCTTTTCTCCACATCCTCACCAACACCTGTTGTTTCTTGGGCTGTTGATTTTAGTTGTTCTGACAGGTGTGAGGTGCTATCTAATTGTAGTTTTGATTTATATTTCCCTGATAATCAGTGATGTTGAACATTTTTTCATGTATCTGTTAGCAACCTATATGTCTTCTTTGGAGAAATGTCTGTTCATGCCTTCTGCCCATTTTTGAATTGGATTATTTGTTTTTGTGTGTGTTAACTTGTATCAGTTCCTTATATATTTTGGGTACCGACCCTTTTTCAGATATGTCATTTGCTACCTTGTTGCTACCTTCTTAATATGTTATTATTCTGGAGAATATTCCATGTGCACTCAAAAAGAATGTGTATTCTGTTGTTTTAGGATGGAATGTTCTGAATATATCTATTAAATCCATCTGGTCTAGTGTGTCATTCAGAGCCACTGTTCTCTTGTTGATTTTCTGTTTGGATGATCTGTCCATCAAAGTTTGTGGGGTATTAAAGTCCCCTACTATTATTGTATTATTATCGATTAGTTCCTTCATGTTTGTTATTAACGGTTTTAAGGATTTGGGTGCTCATATATTGGGTGAATAAATATTTACAATTGTTAGATCTCCTTGATGGGTAGACCCCTTCATTATGATATAATGCCCCTCCTTCATCTCGTTACAGTCTTTGGTTTAAAATGTAGTTTGTCTGATATGAGTATGGCTATTCTGGTTTTCTTTTGATGTCCATTAACATGATAGATGGTGCTCCATCCCCTCACTTTCAATCTGCAGATATCTTTAGGTCTAAAATGAGTCTCTTATAGGCAGCATATAGATGGACCTTGGGTTTTTTTTGTTTTTGTTTTTTTTTTATCCACTCTGTCTCCCTATGTCTTTTGATTGGAGCATTTAGTCCATTTACATTCAAAGTAATTATTGATATGTATTTATTGCCATTTTGTTACTCGTTTTATGGTTGTTTTTGTAGTTTTTCTCTGATCCTTTCTTCTCTTTCATAACTTGTTGGCTTTATTTAGTGATATATTTGGACTCCTTTCTCTTTATTTTTTGCATATCTATCACTGGTTTTTGATTTGTGGTTACCATTAGGTTCGTATATAACATCTTCTCCACATAGCAATCCATATTAACTCTATGGTTGCTTAAGTTTTGGATACTCTTTTAAATAGTATATTAAAATTCCAATTTTTAATTGTTTGTTGTGAGCATATAGAAATACAACTTATTGTTGTACATTGTCCTTTTATCCTATGACCTTGCTAAACTAATTCACTGGTTTTAAACACTTTTTTGAGGATTCTATACAAATGGTCATATTGCCTACAAATAGAGGTATATTTGTTCTTTTCTAATCTGTAGATACTTTATTTGTATGTTTTTGTTTGTTTATTTATTGACTTACTGCACTGATTAGACCTTCTAGTACAATGTTGAATAGCAGTGATGAGAAAGAACATCCGTGTCCTATTTCTAATCTTGGCAAGGAAATATTCAATATTTCACCAATAAGTAAGTATAAATGTTATCTTTTCTGTAGATGCTCTTTGTCAAAATTATAAAGCTCCTATTCCTAGTTTACTGAGAGTTTCACCATGAAACGGTGTTAAATTTTGTCAAATGCTTTTTCTGCATCTATTTAGAGGACTGATGATGTGTTTGGCTTTTAGTCTGTTAACATGGAAAAATAAATTTATGGCTTTTTCAATGTTACTCCAACCTTCAATTCATAGAATAAATGCTCACTTGGACTTTACCTGTTAAAATTTTATTAAGAAATGTGTGTCAGGGCACCTGGCTGGCTCAGCTGGTTAGGACATACAACTCTTAACCTCAGGGTCATGAGTTCAATCCCCACATTGGGTGTGGAAGCTATTTAAAATTTAAAAAGGGAAAGGAAAGAAATATGGGTCATTGTTCCTAAGACATACTGCTCTACAGTCTACTTTTATTATAATGCCTTTCTCTGGTTTTGATATCAAGATAACATCATCTTTATAAACGGTCTGGGATGTATTTCTCCCTTACGTTTAATGTCTTAGAAGCAGTTTTTGTACCATTGGTATTATTTCTTCCTTAAGTACTTGGTAGAATTCACCAATAAAGCCATCTGGGCCTGGAGTTTTCTTTGTAGAAAGGTTTTTAACTATACATTTTTGGTGAGTCTGGGGATATGTAGGATGTCTATTTCTTCTTGATGAGGTTTAGTAGTTTGTACCTTTCAAGGAATTTGTCTTTTTTATCTAAACATGTCTGTTTCATCATCAAACATACCTTCAAAACATTGTTTCTAGTATTTCCTTATTTTTTAATGTCTATACGGCCTGTAGGGATGTTCCCTCTTTGATTCTGAACAGCAGTAATTTATGTCTTCTCTATTTCCTCTGATATCTCTGGTAAGAGATGTATCAATTTTATTGATCTCTTAAAAAAACCATCTTTTGGGGCAGCTGGGTGGCTCAGTCGGCTGAACATCCAACTTTGGCTCAGGTCATGATCTCACATTTGTAGGTTCGAGCCCTGCATCGTGCTGTGTGCTGACAGCTCAGAGCCTGGAGCCTGCTTTGGATTCTGTGTCTCCCACTATCTCTCCCTCTCTCTCTGCCCCTCCCCTGCTGGGACTTGTGTTTCTCTCTGTGTCTCAAAATATAAAATAAAACGTTAAAAAAAAAAATTAAAAAACCCCATCTTTTGATTGTTTCTGGATTGTAACAGAATTCATAAGTAGATTTAAGGATGCATTTCATTGTTAGTTTGCATTTGGAGTTAGAGCTCCCTTTTATGAACCCAAATCTTTAATAGCATCTTATCACACATAGAATTAATTTAATCATTCTGATTAAAAATGCCCAGCTGAGGGGCGCCTGGGTGGCGCAGTCGGTTAAGCGTCCGACTTCAGCCAGGTCACGATCTCGCGGTCCGTGAGTTCGAGCCCCACGTCGGGCTCTGGGCTGATGGCTCAGAGCCTGGAGCCTGCTTCCGATTCTGTGTCTCCCTCTCTCTCTGCCCCTCCCCCGTTCATGCTCTGTCTCTCTCTGTCTCAAAAATAAATAAACATTAAAAAAATTAAAAAAAAATAAAACACCAACTTTCACTTAATCCCTATTTTCAGTATGATTCTTCCACTCTCAAATGTGTCCAGTATCCTCCAACTCTAGGCAATTCTGTGTTTCACACTCTCTAAACACCAATTCTTCCGTGTTTGGCCAGTGTGAGGTGAGTGCTATTATCTACCAGTGTGATTTTGGAAAGAGGACCTGGAGGTTCTGTTTCTTAAACAGACTTACAAGCAGCACTCTGGTTTTTACCTCTGCCCTCACCCCAGTTTCCATTTCCCGAGCCATGGGAAGGTTCTGTGGCATACATTACATTGCCTCTCAATTCTTTCCCCTGCCACTTTAGGACTTACCTTGCCCCGTGTGCCAAATCAAGTGCCACTTACCTTTCTGCTTTCTTGCTTTCAAAATGCTTTTGTTGCCATCCAGTGTCCTGTTCTGATTTTATGCATTAAAACAAAAACGACAAATGCAGGGATTCTGGGTGGCTCAGTCAGTTAAGCGTCTGACTTCACCTCAGGTCACGATTTCATGGTCTGTGGGTCTGAGCCCCCTGTCGGGCTCTGTGCTGACAGCTCAGAGTCTGGAGCCTGCTTTGGATCCAGTGTCTCCCTCTGTCTCTGCCCCCCACCCTGCTTGGGCTCTCTCTTTCTCTCTCTCAGAAGTAATAAATGTATAAACTTTTAAAAAATGCTTTTGCTGCTTTGGGGTTTTAGGAAGAATCAGAGGCCAATACAGTTTTTAGGAAGCATGTTTCATCTTCTCTGGAGTTTAGAAGAGTTGGGAGCTACGCTCCGGATAAAGGGTGCCAAACTCAAGGGTATTTCTCTTAGAGACAGGGAAGCTGGGCCCTGCCACACACAGGAGGCTGGGGGCTGAGGTGACAGCACCGGACTGTGCCCAGTCTGCTGCAGGTAAGAAGGACCCCATATGCTTGGTTCATTCTCTCATTATTCCGACATTTCCAACAGGGAAGTTGTGGGATTGATCTGTTACTTCATCATGAGGGTAATCTATGTTCTCTACACTGCTGCCTTTCTCTTCAAGCACCAGGATGTACATGATGTGAGAGGTATTGCCAACTTATTTATACAAGATTTCACTCAGGCCACTCCAAAAAGAGGAGAAGCCAAGAGTCTCTTACCAGTTTCCAGCATGGTCGATATGCAAAGTTCCACTATTTTTTGCATCTATGCTTTTTAAAAATGGTATTAGCAATCAAGTTATTTATAATCGGCTTAATATTCCCCTATAGAAGAGTTTATGAAAGTTTATATTTTTCTCATTGAAAAAGAGATCATCTCATTTCAAGTGTAAGTCACTGTACTTACCATAATCAGTAACATAAAACTCATACATGGTCTGATTTGTGCCTTTAGGTATTTCTGGCAAGTCTAACTTGCTTCCATGACTTCGTAAAAAGGCCTCAAGCTTTTCTCTGCTTTCCAATTCCAAAAGGGCTCCTAAACTCCACATTAGGCCAAACACAAATAATTTATGAAGATGTTCGACACATGAAATACCACCTTCTTCTTTGGAGGGAATTAAACCTTCCAGTAGAGTGAGAGACTGAAAATATTTGAAATATAATAAAATAAATTTTGATGTTCAAATTTTTGAAATTAAAAAAAAATTAAAATTTTGGAGTAACTAAACTTTAGATCCAGAAACTACCTAAAAAACAACTAATTTAAAAAGAAAAAAAAAAAAAAAAAAAAGAAGAAGAAGAAAGTAAACATCTATTTTACTTAGGCCCTTTACTTTTCAGATGAGGAAACTGAAGCTCAGTGAGGTTAGTCACATGAGCTAGGGACAGAAACCACACCCTCTGATTTCCATTGTGGCATCTTTTCTGCTAGTCCAGGCAGACTTTTTTTTTCTTTTATTTTTTTTTTATGTTTACTTATTTCTGTGACAGAGAGAGACAGAGCATGAGTGGAGGAGGGGCAGAGAGAGAGGGAGACACAGAATCAGAAGCCAGCTCCAGGCTCTGAGCTGTCAGCACAGAGCCCGATGTGGGGCTCAAACTCACGAACCGTGAAATCATGACCTGAGCCGAAATCGGTCGCTCAACCGACTGAGCCACCAAGGCGCCTCCCACGCAGACTTTTTAAACCAGGATGACCTTTCTCTAAATGCTGTCTGCTGTTGGACAGTGATCAAGCAATATCTGGAGATAGGGTTTTTTTCTTCCCTTCTTTCAAATATATTATCATTTAAAAATATTTATTTCAGGGGCACCTGGGTGGGTCAGTCGGTTAAGCATCCAACTTCAGCTCAGGTTATGATCTCACTGTTTGTGGCTTTGAGCCCCGTGTTGGGCCCTGTGCTGACAGCTCAGAGCCTGGAGCCTGCTTCAGATTCTGTGTCTCCCTCTCTCTCTCTCTGCCCCTCCCTCACTCATACTCTGTCTCTCAAAAATGAATAAACGGTTTTTAGCCATTCGTGCAGTCATACCTACACCTTGTTATTATCGAGAACTGCGACCCCTTCATTATCTCAGTTTCAAGCATTTTATTCTCTGATTACCATATCCACCCTTTCTAGCTTATTCCCTCCACTTCCCAGATTCGAGAGAGAGCTACCATGATCCATAGTTCCTGCCATCATTAAACTATCCCTCATTTCCTCTCATTTCCTCACTTCCTTTCTTTCCTAGCTGGAATTCCAGGACCCATCACTATAATCACTGTCGCATACACCCTCTACTCACCTGTGAAAGCCATAACCCCATTAAAGCCTTGTTGAAACTCGGCCTGCTCTCCACCCACCTGCACCTATGAGGCTAAGCTTGGCTGGAGAAAACCACACAATTCTGGCTTCATTTTAAAATCATGACCATGGGGCTGCCCGGGTGGCTCAGTCAGTTAAACTGACTGACTAAAACTCTTGATTTCAGCTCAGGTCATGATCTCCTGGTTTGTGGGATTGAGCCAGGCGTCGGGCTCTGTGCTAACAGTGCACAGACTGCTTGGGATTCTCTCTCTCTCTCTCTCTCTCTCTCTCTCTCTCTCTCTCTTCCTCTCTCCTTGCCCCTCCCCTGCTCTCTCTTTCTCTCTCTCAAAAATAGATAAATAAACTTAAATCATCATCACGGACCTCAGCTCCCATTCAGGCTCCTTCTCTGTGAGATGACTGTTTCATACTTTCTTCATTTTCTCGGACCTCTAACACCTCCATTTCCTTACCGTTTGCTGAGCACACGTGTCGTAGCTTTCTTCCTATTTCCTGAGAAGATTGACTTCTTCCTTTTGTTTGTTTACTACCTATACACTGCACTCAATTTCTGTGTTCTAATGCTTACCTAGACAGTATATCCTGCATACACGGGTAATGAAAGATAAAGATAAACCCTTTATTCCTATCTTGTATATCCAATGACCTTTGAACACCTTAATTTCCTTTATCTCTCTCCTAACTTATCATTTTATTGTTGATTTGTATTTTAAGTCTCTCTCTCTCTCTTTTTTTAATTTATTTTACGTTTATTCATTTTTGAGAGAGACAGAGAGAGACAGAGCATGAGTAGGAGAGGGGCAGAGAGAGAGGGAGACACAGAATCTGAAGCAGGCTCCAAATTTCCTACATCAGAGACTGCATTTCTCTTTAACTTTTTGCAGGGCTCAGCAGACTGTGGCCCCAGGGGCCAGCCACCTGCTTGGCAAATAAAGTTTTACTGAAACACAGTCACACTCATTCATGTAGGCATTGTGTCTGGCTGCCTTTGCAATACAACAGCAGGTGTCAGTGTTGGGACAGGCAGTTGTGCAAATATTTGCTTAAATATTTGCTACCTACTCATTTAAAGAAAAGTGCACCACCCCCCCATCCAGCATCAGAAAGAAATGTATCTACAGCAAGACATCCTCAGTCTTTCAAAACAAAATTAATTCAAGATAAGATGTTCACTTCTGTTATGCATTTTAAAGTAATTACTAAATAATTAATTGATTTGGGTCTCATGCATTACTTCTAACCTACCCATCCTCACTGACCGGTATCCATTATTAAACTAAGAGAAAATCAAAGCACCAGATTGGATACTGAAAGGTCACCTATAGCCTAGAAGCAGGAGAGCCCTTCAAAATCTATGATTCGTTCTGTTTTCTCTGAAGACTGTTAAGAAAAGCTGAGGGGGCGGAGGGAGGCGGAAAAGACATACACACAAAGCTAGAGACTACTAGGAAAATTGTTTAAAGGTTTTCCCGGTCTGGTATTCTGTAAATATGCAATGCTGAGATGAGATTGCCATTTGAATCTTCTTGCTTGTTACCAGCTCCCTTTTTGCGCTTTTCAGTAGAACAGTCTGCTTTACTTAGTTAGTTAGTCTACTGTCATGATTGGATGCACTTTCCGGGAAGGTTACTAAGCTTGATGGTGGGGAAGACAGTTCATACCTGTTCCCCTGACAACACCCACCCTTGGGAAGAGAAAACAATAAAACAGATGGCAGTAACAACATTAACAAAATCTTTAATAGGAATCCAACTTCTCCAAGCCTTCACAGCCATATCATAAAAATATTTCTATGGACTGCGGGAATTTCCTATTTCAGATGCCTCTAAACTGCAAGTGGGCTGGGCGGGGGGGGAGGGGGAAATGTCTCCAGTCTACATAGAGAATGTCCACAGTCTTACCTGCATGATATAGTTGCACTCCAGGAGCTGCATTTTTGGATTGAGGTTCAGTTTCATGAATGTATATATATCTTCAAATATTTTATCATACAGAGTCTGGAATACAGAAGCTTCCTGCGCGGTGCGCTTCTTCAACCACGCCTGCAGCAAAGAGACAGAACCTCAGTTTCCCAAGGATGTGAACCCCGGGTAGCCGCTGAGCACACACTGGCGTGGGTCTCCTGTCCCCACCTGCAATATCGGCCTCCAGCTGAGCGCAGAGCTGCTGATATAGACCATGCCCATCCTGGAAACTGTGGCAGGGGAAGCATTCTCAATATTGTGGACTTCAAACAAAAGCTTGCAATTCGGAGCCATGGGGATGCGATCTCCATTAGCTAACGTGAGAGTTTTATTGTCATCCAACACAGAATTTAGGTTCTCGATCCAAATGGCATCCACGGGGCCATCTAAAATGAGGAAAATGTTTTCACCTGCAAATAATTAAAAGGGAAAATCACTTTTCACCTGTAAAAAAATTAAACGTTGTGTTATTAATAAACTGACGGGGGGGAGGGGGAAGCTTCACAAAGGAGAGTTGAGGTGTACCTTTTTTAGCTTTTAATGTTTTTCTCCACAGAGTAGAAAAAATCCCATCTGTCCAGTCATTAGTAGCGGTGTCCAGTCTGCCAAACATCTGAGGCGCGGTAATCGCTTTGGGATTCATTCGCATCTCTCTGTGAGGTCTTCCGCACTCAGTCAATGCCTTCATCAGGATTGTTATGACAGTCGTCTTCCCAGAACCACTGGGCCCCAGAGTCATCAAACCATGACGGACCAGAGACGTCTCATATAACTGCACAATGAAGCAAGCAATTGAAAAATGAAACTAATGAGTCTCTTGCTGACACTCATAGCAGCGTGCTGAAATTTAAAAAGCTTTCAATAAGCTATTAAAAGTAACTAGTTCAGGGGCGCCTGGGTGGCTCAGTCCGTTGAGCGACCGACTTCGGCTCAGGTCACGATCTCGCGGTATGTGAGTTGAGCCCCGCGTGGGGCTCTGTGCTGACAGCTCAGAGCCTGGAGCCTGTTTCAGATCCTGTGTCTCCCTCTCTCTCTGCCCCTCCCCCGTTCATGCTCTGTCTCTCTCTGTCTCAAAAATAAATAAACGTTAAAAAAAAATTAAAAAAAAGTAACTAGTTCACTAAGGGATGAGAAAAAAAGTGGTTTGTATTTTTTGTTTACTAGACGTGGCTAGCCACTTAGCACCACATTATAAAATAACGTTAGGTGAGAAAATTATGACAATGTGGTACTTGCATTACGTTTTGGAAATAATGAACTCAGGATCTAGTTTTTGCTTCTCAAACTACTATTCCTTGTGATTTTGGCTTGCTGATGCAGAAGTTTTTCCACTCACACGCTTTCTCTGTATTCAATGTGATGATGTCGCCCCCTGGTGGTGGAAAGCAGCAACACAAACCATCATGGGGAAGACCAGCTTGAGATGAGTGATTTATTCAAGAAGTACTCCCAGGAGAAACTGATAAGGGAGTGGGGTACGCGAGACAGAAAAGGGAAGTCAGGGAAGGTGTTATTGAGGACAAAATCCTGTACAGGGAAGCCTGAACACTGTTCCTGGGGGGTACTCTGGAATGTAAGTTACACCTGCATTTATTCCACCTGGAAGCAGGGGAACTTGAATTTCCTACTCCATCACCCATCAGTCCTTAACTAACTGCTATTTGTGCCTGCTAACAAAGTGGCTCCAATCCTCTGGAAGAGAATAGTGAATATGGGCTATTAGAATAGGCTGGGAAGGGGCACATAGTTACGGTAAAAGAGATTCAAGGAGATGTGCTAAGAACTAGATGGTATCTGTTACAACATCCTCTCTATTGTTTTCTTAATAAAAATAAGAAGTTAAAAGCTAGCAGCTGGGTGGCTGGGTGGCTCAGTCAGTTGAGCATCAGACTCTTGATTTTGGCTCAGGTCATGATCCCAGGGTCATGGGATCAAGTTCCACCCTACTTAAGAACCTCTCTCTCTCTCCTCTGCCCCTCTTCTCCTCTCTCTCTCTCTCAAAAAAAAAAACAAACAAACAAACAAAAAAAAAAACAAAAAAAACCTTACACCTTATAGGAGGCAGAATTTAAATTATTCTAACATTTTAGGTAGAAATGTATTACTACAGTAACCCATAGTTTAAAAGCAATAGAGACACTACCCATAACATTATATTCAAGAGTAACACTGTTGACACTGAGTAACAAGACAACATTCTAGTCCCCTACCCATTGAAATGACTACGATTTTAGTACTCAGTATACTCAGTATGTATATCATACAGATTTGGGAAAGTTTCCCAGAAATTAAAAGAAGTGTTTAATGGTTTTCAATTCATGGATGATGAAAAATACTTAAACTTTTCCTCATATATTTCCCTGTAAAATTTGAATGTGTCTCATATACTTGCACTTCTTATTATCTGGCAAGTTAAAATAAAAATTGTTATTTTCCCCATGCAGTTTTTAACGTTTTCCATAATTTCAGCTCCTTCATTTCCAAATGCCCTAGAAAATACCCCTGAAACATCAGGCCCATAGAGATTTCTTCCTGCATCTCTGCCAATCCTTCTTGCCTCTGCTGATTAACTGGTGGGTGGTTGACAAGGATGAAATGTAATGAGCAAAAAGATACCAAGAGACACAGGCAAAGGATTTAGATGTTAGGGTAGGCGTGAACTTGACCACACACAAAACAGAAGCAAAGTAACACTCCCAGATTCCTCGGGCTCCATGCCCATGAAGGTACCCAGCTATGAGTGATATTGCCAGACTGACACAAGAAGGTTGTGAGATCATTCCATCTCCCCGGCTTTTTATATAACCTGTCACCCTCTCCTAACTGTTCTTGAGATTCTAGTTACCACCTGCCCTAATACCAGCTCTAGGTAGTAAATTACAGCTTCTTTCTTGCCAGGCAGGGTAATGCCATACTATCTCTCTGGGGCCAACACATCCTCCTGAGGACTCTTCTTGCAATGATGTGTTTTAATTTAGTTTCAGGGGCGCCCGGGTGGCTCAGTGGTTTAAGCGTCCAACTTCGGCTCAGGTCATGATCTCACAGTTTGTGAGTCTGAGCCCTGCGTTAGGCTCTGTGCTGACAGCTCGGAGCCTCGAGCCTGCTTTGGGTTCTGTCTGTCTCTCTCTCTCTCTCTCTCTCTCTCTCTCTCTCTCCCTCCCTCCCCCACTCACACTCTGTCTCTGTCTCTCTCTCTCAAAAATAACCATTAAAAAATTAATTTAGTTTCAGCATTTACATTAAGACTAATATCCTGAGCTCTTCTCTTCAAATGGCGATCTTTAACAACACACACTTAACATAACAGATTAAAATTTCTTTACCTGCACAAGTTTGAGATTCCAGGGCGGGTGGTTAATCAAACCTTCTATCTGAACCTGGTTGGCCACTGCAGCTTGCAGCTCCGCGTACGTACTACTATCCAGCTGCAGTCCTGGAAACAGGTCATTGATTAAGCTGAGGAACAGGGGTTCGTCTTCATCAACCTAAGACGGCAGAGAATAAATTTACTTCTTCAGTCAATAAATAATTACTGACCAGTTACGAAGCTCATGGCACCTTACTATCACCGCATGCCCAGAAAATCATGTATTACTCTCCTAACCAGACTGTAGACCCAAGTCCTGAACACCACCACTGAATCCACGTTACCTATAGCATCGTACCCAAAGCTCTTTGGCATTCAACATCCTCTACAATTTGCGGCTTCAAGGTTTGATCTCACTACTTTATCATGAATGTGCTGCATGTCACAAACAGGTGTATGCATTAACCTTAAAAATATGCAATTAGTAGTCCCAACCCCATGAAAATAGAACTATTAAAATTATATTTAATTATAAAATTAAAATTTCATTTAAACTGCCCGGCTCATCCAACATTGGCTGGAACACTCCATCAGAGCAGTGTTCTGCCATCCTTAATAAGCCGTAGGTTTCAGTCAACTGACCCTAATCCTCATTTGCTACGTCTTTAACGTCTCCATCACCCCATTCCCAGCTGCTGCCCCCTTCTGATTTCTCCTTATCCTCTGGGACTCTTCCGACACCTTCTGGAATTCTCTTGTAGCTGTTTCAAGAATACACTATTACCAAGGGAGGCGCTAAGGTGTACTAGAAGGGACAGAGGATTTGACATCAGAAAGTTTTGTGGATTTTTGTTCCAGCTTCTCAACTGACCATAATTGTGGCTGAGTCCTTCGAACTTGGTTCCCTCATAAGTAAGATGGCAATAAGCACACGAGCCATTCATATCCCACAGTGTTGCTGTGAGACTCAAAACAACACAATACCCCTGAAAAAGCTTTGTAATACTAAAGAACTACACAGGTGTTAGTTGTTAGTTTCTATAACTAGAACTGAGCTTCCTAAGAACCACTTCTTCCTCAACATTGTATTCCCAGGGCATTGACACAATATGTAACACATAAAAGCCCTTGAATAAATCCCACGCACGCCTGTCCGTCAGCTACTTCAAAGAACCTGGCTATAATTGTGACAAGCGTGAAAGCAGCAAGATAATTATTATCATCTTCATGGCAAACTTTCAGTGCACTTTTGGAAAACAGAAATGGTGTCGATGGCGGGGGAGAGACATAGCTGAAGTAAGTTCAGACGTGTTCTGAGAAAGCAAAAGTTCTCATAGTTCTCTGTGAATCCAAGAAACCTGGACTTTCATGTTTAGAATTTGTGTTACATTCTAAATAATAGTAGAAGACTGCACTAAGGGGCTCCTGGGTGGCTCAGTTGGTTGAGTGTCCAACTTCAGCTCAGGCCATGATCTCACAGGTCGTGAGTTTGAGCCCCGCACCAGGCTCTCTGCTGTCAGCACAGAGCCGGCTTCACATCCTCTATCCCCGCCCCCCCCCCACCACCTCTCTCCTGCTCATATTCTCTCTCTCTCTCTCAAAAATAAATAAAAATATTTTTTTAAAGACACAATTATAAAAAAACAAAAAAGAAGTCTGGACTGAAATTTGGGGGCCAGAACCCACCAATGGTTTTATGGTTCACAAGTGGTAAGGGCCCATGTTGGGTATACAAGGTCACAGACTTTTTGTCTTCTGGAAGCACAGGGCTAGCTTCACATACCCACTGTCCCTGTCGTTACTAATGCTCAGCTCCAGCTGAGCCAAACCCCCGCATTTCGGCTAAGTGGGGGAAAGAACAGGTGAGAATCTTGAAGGAGAAGCAAGTTCAGGGAAGGGAAGGATACCAGTTTGGAAAGGTTCATATCTCTCAGTCCTCTCATGACAGTGCTTAGTTCACTGTCTTCTGGTCTGGCTCTTTTTTGAGATCCGAGTGTCCTCAAGACAGATAGGATATTTCTCAACCCAAAGTCGTAATGAACCTAAGATGGGGGGAGAAAAGATTGTTTAATTGACCAATCCTAAATGCAGACCCACTGTATACACATAGGTGGATATGCTGATCTGTAAACGCTGCTGTGTGCAGGGGCTCAGCTTCAAAGTTCTATGAGCTCAAGTCTTTCACCTTTCCTTTGACTGCAGATTAGTTTTAAGTTTATGTATTTATTTTTGAGAGACAGAGGGCGTGCACACAAGTTGGGTAGGAGCAGAGAGAGAGAGAGAGAGCAAGAGAGAGAGAGAGAGAGAGAGAGAGAGAGAGAGAGAGAATCCCAAGCAGGCTCCGCGCTGTCAGTGCAGAGACTGACATGGGGCTCAAACTCTCAAACCATGAGATCCTGACCTGAGCAGAAGCCAGACACTTAACTGGCTGAGCCACCCAGATGCCTCACAGTAAACAGATTTAAATTTGCCCTGTTGGTTACACACTCTGTGATTCCATGTCTAGAACATTCTTGGAATAACAAAGTTCTAGAGATGGAGGGAAAATAGGGGCTGCGAGCGGTTAGGGATTCGGAAGGGTGGTGGGTGTGGCTGTGAAGGGGTAGCAGAGACAGAACAGTCCTGTTTGCTGATCGAGGTGGAGGTTACATGAATCTGCACGTGACATAACTGCATAGTACTACACACACACACACACACACACACACACACACACACACTACACTACATATGTGCATACATAACTGGCAAACTCTTAAACTCTGTGGATTGTACCCACATCTGTTTTCCGGTTTTGTCATTTATAATTGTACTGTTGTTACAAAATGTCAACCATGCGGAAGCAGGGTTCACAAGACCTCCTCTACCTTTCTTTGCAACTTCACTGAGACTCCATAATCATTTCAAACTAAAAAAATTTAAAAACACATACATACATAATTATAAATATATCTTAGAAAAGAGTTGAGATTTTTTTTTAACTCACTGATTAACATCTATCAGGGTAAAACTGCCAAGTAAAAAAAATCACGTTCTACAGGTAGGGAAAAGATTGATTTACAAAGTTACCTGTTTGGTAAGTTGCTCTTCGCAGAGTTTGTAAAGAACATAAAACTTTTGAGCCAAGACGATGTTTTCAAGAAAACCACAGCTTGCAAGTTTAACTCGCATAATGATCTGAAAATTAAGGTCATGAGATTTTTCAACAATTTAGAGAAAAACAAGAACATAAATCATATTATGCTTCCAAATCCCGGTGCCTACCTGTCTATCTGGAACCATCATAGCAACAGTTCTAAACTGAATTTTTAAGTTTTCTGGTAGTTCCTGGCGCCCAGCATACCCAGGGTTCTAAAAGTTAAAATTATTTTAAATTATTGATGTAATGTTCATTTCATGAATACAAACACATTCAAATTCCTAGTTCATATTCTAAGGTGGTATTGAAAAACATTAGATTCATAAAACGTCCCTCCTGTCTCAAAAATATGTATTGGACTATCCATATTTGTTAAGGTCACATTACCCCCTCATGCATAATTTCCATTTCCATTATACTAACAAAGTCATACACACACACACACACACACACACACACACACACACTTCATGTAGCAAAAATTAAGCTTCTGTGTATCTATTGGTTAAGAAAATAGAAAAGAAAGATACATAAACACCAGGATAATTATGGTCTAACATAGGTTATTGAAAAAGGAAGAAAATTCAGGATTTCATATGGATCAGTTTACTTAGGTAATTCTTATTTTATCTTTTCCATTATTCTCCATGGTCAGAATTATAGAGTTCTCTGGCTGATTCAAAAAAAAAGAAAAAAAAAAAAAACTCCATTGGAGTGAGGGGAAATAAAGATGGGAATGGTGGGGAAAATATTGAAAAGGACGAAAGTAGAAGAGGAAAGGAAGCTAGGGCCTCACGAATAGCAACAGGTTGAGTGCATCAGACCCAACAGTTCCAGGGGAGAGGTTAGGGATTCAAAGACTAGTCAGGCAAAGAGGGGTTAGTTATTTTAGGAAAGTACATTAAGAAGCCTTCAGTCCCTAAGCATTTCGTGGGCACTGTCCATTGGCCAGATACCTTCCTCAGTCCTGGGAATACAGAAGTTACTAGCTGCCTCTCAATATTTCTTCTTTTCTCTTTTCTCAGTCACAGAACCCCAGTTGCAAACTGGGTGCATCACCACCCAGATAAAACACTACATTTCCTAGCCTGCCTTGCAGTTGGTGTGATTAAATTTGACACTGGAAGATGCAAAGGGGCACATAATACGATGCTTGTTTAAAGGGAGTTGATTCAATCAATTGGCTACAGCAAAACAGAGGTGCTTCTGTAGCATCTTGGGTTATAAAGGTGACTTGAAGATAAAAATCATGATGGTGTAGAAACATAGAAGGATCTTAAGAGCATAAATCTTTATGTGTTAAGCTACTATTTTTCATGTCTCAGTTATTTATAGTCTAATGTAATACCTAATTGATATTTCCAATATTATTCTTAATCCAAGGGAAATGTTACTCTTCTTTTAAATTATTCTCCACCACAGTATCACACAATAAAACTTTTCTTCCCATTTCCTGAGTTATAGTAACTAATAACTTCTGGATTATTATTATTTACCCCTGAGTGTTTTGCTTATGTTTGCTTATAATAAAGCTTATCAGAAAATTTCCTAATTTTACTTTCTATAATCTTTGTCCACTGAGACATTTAAAATTCAGATTACGTTGTGTTATCTTGCAACATAAAGATTTAACTATATAGAAAACATACAAAAACATTAAATAAAACTGGTTCAACATTAACATCACTTTTACAATTCACAGACTTTTCTACTTATTCATGCTTTTGGTTTTCTTTCTTTACTAAATGTATCACAACACATTGCCCTCAATCACACGGTAACTGAATTTGTTACAATTGTTGCAGGTTTTTGGTGAATTACTTTGGCTATTTTAAATCATTTCCATCATCCTTTATTATGTGTCAGAGAAAAACCCAAGTACAAAGGTTAAGTAGTTAGATTTTGACATTAGACAGACAATAACCTCTTTCTCTAACTGGCTACGTGACTTGAACAGGTTTTTAAATCTCTCTGAGCCTGAGATAACTCAGTTACAACATCCACCATACAAATGAGGTACACGACTACATTTGCCTGTTCTTTTGAAGTTAGGTGTGTTCATCAACCTACAATAGACATGCGACATGAGAGAGAAATAAATCTTTGAGGTTTTGAGCCAGTGAGATTTGGGGATTGTTACTGTGGCTAGCCTGTCTGATATAATACAGAAAACATTTAGTCCAGCACCTTACACATAATAAGTGCTCACTAAACAGTAGCTAGTATTATCATTAACATTTTGCTATTTCATCTTCTCTCAAGGTTATTTTTACTACTCAAAAAATCATATGACAAGAGGGAATAGCTCATGACCTCTGAATAGTCATTGATTTATTAATTAATATATGCTTTATTTCATTTAAGTCTATAAGCAATTAAACCAATAGAATTGCATTTAAAGACCACATTCTTACCATTGTTAGGAAAATTCCAAATTCTGGATTCAAATCAACACAATCACCATCAGAGAAAATGAACTGTTTTTTTCTCTCTTTTCTTGCTGTCAGAACAATATAAATCTGTTGGGCTGCCACTGATAATACAGGCAATTCTATTCTGTTAAACTCATCAAAACAGCCCCAAGAACCTGATTGTGCAAGACCTGATATGAAAAAGGATTAATTTCAAAAGGTTTCTTTTGTAATACACCTTCTTGGTAGCAATCATTTCTCTAAAGTGCTCTCAAACAATTCTATATAGAAATACAATTTATATAAAGTTTCATATCTGGCTGTTTATAAAGACACATTTAATTCCAGTGATATAAAGGGGTTTAATTATTTGTACACCATCGTGAAAACAGGGCACTGCCAAAATGAAAGAATAGACACGTCATCACACCCAGGAATACTGGAAGATGATAAAACCGGATTCAGTGGGGAAGGAGGCTGAAGGAGCCACGTTTGGGGAAACAGACAAAATAAGGCATGCCCTGTCTGCATCAGATTATTCTGTTTCTTTCTTGTTGCAATGACAGATACAAGGGGATGCAGGGTGAGATAGAAAACGGTCAAAGGGATTTTTATTTATTCTCTTCAAAACTCAATACAAAGAAAGACTTCCGTGTTATGAACATTACTCCTATCTAATCTCTTAAGGATGGAAACCTTCATTATCTTCAGCTGCATAAAATGTTCTTCTTTCTTTTATTACTGTCCTCCCGCCCCAGTTTTTCTTCTCTCTCCTTTGGGCGTTTCCATTATACAGATGTTGGAACTTTTATATGTATCCCTATGACCCTTAGGCTTTTCTGTCAAACCTCCCATTTCTTTCTCTTGTATCCAATGTATTTATTCTCTTGGCTAGACAGTTTAACTCAAAAGAGGTTTTTAATTTATTCACGTTTTCAATTTCATGTTGTTCCAACTGTTACTTTGTTCATAGCAGCCTGTCTTTCTTCCATCAGTTGTATGTTATAAATTATTGAATCCCTCTGCAGCTAATGATTTTATTTACTCTTTTCTTCTGTTTCCTCTATTAATCACTTTAGCGGTCTCTCGGCTGTTTGGGGCGCCTCCCTTATTTCTTCAGATAGTTTATGAGACTTTGTTACCTTTGTAATGTTATCTCTGTATCTTTGTATCTCTATGTTTCCTTATCTCAGATGCCAATCTCTGTTTGTAGGACCTCTGCTGGTGATTTGGAGGAAGGAACTGGAGAGGCATGAGAGCTTCCCCTCGGGGTCTGGGGCTCGCAGCCAGTCCTGGGTGGGCGGTTTGCCTCTCTGACATGAGCCCCCATCCGAAGTTTATCTGTGACAGGACTCCCGCTTCAGAGAGCTGTGCAACATCATTTATGCAAAGGAAACGCCGGAGCCAGCCACTTCCTTTTCTTTTTTCTCTGTCATCTCCTATCATTTTGTGGCACTCTAGGATTTACCTTGTGCTCTGTTGGCTGCTCTCAACCATCCCCAACCTTCAAGCTGGGAGTGATCCACAGAAGGACCCTTCTCTTTGATCAGGACATGATTTTCAGGGCTCAAAAATGTTTAACAGGCAACTATAAAGAATAATATAATGTATACCCAAGCACCTACCTGTCAAATCTTAACAATTTGCTTCAGATTTCATTCTAAAGAATAAAATATTAGAACCACAGTTCACATCCATGTATTGTTCTTTGGATTCACACTCCCTCCTTCTCCAGAGGGAACCTCTGTCTTGAATTTGATGCCAGTGGTTCCAGGTGTGCTTTAAACTACTGCTCGTGGGCGCCTGGGTGGTTCAATTGGTTAAGCGTCCGACTTAGGCTCAGGTCATGATCTCACGGTTCGTGGGTTCGAGCCCAGCGTCAGGCTCTGTGCTGACAGCTCAGAGCCTGGAGCCTGCTTCAGAATCTGTGTCTCCTTCTCTCTCTGCCCCTCCCACACTCACACACTCTCTCTCTCTCTCTCTCTCTCTCTCAAAAATAAATAAACATTTTTAAAAACCTTTAAAAAATAAACTACTGCTCACTTGCATATATTCATGGACACTATATATTTTGTGTATTCAAGATTTATATGTATCTATCTACATGTATAGGTCTATAAAATACTGTATATATCTTCCTGAAACTTGATTTATTTGGTCAGTATTATTTTTCTGAGATTTATCTAAGCAAATACACATAGATCTAATCCACTATTTTTTAATGTTTTATTTATGTTTGTTTATTTCTGGAGGTTCCTCAAAAAATTAAAAATAGAACGACCCTATGACCTAGAAATAGCATGTTTTATTTATTTTTGGGAGAGCATGAGTGTGGGAGAGGAAGAGAGAGAGGGGTACAGAGGATCCAAAGCAGGCTCTGCTCTGTCAGCACAGAGCCCAATGTAGGGCTTGAACTCACAAACCGTGAGATCATGCCCTGAGCCAAAGTTGGATGCTCAATGGACTAAGCCACCCAGGTGTCCCCAGAAGTTTTTAATTTAGAGTAAGCAATGTACCAATCTTTCCTTTATGGCTTGTGATTTTTGTATTAAAAATCCCTTTCTCTGAGAACAAAGATATTTTCATTTATTACCTTCTAAAAACCATATGGTTTTGCTGACCACATTCAGGTGCTTAATTCCCAGAACTGATTTTTATATATGGTGTAGGCATCCAGTTTTTATATATGTAGGGATCCGATTTCCTTTGTTAAATACTAATCATCTCTTGCCCCAGGATGATTCATTGTAAAGTCTATCCCTTCATCACTGATTTACAATACCACCTTTGCCATACGTCAAGTGTCCTTGGCCCATTTCTGCATTCTCTATTATATTCCACTGGTCTATTTATCAATCTCGGCTCTGAGTTATGCTCTAAATGAAATCTTTCATTTCAGCAGGATCTAATGCAGGAAGGGGGAACCGCATGTGTCATGGGTTTGCTATCTTGATCTTATCCCCTCCACCATTGTTTCAGGCAATAACAAATTGATTTCATTTTCACAATCTAATACACATTCAACTCATGAACTAGAGTGCCAGCAACAGTATTGAACCGTATGAAACTGACGATATCCAGCCATTCTTGACCCAGAAAAAAGAATGGCAGTATTACATGCATCAACCTATACTAATTTCGGTTACATGGGATAATATCACTTTAGGTTTTATCAGAAAACAATGTTAAAGTGCAATAAAAATACATTCACCAAAAGTAATTTAACTGTGTTTGACACTTACCTTTAAAAATCCTTCCGAGCCCTCTGAAATCCATTTGATCTGAGCAGTTAAACACAACCACATATTTTCCCAAACACCTT
Organism: Herpailurus yagouaroundi; assembly: GCF_014898765.1. NCBI lineage: Eukaryota > Metazoa > Chordata > Mammalia > Carnivora > Felidae > Herpailurus > Herpailurus yagouaroundi. Next base: position 5,634,370 of record NW_024412394.1, on the reverse strand, counting down.
CCCATGTCTTTCGTGGTTTCTGTTTTGCCAGTGCCCGCGGGTCCTGCCGGAGCTCCTCCCATGTTCATTCCCAAAGCCTGGGCTAAAGTGATATAGCACCTGCAGATGTGAATCAGATAAAGCACCATGAGTACGGGATAACACATTGTTATAGTAGCCACAAGTCAAAGTCAAATGTGACTGGAATGGGCCTATTTATTTTAGAATTTGAGCCCCCCACTTAAAAGAGTCAACCAAACAAGGCTGGAGTACTTGATATCCATTAAAAGTAGTGCAGTGATTACAAACATTTTTTAGGACAGGGGCGCCTGGGTAGCTCAGTCAGTTAAGCATCTGACTTCAGCACACGACATGATCTCACGGTTCGTGGGGTTCTGTGCTAACAGTTCAGAGCCTGGAGCCTGCTTGGGATTCTGTGTCTCCTTCTCTCTCTGCCCCTCCCCCACTTGTGCTCTCTGTCTCTCAAAAATAAATAAATGTTAAAAAAATTTTTAAAAACATTTCTTGGGACAAACTTTCCTTTTTTATTATTTTATTTTATTTATTTTGAGAGAGACAGAAAGAGCGTGTGTGCATGCATGAGTGGGGGAGGGGCAGAAAGGGAGAAAGGGAGGGAGAGAGAGAATCCCAAGTGGGCTCCATGTTGTCAGTGCAGAGCCCAGCCCAATGTGGGGCTCGTGATCCCATGAACTGTGAGATCATGACCTGAGCCAAAATCAAGAGTCGGCCATTCAACTGACTGAGCTACCCAGGCACCCCTGAGACAAACTTTTTAAACTCCTCAACCCTGACTTAAAATCTTCAGGCCTGGGGTACCTGGATGGCCCAGTTCATTAAGCTTCCAACTTCAGCTCAGGTCATGATCTCACGGTGCCTGAGTTTGAGCCTTGCATCAGGCTCTGTACTGACGATGCTTGGGATTCTCTCTCTCTCTCTCCCTTTCTCTGCCCCTTCCACACTCGTGTGCTCTCTCTCTCTCTGTCTCTCAAAATAAATAAATACACTTAAAAAAAAAAAAAAACTTTTAGGCCTTCCTTCTACTGTGGTCAGGATAAATCGTGAGGCAGAGGACCAAACAAGCAGTGCTATACTGGTGGATATTGAACAACTCCAGGAAAAAAATAAATCAATCTGATTCTCATGTTTGCTGATTTCTGTGGTCCAAATACTTCCACCAGGGCCAATGACAAGCTACCAATGTGATCCCACAAACTTGGGAAGAGATGCACACAGTTGACTCTCACAAGCTGGTACAAGCCAACTCCAGCACACCGTGGCAAATAAATCATCTTACTACGAAATGTTTCACTCGTTTAGGTAAGTGTAAAGAATAATATAATGAATCTACTTGTATCTATGATGCAGCTTCAGTTATATTTGTTCCAGATCTAAGTAAAACTGAGTGGAGCTTGGTGGAAGAGGAAACACATTGACAAGTTTATGCTACAAGGGCACTGGGCATATAGAAGGGGGTTGGATGAATCAAGAGGACAGTAAAGATGTAATCTGTGTCATTATCATGCAGCCTTATTTAAAGTAACCGCAGAACTAACTGTTCTATGACCCAAGTCAATTCTACATATACTGATTGGGCATCTTCTTTTTTTTTTAATTTTTTAATGTTTATTTATTCTTGAGAGAGAGAGAGTGTGTGTGTGGGCCCACAAGCAGAGGAGGGCCAGAGACAGGGAGACACAGAATCCGAAGCAGGTTCCAGGTTCCTAGCTGTCAGCACAGAGCCTGACGGCGGGCTTGAACTCAGGAGCTGTGAGATCATGACCTAAGCCGAAGTCGGATGCTTAACCAACTGAGCCCCCCAGGCGACCCCTTATTGAGCATGTTCTATGCACAGCGTATTGAACTGGGTGTTGGAGGATATGCAGAGATGAATAAGGCCCAGTTTTGTCTGGTGTCACACATTGGAAAGAAAGAACTGTGAGGAGATTGGCCATTGGCTGATTATTTGTACCTGGCCAAGGACCTTCACTTTAGGCATCAATCTCCACACTTGGAAAACCAGGAGGCCAAATTACATCATCTCCAAGGTCCCTTCCTTCTTTACAATTCTAATGACTTCTTTTATGGTGCCAGAGAGGTTCTTCCAGCTTGCTGTCATTCATTACTACATTACTCTCTTAGTCAGCATTCTAACTTGCTTTCATTCTTGTATCTTTTTTACTTCACAAAAACTTAATGTACATGTACGTTTAAGTAACAGCTATGGTTATTTCATTGGTAGACTGACTTTAATGAGCTAGCAGGGACCTAACCTGACAGCAATATGCTTTTGTTAATATTTCAAATGCAACTTTTTGTTTTGTTTTGTTTTGTTTTGTTTTGTTTTAGAGAGAGCACACAAGTCAGAGAGAGGGGAAAAGGAAGAGAGAGAAAGAGAGAGAGAGAGAAAATCTTAGGCAGGCTCCACACTCAGTGTGGAGTCCAATGTGGGGCTCAATATAAGACCATGAGCTGAGCCCAAATCAAGAGTCAGATGCTCAACAGATTAAGCCACCCAGGCACCTCTCAGATGCAATTTTAAAACAATTTTAAGTACATCATTTAATTACAAAATGGAATAACAAGAGGCGCCTGGGTGGCTCAGTCAGTTAGGCATCAGACTCTTGGTCATGATCTCACAGTTCATGAGTTCGAGCCCCACATTGGGCTCGGCACTGACAGCGTGGAGCCTGCTTGGGATTATGTCTCTCCCTCTCTCTCTCTGCCCCTCCCCTCTTCATGTTCTCTCTCTCTCTCTCAAAATAAATAAACATTAAAAAGAATTTTTTTAATGGAATAACAAAAATTCAGTTCCTACCTATCTGTTAATGGAGTGATAACAAGACGATCAGTGCATCCCAGAAATTCATTTTGGTAAATAAAATCCACATCTGTAATAGACACTACAGTTTGATCCAAGTCTTCCTTAAAATAAAATCTACTCTGTTTTAGCCATTCAAAATCAGTAACTGATTTGATATGCATTTTTACCTTAAAAACATGAAATACAAAGAGATTACATACTGAATTGCAATAGCACAAAACACAAGCATGTAGGCAGTTTTTATTCACTCATTCACGAACTGGTTCATTTATTTAACGTATATCTATAGAGTCCCTCCTTAGGCCCGACACTGTGCTCGGTGAACAAAGACAGACAATGGTTCTTGTCTTCTGAAGCTGATCAAAAAAGGACAAAAGACAAACAGATAAACAAATAATTGGAATAAAATATGAAAAGAAATTCAGGGTTCATGGAAATATGTAGCAAGAGGACCTAACGTAGTCTAGGGAAGGCGGAGAGGGATACTTGGAGAAAGAAATATTCAAACTAAAACCTGGAAAAATAGTAAGAATCACCAAGGGAAATAAAATTAAAGCAAATTTTAAAAAAGAGGGCACAATGTTTTAGGCAAAGATCCAGGAGACCTGGTTGCATGTTCAAGGAACTCAAAGAAGTTCAGCACAGCTGAGGCATCCAGGAGTCTTGAGACAGAGAAAGAGTTGAGGCTTCATGGGACATGGAAACAGGGTTGGGCAGTGTTCTCATGGCAAAGGGAAGCCACTGAGGGGATTAAGCAGGAAGATACACAGTCATATATGCACAAGTGCCTTCCTCCACCAGCACTGTGGCCAAACCAACCAACCTGCCGGATCATCAGTCTACCCCTATGGGCACAAGGTACTGGGCTCCCCACAGCCATACATGCAAGTGATAGAAACCAGGGAAGCACATTTAGGAATAACATCCTGCCACAACCACGTTCTCAGGTGCTTCATGATTTTCCATGGACAACCTTGGAGAAAACTTGGTCCTGCCCACTCAGGAGAATCGACACGGGAAAGAGGCAAATGATCCCCTTCACTGCTCTTAAACTCGGTCCCTCTTCCAGGTCATTTGGCTTGACCTTTGGCAACCCTGCAATGTACCTGATCTCCAACTAATCAAGTCTCCACCCTATTTAACAGTCTTGCTTTTTGTCATTGTTTCATTGTTTGTGATGACCTTGCTTTCCCCCTGCAGCTAAGAATTCTGGCTTCCAGCAGAAATCACAGTTTGGATTCATCACCTTAAAGTGCAACTGTCAGGTGACATGATCCAGTGCCATCCCTGGGGACTCTGCTCCCCAACACAGGACCTGCAGCCATGGAGAGGCCATCAACTAACTAGCTAGTCTCAGTAATCCATGAAGATGGTGAGGAAGCAACAGAAGATGAAGAAGAAAGAATAGCTACTATTTGTTGAGTTCTTACCATATACCAGGCTGTTCTAAGCATCACACACAGAAAAATAAAATGCAAACATGCTGGCCATGAGATCTCATTTTACTTGGGATGCAGAGGGACCATGAGTTCAACAGTAGTTAAGACAAAAAGAAAACAGTTAAGTGGCTTTAACTGTGTATGGGTTTTTTTCTTTTTAAAACTCCATTCTGCATGTAAAGTAAAACTTTGCTCAGCACTTAAATTTAAAAGAAATTTCTTCCATGGGATTTCAGCTTTAAGAGTCTGCGAGGGATGTACAGACAACACCCTAAATGGCACGCCTTTAGCAGATACAGTAATGGATTCCATAGGAGTTCTTGAGGTGGACCTCAAATAAACAAAGTCAAAGTGTGACAGTAACTGCAATTTGGTGAAAGCAAATCTGTAGAAGGCCAAAGAAATATGGTCTGAGTATGCAGCTCTCTGATGATTAGATTGACTGGAAGATCCAGAGACAAACCCTAGAGCAGTGTTTGGTCAACTTTAACATGCATATCAATCACCTGAGAATTTTGAAATGCAGATTCTGATTAAGTAGAGGGTGGGGCAGGGGAGGGGACTGGAGATTCTGCTTTTCTAACCAGCTCACAGGAGATGCTAATGCAACTGGTTGGTATATAATACTTTTGAGAAGCGAGGGTCTAGATTCCAGGGGAATAAACGGACTGCATGTCCTTCTCAGCCTTCCATAAATATCACCTATCTGATCAGAACTTTTGACACAAGCTTGAAACAAGTAGTCTGTGATCATATTGTGTAAAAAAGAACCCCAAGTTGCATGAATTACACGTCTCTGGTGAAGAAAAGAGATACCTTTAAGATGAATCAAATCAAATCAAATCAAATAAAGCAACAGGAGTTAAAGACAAAGATAGTCAAATGGCGGTATATCAAATGGTGGCACGTAGGCCCCTACCCTACAATGATAACCACTGCTTTCGGAGAACTTTGTCTCGTTCAAGGCCGCTGGTTAGAGTCCTGTTTCTGAAGGGAATTCAAATACCACCCCACCTACTCTTACCCTACAGAACCTTGTCCACATCAAGCCCATGATGCCCTGTGGGACACTGTTAATCAGACAAATATCCATGAAACTTTTCTGAAGCTTGATTCTCTTTGATCAAGACTTCTTTCTTAATGGAGCAAATGATTCATGACCAATCCTACCTAAATTGTATCATGCCCCTGGTTATTTGGTGTAACAGAACGAGTAGTTAGTTCACCTCACATCAGTTGGTTCCAGACTTTCACAATGCCAAATGTGAGTATACACATAAGGTTGTTTAAACCACAAATATACATATTTGTAGACATGGTATATAGAAAGACAGTTGTGGAAAAAGACCAAGTAGATGGAAAGTTCACACAAGTTAGGGAATATATATAATACTAATTATTCATTATTAGGAGCACTGAACTATTAATTAGTACACTGGATCACTTTAAAAAACAAAGATACTTTACCAAGTCATCAAAAATATCTCTCTGGTGCACATGGATGGTTATCAGAGTTTCAAACTTCACTCTGTCAAACTTGCTTAGGTCATGTGTTGTCTGACTGATGAGAATATTCAGAATATCCAAAAATTTCTGATTGGTCACCTGCATGATTTTCCTGTCATCTTTTGCATTATGTAAAGCCTCTTCTGAATCATGTGTCCACAACATCTGAATTCCCAGAAGCCCCACCTATGCATCCAGAGGAAAAATAATAAGTAAATTTGCCAAATATTCAAAGCACATCTGCAATAAAATTTGGTGGTCAGTTGTCCATAGGAAGGCAAACGAGGTTTTACTCATTTTAAACTAAAAAGAGACATGCATTTCTCCACTCCCAAAAGGGGAGAAATAAACACTCCAACTATTGATATTTAATTATTTTAATGCAGAGAGATAAGTAATAATTAAAACAATGGCTACCATATATGAAGCTGTATATGTTTATGAAGGATGCTTAGCAAATTTTTCTATAGAGGGCCCAAGACCACCCAATAGCTCCTATGATCATTTTTCTTTCTCAAGAAAAGCAAACAGAATTTCTAGACTTGTTGTTGTGTATTTTTCTTTAGCAGGGTTTCCCAAAGGTCTCTTTGCAATTTCTAGAAACGGTATGCTGACTCTCTCCTTTCCTGATCTATCTAATCTATCTAATCTTTCTTTCTTTCTTTCTTTCTTTCTTTCTTTCTTTCTTTCTTTCTTTCTCTTTCTTTCTTTCTTTCTTTCTTTCTTTCTTTCTTTTTCTTTCTTTCTTTCTTTTCTTTCTTTCTTTTCTTTCTTTCTTTCTTTCTTTCTTTCTTTCTTTCTTTCTTTCTTTCTTTCTTTC